>NC_133656.1:135067619-135405712 GCF_009905375.1 Apium graveolens
AGAAAGAAAGAATTGGCTAAAAGAACAAAAAGAAAGTTGGATATTGTTAACAAGGAATTGGAAGATCAATTTCCAATGGAATCCACTAAAGCTGAAACTCAAGCATCAAAGCCCTCTGTGGTATTTGAAGACATAAGGGTGGTAGACCCCTACAGGAACATACATGGAGAGCCTATTGTGCCAAAGGATGAGCCAATAGAGTGGGATAAATTACCAATTCCTGACTTCAACTTGCCAATTCTCACCAAGCCAAGAAGGACAAAATCAAGGGCAGTCAAGAAAGTGAAGTTGTCACCTCTCAAATCCAAGGCAGTAGTCAAAGCTCAACCCAAGATCAACAAGGGAGACTACTTGTACTTGTATGACATCAAGGAATTTTCAGACCTAAACCTTTATCCGGAGGAGCTGGATGAGGTAAGGGCAATTGATGCATACAGAAACCTACCTGAAAGGTTGGTATTCAAGTACAAAGGAGGAAGGGAGATTCAGTGGCCTCTTCACAGGATACTTCAAGAAAGCCAAGCTGTGTTGATCAAAGTCTATTCATCCTTCAAGAAAAACTTTGGGTTTAATGTAATTGCAAGAAGATTAGTATTGAAGAAGATTGAAGAGCTAAGGAGTGTTAGAGCCAAAGATGCACTACCCAAAACTCTTATCATCCCATACACAGGGAGAAGAGTGCATCTAAGGCCCTACTGGCTGATGGAATTCATGGATGACAAGGGTGTGAGAAGATTCTTCAGACTAGAAGACCAATTGAGTATCTCTAGCAATGAGACTCTTTTGGAAATGCAAGAAATGTTAGATCTCTCAGAATCTGATGAATTAGAATTCCACAGACAGCTCAGGAATCAAATTGAAGAAAACAACAGAAAGCTTGGAAGAAGATCCAGACCTTCAAGAAACTAGAAAAATCTGCTCAGGCTAGAGAAGCATCTTGAATTGACTGTGAGCCAAACCTTGTATACCTTGTTTAAATTGAAGCACTTTCAGTTTTATCTACTTATCTTTAAAGATATATGTTTAGGATGTTTTGTTATCATCAAGTGTCTCTTAATTTATGGCTACAATTCCAGTAGACATAAATTGGGGGAGATTGTTGTGAATATGTTGTGAACTTGATGATTACCTAAACAAAACATCTAAGTAGATTTTACTTAGTGAAATAATGTAGCACTCGACGGATAAGTATTATAGTCACGACGGATAACTCAGTTTGAGTACCGACGGATGAGTAATTTATTATCCATCGAGTGAGTAACTTATATGATGATAAGTTTGTAGCATAGTGTTGTATGCACCTTTGTATAGAATCTGTAGTAGCATTAAAGTCATGTTGACTTTAACTAGATATGCAGAATAGGTTGATTAACTGTACATAAGCAACGTCTTGTAATTCTGTATAAGTGAAATGAAGTCAAGTGCCAAAATAGCTATCAACGGATGCTTAACAAAGCTTCGACGGATGATCAAATGACTTTCAACGGATGTTCAAAATAGCAGTCGACGGATGATCAAGTAAGTCATCGACTGATGATCTGAAAGTCGACGGATGATAATATCAAGATTCAAACATCAGTTGAACAGTGAAAGCTGACACACAGCCGTCGAGATTGGATACAAACACTGTGGAAGCCTATTAACTGGGTCATAGAGGACGAAAAGCAGCAAAGATCAAGACTGTTAGATTTTATATTTATTCAGTTCTTTTGACTTTGTAATCTTGGTAATATATATAAACCAAGAGAGTAGCAAATATAAAATAACTAAGAAAACTAAGTTAGCTTAGAAACAAACACAATGAAATCTTTGCAAGCACTATCTTTAGCATTTCGTGTGTTCTTAGTTATTCTATCTTGTAAAAGCAGCTGTGAGCATTTCTGCACACAGAGTTCTCTCGATATATTAATATATATCTCTGGTGGAATTGCTTAAATCCACCAGAAAGTTTTTAAAGACTCTTGTTTTTAATTACTCTTGTTTTGATTCATTAAAGTTTATATTCCGCATTGTGCTAATCAAAATAGATATATCTATAATCGAGTTGAACATTTTTATTTCAAGAAAAAGATAAAGAATTCCATTCAACCCCCCTTCTGTAATTCTTGCTATATTGTTAAGGGACTAACAATAGTTTATCTCCTCATATCATCAATTATATCTAACATACTAGTGTATAATTTGTGCGATGCACAGATTTTTTTAACATATATATAATTTGTACATTTAAAATTTTTAATGATATGATTTGGATAATAATTATGTATATACAAGTTTATGTTCATAATTTTTTTATTTATAATTATTTGAATTTAAAAAAAAATTATATTACTAACTAATAGATATATTCTGGTTGATATTTGTATGTGTATGTACGAAAGATAATTATTTTTAACTTCAAGATAAGTTTTTGTATGATCAATAGTATTTGAATGATTTTTAGTTTGATTTTAATTTTGTTTTATTCTGAGACTAATCATACTGACCAAATCCAATAAATTATCTGTTGTTTGGTTTTAATCTTGTTTATCCTAATCAATTGTCTAATTTTGTTTAAATGTTCAAACTGGTCGAATTATATTTTAATTAAAAAAAATTACGTTGTATTAATTTTGAGGTCATTATACTCTAGTTGGGTTTTAAAAAGTACGGATAATATACATATATAAGTAAACCCATAATTTTGGAAACCCAAGTACCTTGCAAACTACCAAGTTTTTAATGTTTCGGCGTGTAATATATTATTTTTTTATGTTTTATCTAAAAACATGCTTATTAACTAATTGAAATACTTCAAGAAAAAAGAATCAGATTAAAAGTTCAAACAAAATAAAAAAATTACTAAGTTTTATTTAATTTTATTTCGTCATATCTTGAGTTTTAAAAATCAGATTTTGAAGATTTTACGGCCGCGTTGCTCGCGAAATAATGTTTTATTTATTGCTGGTTTAAAAGTATTATGCAGCAAAATTATCCAGAAACTGAAGAGAAAAACAATTACAAATTTTGCATTAATATTTATTCAGTTTAAGATGTGTACTTTTTTTTTGTTTAAATCATTAAAAATATTCATTATTCTATTTAGTTTAGAATATCTAGTTATCATTGATTATAAAATATTTTTTATTTTAGATTCAACGGGTATATGAATTATATTTAGTTCAATTTTAATTTTTTTCATTCTGAGACTAATCATAGAGACCAAATCCAATGAATTATATGGAGTTTGATTTTAAAGATTTTACGGCCAACGCGATGCTTGCGAAATAATGTTGTATGTAGTGATGGTTTAAAAGTATTATCCAACAAATTAATCTAGAAATTAAAGAAAAAAACAGTCACGAATTTTGCATTAATTTTTTATTCAATTTAATATGTGTACATTTTTATTTAAATCATTTTCAATGTTGGTTATTCTATTTAATTTGAAATATCTACTTATCATTGATTATTGAATATTACTTTATTTTAAATTCAACGGGTATAATTGAAAAATCCACAATTCTTATTACATTGATTGTGATGGATCATTTGCTACCAAAAATTTGAATAAGATATCCATTATGCTTAATATTTGTACTATTATATTAAATACGAAAAATTAAAAGTTTGGTTTTTGTTCCTTAGTCACAGAGCCGTCTGTTCAAACTGATGAGAATCATTAGATATAATCTTAAAAATTATTATATAAGAAGTGTAGAGTTCGAATCCTACCAGCAATATATTAAAATTATAATTTATAATATATAATGATAAAAATAACGGTGGTGCATTTTAAAATTATTATACTAGGTATAAGATTCGAATCACAACAGCAATGTATTAAAATTTTATTTTATAATATATAATAATAAAAAATAATCGTGCATCGCCCCGATATATACTAATATATATATATATAAGGATACAGTAAATAAATTTTTAAATCATAATACACTACTGTTTGACTAAAAAAAAATCCCCGGCTCACATTCAAATAATGCGCAATCCAAATAATGCTAGGATTTGAAAAAAGTCAAAAGGAATGGAATTACCAATCCACCCCATTCAAAAAAAAACAAATCAAATCAGAAAACACGAAATAATATGTTATAAATAGAAATTTAAAGTGCTACTGTACATCACAACTTACGAGTCTCCTAGCTAGCCATTGAGAACCAGTTCTTAATGAGAGAAGAGAGAGTATATATACACACACAAACTATATAATGGCCTCGGAGGTGGTTGTCTTTTTGATGATGTTCTTTGGTCTTGGTTATTTGATTTATGTTGCCATTACTCCAGGAAGAGCCTGCCATGAGGGAATATTTTGCAAGGAGAAACAATATAAGTACTGTTTATCCGGTTGCAGGGGACTTTGTTGATACAAGAGTACTGATCAATCAACCGGCTACCGAACACTCTGTAATTGAAATTGATTCTTAGTTATCTTCTTAAGATGATTTAAGTATCTAATGCTACTTTTTTCAAATTGTTTCAACTGCTGAGTTTTTAGCCATGACTCTTTTTATTGCATCCATCATAGTATATTGTGTTGTATGTACTTTTCCAACAATAAGAGTTACTGTTATGTGGATGCTGATCCGGCGAGTGTAGAAGTGAATAACAAGCTTCATCAGCTAACTCAAGAGACCTTTAATATTACTTCCATAATTGTTCAAACCGTATCACCATGTCTTATGACCAAATAGCTTAACAAACAATATCCTTCTCAAGGTATCTTGCAGCTTCTGCAGATCTGAATAGGAAGTTGGAACAACAATTCTCACGTATCAATGGTGGATAATATCTGCCAACAAATAATAGAAAACGCTTTTAGATTTCAAGATTCTATTTTTTGAAATGAATTACCTACTGCCGCCTCTGATATTGTATGCCAAAGACAGAACAAATTGTTACCTTGTCGGTAAAAAGGCGAAATGCATCCACTTCCATTGCTTTATCAAATTCCTATAATAAATTAACCACAAAATGCAATGTTTATGATTTGATCTATGTAATCAGTGCCTTCTTAATCTAATCATTAGCATGAAATAATAAATCCGCCTAATTGTGTTCTGACTTTAGCTTAACATTAGTACTTACACTTTCAATATCTGCAGAATTTTCAATTTGGCATATGAGCTTTTGAAGCTCTACATTCTTCAAGGCATCAAGAACTTCACTAGAAGAAGCTGCAATAATATATAAATCAATAGTTATTTTAAATTTGAATGGCTACTAAAAGATACCAAGGCATACCTATGGACTCAAGTTGTGACTGCTGCAAAACTACGCTGGGCTCATCAACAAAGCATGGCCTCTCAACATGCGGATTCGGAGCTGCAAAAGAGGAGATGAACAACTTAATCTATAACAATATTTATTTTCAAAACTTCATTAAATTTTAATCTTAAAATACGATTAATATTGATGTTACAGATTCTTACGCCTAGTTTTATTAACACAACATAATCAACTAATATTTTTAGAGCATTTACCATTGCCCCACATCAGCAAGGAGGTTCAATTCATTCAAGTAAAGAAACCAATGATCTTGGAGAAGATATATCAAACTTTCTGAAAGTGTGATGGAAAAATACACTAGGCATAGTTAGAGAAGGATGTGCAATAAACAAGAAAGGGTACACTGCACTTCACTTTAGACTAAGCTGCAGCATTGACCAGAAGTCAGCATTCAGCGTGGCAGTATAGTATTTAACATTTAGCATAACTGATAGATAAATGGTATACTACCTTGACCGCAGATACTGTGATCTGATATTGGCCAAGCAAGCACGCCTTGTGAACTATTATGCAAAACCCGATATAGAATGTATAAACAACCAAGGCAAAATTGTTTTGAAGATGGATGAACAGGAAGGTGTATTTCTTCCTATATGACTTGGTCATGGAATCTAGGTTCCAATTCTCATTCCTATATCCTCTCTTACAAATATAATTATCAAAAAAATTAAATTGAATTGCTTCTAGACATTTATCTCATAACTAATTCGTAAATTGAATATCGTTGTCATCAACACAACTTTAGAGGAAAACATAGAATAATACATGTTCTAATCGGAATTTCAAAGCTAACCGATTCCACTAAGTGATTATCAGTGAAGAATTCCAATCACAGAAAAAAGCCAGTCACGTGTGAATATCTCCGAATATAATATCTCTCAACATTTTAGAATAAATAAAATTAAAGATTTAGAGCTCAAGGAGGAAGGCACATACTAAATTTTTGCTCTGCAGTTACTGCCGCCACCTCCTTAACACATGGAATTTCTGCCTCCTTAACATGTGGAATTTCTGCCTCCTTAACATGTGGAATTTCTGCAGTATCTGTACGAATCAACCTCAGTTTACTACTTGAGCCTCAATAATTGGTCCTACTGTTATCAGATATACGCTAATGCGCATGGATGCGTTACAAGGACCAAATCGACTATTTCTAACTACCGGTAAAATTTCTGACACTCGAGATCTAATTCAAAAGAGAAAGTTTAAATTTTTTAAAAAATGTACATGTATTGTATTGTATTATGAGGACCTAATCATATAGTCCTAAAGAAAAAAAAAGTTTAAAAACATCTAACACTGAATTAGCCAATTAGGTGTTCTAATTCAATGGAGAAAGTGTAAAACTGTAAAGATCAGTTCGTATATATAACAGGGACTAGGGGAGATAATCAAGTATCTAGTTCATCGTAGACACTAAAATTACTTCTAGATGTAAAATACGCTATCTCTGTAACAATCAAATAAATTATCTAAAAGGCCCTTTCTTTTTCCCTTCTCCGTGTGGGGAGAGGGGACTCCAATACAGGATCCCTAACTGAATCTTAAAATAACAAATGTGAGAATTTAAAATAGCACATCGCAAGTTCATACAAATAAGAGATGTGCAAACCCGTAAACAACTTGATAGAACTACCTCAACCAGATAATGAGATATGCATGTGATGTTGGACCTGCACACTTAATGGCCCTCAATACGAAACTTATATAAAAATCCTATGTCTAAAGATCTTAGAATCAAATGAAAATATGAACAGTGTATTGATGAAATGTTTTGACCAGCAACTAGTCCTAATATTCTCGTAGAAAAAAAAAAGTCTGATTCTTAATTGAAATAGAACCACATAGATCCATAAAATAGATAGCATATCAGATTATTAAAAATATATTAACCTAGCAGTTATTAACTTAATTAATTTTTGAAAAATATATATCGTCTGCTGTGAATGCAAGTATAGAGGAAAATGCAGACACATGCTTACTTTGATTAGTATATCCTTGGCGGCAACAGATTTCATTCATAATTACTGGTGATGAGTTCAAGTTTTTTAACATAAGTCAATAAATATACCTATTTCCAGATATAATATATTTCAACAATCTACAATCTAAAATTTTGAAAAACAACAAAGAAACAGAGTTTAAGGAGAAAGACCCTTACCAATTTGTTCCTCTACAGGGACTTCCACCTCCTTACCGCATGGAACTTCTGTAGATTTGTACAAGTCAAAATCAACTTTTTTGTTAAGTTTAATGCCCACACACACAAGAACTTAAGGAGTTACTAGGGACTTAACTGGATTATATATTTAGCATTCCCCTCAGAAAAGAGCCCATTTTTTTGGAATAGAAGAGTAATTCACCAGGAGTCCATCTCTAAGGTAAGTGAACCTAAGGGGTCATTTGTTAAACCTAAATCATTTTTTCTGGACGATTAAAATTCTGAATGATAATATTTGTTGATAATCTGAATGCTGGACTGTTAATCCTATTTGGTAAACAAATATAAAAATTTCTGAACGATAATATTTGTTGATCATATCCTTGCATATATGTAAAAATTAATTTGTATTTTAATCATAATAATCAAATAGCAATTTACACGTATTTTGAAAATTTAATGATAAAAAACATACATTTATTTTGAATAAATATTATCCATTTAAAGAGTAAACAATATTTTTCAGTCTTAAACATTAAAAAATATAATTGTAAGTTTAATTTAAAATTATTAAACAAATTTAAGACAAATGTATTCATATTAAAATCCACATAATTATTTGAATATAAACATATTTAAAAACTAAAAATATAAGTATAAATGTTAAATAAAATTAATATATGGCATGGAATTTTAATTTTATATCTTTTTTAAGAAAATCACGTATGTATTATAAACAAATATATTATACTTTTGCATCATGATCTAGTGGCTTGATATCACTTGACAAAATTTGTTATATCCTGAGGTTACATGAACCGTCCAGCTATATTTTTGAAGGAGTCGTCCAGCTAAATTTTTGACTCGTCCAGTTAACAAAAAAATTATCAAATAATCTGATCAGGTGATTCAGGCCTCGTTCATACTTTTAGTATGGTTCAGGGGTTAACAAATGACCCCTAAGTGTTGATTTTAAAATACATTCAGAGTTTGAACTCATTATCTCCGCTCTAATACCATTTTAAATTACCAGTCTAATCCTAGGAGAGCTAGTAACCTAAACATTAATGCTTAAGCCCCAATAACTTGCAAATTAGCTAGACTTGAGTCCAGTCATGTATGTGTTACCACTTACACAGACCAAATCAACTAGTCCTAACCAAAAAGATAAACAAATTCTAACACCCAAGCTTTAATTCGACTTAGAACTGTTAATTAAGAATTAAGTTTATTCTACACAATCCCATTACTGAAAGACACAAAATACATAATATTTATATAATCTAAAGGAGAAAAGTCAAATAATTGATACAGAAAGAATAAAAAAGGCAATAATCATTTAGCAAAAAAAAAAAAAAGGCAATAATCTTGAAAACCAATAAAAATAACACCTTTATGTTTCTTGAAACAGCCCAGAGAACAACTGCAGAAGTTGATAAAATCGAAAAATAAGCAAACCCCATTACAAGATTATAATTAAAACAATTTTTGCACCATTAAAAGATATTATCAATTAAAAAAATTAAAAAGCTTACTAAGGAATAAGACAAGCAGGGCACTTGTACTTTGAGTCTGCTTCTTCACAAACTTTACACTTCTTCTTTGCTGCTCCTCCCATTCAACTTATAAGTTAATTTGTAGGAGCTTATACAAGTTCAATTGGGTTTGAGCCTGGGGGAGTTTGGAAAGGAGGGAGACACATACACCTTTTATATCACAGAAACTTACAAAACTTTTGGGCTTTAAGGCCATTTTAACATGGGCCTAATGTGTTTGTTAAAAGCTTTGGAATTTCTAGTGGTTACGAGATTGACGGCAGATTTCTATCCAAAAATCTTTCGGTAAATTAAGGGAATACAATAGTTGTCAAGTTATAATTTTATTCTTTATCTGTCAAAAATTTATTTAAGGATCATATCTCTATTTTATTTACTGAAAAAAAATATATAAATTTAGAAATGATTAGTATTTTCTATTTTGAACTCGTTCCCAAAATCTTTCTCAAATGACGTATTGAATTCATTCTCAAAAATTTTCTCAAATAACGCATTGATATTTTAATCTATACATGCAAGATCTGATCTCATTAGCAGGAAATTTATCAAATATATGTTTTATACATAGCATTTCAAAATAATTTTTAGGAACCGTAATCTATACATGAAAGATCTGATCTCATTAGCAGGAAATTTATCAAATATATGCTTTATACATAGCATTTCAAAATAATTTTTAGGAACCGTTACGGGACTCTCCCCCTCCTGAACTCTACAAAGCATTAGCTCTTAATGAGCGCGGCATTCATAAAAAAATTTCTGGTTCAGTTATAATTTAAAGCAGTTGGATAATCTATTTCTGAGTTGTGATATACGATTCTGCCTGCTTGTTATCTCAAATATGTCTTTCTGAAAAGTTTACTTCTTTGTGATGAGGGCAATGAGTTTCTCTTCAGCCAAGCTCCATAGCCTTTCTAAGCTCTCTAACCTGCAAGATTTTAGATTGAGAAAGTGTACAAGTTTTGGGTCCTCCTTCCCCGAACTTCTTCAAAACCTAAAATTCTTATCGATATCTGGTTATGCAACACTGGAACACTTACTCTAGTTTGAAACAGTTAAACAAATTGCATATACTGAGATGCACCAGCCTTAATTCGCTCTTATCATTTCCTCCTCATCTTGAAAAACTTTTAATTTCAGACTGCACAAGCCTAGAAAATGTACCAGATTTGTCAATGTCGAAGGACTTGGTATGCCTGGATCTTCCCACAAATAGCACCAAACTAAAAGTCAGATTTGAAGAATAGTTTCCTTCAGGTCAGTCCTTTTGTGCTTCTCTCTCCCTCTGTACTACATAATTAAATTCTGTAATTTTATCTGTTTTTTTAATATGCTACAGATCCAACGAGACTTCTTCTATTCATTCCGAGCTAATCTTCCAAACACGGGGAATCTGTAATGGTTCAGATACAAAAGCGTTGGGTGTACAGTCCTTTTTGATTTCCCACCAAACTTGGGAAATAACATCTTAGGTATTGTGCTCTGGTTTGTTTATACATGCAAAACTACTTGCGGTTCACACCTTAGAGCTATTTTTACAAATAAAACAGAGGGTACAAGAAACAATCATAGCATGGATGTGAATGTCGATCATGCAAGTAAGTGTAGGTGAAGTACGTTCAAGGGTATATGCATAGAGTGGGAGAAAATCTCATTGAACAGTGGAGACAGAATCGAGGTATCATTTGAAAGCTTATTACAAGTTTCTTTTATAGGTGTTAAATTTCCTGTCCCTGGAGAAGTGAATGTGTAGGGTTCATATGATACAAAAATCACAAAGCGCTCCTTGTTAATATTACATGTAACATTATATCTACTTCGTTTACAACATCGAATTTATCAATGTAAAGGTAGCAGCAACTCGGATAAAGCATACCATTTATTTTTATCTTAATTCTTAGAAACAGAAACTTACTATAAAAAGCCCAGTCTGTGAAATCATCGATATCTGATGATTTAACAAGATGAAGAATAAGATCCTGAGAGAAAGTGTTTTCTTCTGTATATTATCCAAAACTCTCTTGTCAAAATGAAACAATGTCTATTTATATACAACTTGAGTTGTTAGCCCGCCTAAATAACTTGCAACTAAACTATGGAATCTACCAATGAGAGTATTACACGCCAGCTATACTAATTCTAACTACCTTCAAGTTGGAATTGTGGATTACAGACAAGGCCAAGCTTGGAAGAAAGTGAAGGGTTTTTAGCACATAAACGCAGCGAAAACATAAATTTAAATCTTAAAAAAAACTGAAACCCTCCGCAGGATCCATGCGAAAAATAATATTTAATTCGTAGTCCAGTATGTTTACCTTAAGAAGTTTGACGTTAATGGAAAGATGGAGGTCTTTAATGGCGATCCAAAAATGATGAACGGGGATCCTTAGCAGCTTCTCCTCAAGTGTGAAGCACTCCACCGGTATCCACCAAAAAAACGATGTAATGAAGGAGGAGGAGATTCAGAAAATTAGGGTTTTGTAAATCTTTTTGGTTGAGGCAAAAATAGGGTCTATAATAGTATATTTATAGGCAAAATTTTCAGCTGAAAATTTTGTCATAAAATATTATTATTATTAACCCTTTATTATTTTCACTAATAATTAAAACACCTTTTAATTATTAATCCTTTTTCTAACTCTTTAGAAATAATTCTTTCACTTGATTTAATTTCCAAAAATTAAATTCTTAATTAATAATATTAAGAACCTTTTCTTAATTAATTTATAATCAATTAAATCTCATTTAATCAATTATTAAATTTGCCAATTAATTATTTATTTCATAAATAAATAATTATCAGCCATTATTAATTAAATCCTCCACCATTAAATCATTCTCTTTTATGGTGTGATCCTGTAGGTTCAATATTAAGCCGGTAGTAGAAATAAATAATAATAAAACTATTTTATCATTATTTATATAAATTCTCTAATTCATTAAATATGATTAATTAATTAATCATATTTATTCTACATCGTGAGGGATACTTCTCAGCATATCGCGACTATCCGGATAATACGAATTCACTGCTTAGAATACCAAGAACATATTCAGTGAGTAGTTATCGTACAATCAATTCCTTCTACCGTGCAATGTCATGATTAAATACAAGGCATGGAACTTGTGTCAAGCCTATCTTATTTAATCACTTGCTTTCCCATTCACTATGCTTAGTTCTATTTAATGTAAATTAGAAACTCCTTTCTAATTTCATTCACTCTGGCCAGAGATTCCTGAACTAGCATAAGTGGATCAGCATTGAACATTCTCTTCCTTCACTAGAAGGGGCAGATCCTTTATTGATCATACACTATCTTCGTGTACAAATTCCTATACCCAGTAGAGCCCTTATAATTGTCCCTTGAGACTAAGAACTAAAGCAAAGCATAGTTCAGTGTACATAAGATGACTATGATGACCTCAAGTCTAAGGATACTTGTACAACTATCACTATGTGAACAACTGCTGACACGTGAGTGAACTCCATCAGTTGTTCAGCAGTGTGAGTCATGTTCAGTGAACTTATTCTATAATAAGCACCTACATACTAGCTATAGTGTCACCACACAAATGTCTATGTATTCAGACATCCTTCATAATGAAGCAAGCATAGTATGTACCGATCTTTGCGGATTATTAATTACTAGTTAGTAATCCTACGACCAGGAACTATTTAAGTTTAGA
The DNA here is from genome assembly GCF_009905375.1 of Apium graveolens. Lineage (NCBI taxonomy): Eukaryota > Viridiplantae > Streptophyta > Magnoliopsida > Apiales > Apiaceae > Apium > Apium graveolens. The sequence goes on from NC_133656.1 coordinate 135,080,310, forward strand.
GTTATCATCTTTTAGGTCTCATTATTATGATCTCATCACAATCCATAAAAAGCTTTACTCTAAACTGTGGTATATCTTATTTAAATATTTAAATAGATAGAGCCCGCAATAAAAACAATACAAGTCTTTAATTAATATCAATAAAATCAAAACAGATTACATAAAAGTTATTCCTAAATCCTCATACTTGATTGGACTTAGGACATATCTCTTTCAATCTCCCACTTGTACTAAAGCCAATCACTCTGGTATCTAATACCCATCTTGTCTTTATGACGATCAAAGTGACTCTGAGAAAGTGGCTTTGTGGGTGGGTCTGCTACGTTGTTATGTGTGTCAACTCTCTCGACGTTGGCATCTCCTCTTTCAACAATCTCCCTAGGTTCCTTGGCTTGTGCTATTGCTGCGTTGTTATCACAATACAACACAATAGGCTCTTCAACGCTAGGAACAACTCCCAACTCAGAAACAAATTTCCTCATCCAAACGGCTTCTTTTGCAGCCTCACTTGCAGCTATATATTATGCTTCCGCTGTGGAGTCAGCCGTTGTAGACTGTATGGAACTCTTCCAACTAATCACACCACCATTCAGAGTAAACACGTACCCTGACATGGATTTGCTATCACTTTCTGATTGAAAACTAGAGTCAGTATAACCCTCTATTTTCAACTCAGATTCACCACCAAAAACAAGAAAAATGTCCTGAGTCCTTCGCAAGTACTTAAGGATGTTTTTCACTGCTTTCCAGTGGTCTTCACCTGGATTTGACTGATATCTGCTCGTCACACTAATTGAATAAGCAACATCAGGCCTTGTACACAACATCGCGTACATGATAGATCCTATTGCTGAAGCATAAGGAATCTTACTCATACGCTCTCTTTCCTTAGGTGTCTTAGGAGACATTTTTTTGGAAAGGGACACTCCATGGCTCATAGGTATGAGACCTCTTTTGGAGTTTTCCATGCTAAACCTTTTAAGCACTTTCTGGATGTATGTACCCTGGGTAAGACCTATCATTCTTCAAGATCTATCTCTATAGATCTTCATACCGAGAATGTAGGATGCTTCTCCCAGGTCCTTCATGGTCAAGTTCTTTGATAGCCATACTTTGACTGATTGTAGCATTGGTATATCATTTCCTATAAGAAGCATGTCATCCACATACAATACAAGAAATGTTACCGCGCTCCCACTAACCTTCTTATAGACACATAGTACATCTATGTTTTTGATAAAACCAAACTCTTTGATTGTCTCATCAAAACGGATGTTCCATCTACGAGAAGCTTGCCTTAAACCATATATGGTTCGCTGCAGCTTACACACTAGGTGTTCATTTTCCTTGGAAAGAAAACCCTCTGGCTGTGTCATATATACTTCCTCCTCAAGTTCCCCATTGAGGAAGGCCATTTTCACGTCCATTTGCCAGATCTCATAGTCGTAGTAAGCAGCAATCGCAAGCAAAATCCAAATTATTTTTAACAGGGCTACAGGTGAAAAAGTTTCATCAAAGTCAATCCCTTGCCTTTGTTTGAAACCTTTTACCACGAGCCTGGCCTTATAGGTCTCCATCTGGCCATCTGCTCCAATCTTTCTTTTGTATACCCACTTGCACCCAATAGGCTTAACACCTTCAAGCACCTCAACCAGAGTCCATACTTGGTTGGTATACATAGATTCCATTTCGGATTTCATGGCACTATGCCATTTCTCTGAGTCAACACTACTCATAGCCTCATTATAGGTCATAGGGTCGTCATCATCAATGATTGACAACTCATTATCATTTTCAATGACAAGGCCATAATACCTCTCAGGTTGGCGAGACACTCTCCCTGTCCTATGAATGGGCTGTTCCACAGAAGGTTGTTCAGTCTGAACAGGTGTTTCCACTTGATCTGTAGTAGTTTGTGCTTCTTGAACTTCATCAAGTTCAATTTTGCTCCCATTGTTTCCTTCAAGGATAAACTCCTTTTCCAAGAAGGTAGCATGTCTGGAGATAAACACCCGATGATCGGTATAAAAGTAATACCCCAAAGTCTCTTTAGGATATCCCACAAAATTACATTTTACGGATCGAGATTCCAGCTTATCTGGGTCAACTTTCTTGACATAAGTTGGACATCCCCAAATCTTAACGTGTTTAAGACTCGGTTTCCTTTCTTTCCATGTCTCATATGGTGTTTGAGGAACAGATTTGGAAGGCACCTTATTCAGTAAAAATGCTGAGGTTTCTAATGCATAACCCCATAGAAATAATGGAAGATTCGCATAGCTCATCATGACCATGTCTAACAAAGTTCTATTTCTCCTTTCAGATACCCCATTTAACTGTGGAGTATATGGAGGAGACCACTAGGAGACTATACCATTTTCTTTGAGATAATCTAGAAACTCTCCATTCAAGTATTCACCACCTCGATCTGATCGAAGAGTTATAATACTGTGTTTGGTTTGTTTCTCCACTTCATGTTTATATTCTTTGAACTTTTCAAAGGCTTCAGACTTGTGTTTCATCAAATACACATATTCGAATCTAGATTTATCATCTATGAAAGTAATGAAGTACGAAAATCCACCCATGGCTTGCGTAGACATTGGTCCACATACATCTGTGTGTACCAATCCTAGCATATCTGCAGCCCTCTCTCCATGTCCACTAAATGGAGACTTGGTCATTTTACCCAATAGACAAGACTCGCATGTAGGATATGATTCAAAATCAAAGGGGTCAAGTAACCCTTCCTTATGCAATATCCGCAATCTATTTTCACTAATAAGACCTAGCCTACAGTGCCATAAATAGGTCAGATTTTCATCATCTCATTTTCTTTTATTTGTTTGTTCAATCTGAAGTAAATCATGCTCTACGTCACATACATACAGACCATTATTTAAAATGCCACGTCCAAAAAGAACATTATCTCTAAGGATAGAACATTCATTATTCTTAATAATAAATGAAAAACCATCCACATCCAACATAGGAATAGAAATAATATTCCTCACAATAGAGGGAACGTAATAACAATTATTCAAAATAATAGTCTTGCTTGTAGGCATATGTAAACTAAATGATCCTACAGATATGGCCGCAACCCTTGCTCCATTGCCCATACGTAGAATCACCTCATCTTTTTCAAGAGACCTACTTCCCTTTAGTCCTTACAACGAATTGCAAATATGAGAACCACAGGCGGTATCTAATACCCAAGTAGAAATTTGACCTAGTGACATATTAACTTCGATCATGAACATGCCTGAATCAGAAGCGGTAGTCTCACTACCCTTCTTCTTCAATTCTGCAAGGTAAACCTTGCAGTTCCTCTTCCAGTGCCCCAACTTGTTACAGTGAAAACAAACAGCTAAATTAGGACCAGTCAACTTGTGAGCATCTAGTATGCTCCGGAGTGATAGTGCAGAAGACATGACGAATATAGTAAATCTGTAAATGATAAACACATAACAACACTTAGCAAATATTCAATTTCATTTCAAAACACTATATGAATTGGGTCTTTATTCATAAATGTCTCCCACTAGTTTATCTAATTTTTTCAACCCCCTAAGTGAAAATTAAGCATTCATAATGCTAGTGCGAATAGGGATCCTACATTCCATCACACAACCCCGGCTGTGGCACGAAACGTCATGTGATGTTCAATAGGCAGACAACTCTTGTCAATTACATCTTATGTTATTCCCTAATATAAGTTTAGCCTCTTGAATAATTGAGTCACAGCTGTGGCACGACAAACTCAATATTCTAAGTCAAGTCTAACCCAACATTTCGTATAATTAAATCAGTCTCCAACGGCCCACGGCTATAGCACGTACCGACCTTTAGATTCTAATTCAATGTACACATCTCTATGTAATATACAAGTATTTCTTATTTCGAAATCAAAGCCCTCGGCTGTAGCACCAAACGACAATGATTTAAAAATAAGAACCACTTTCTACCATGTTGGAAAGCTATGACCGACACAAGCCCGTTGTGTCATTGACCAATTACTACTTGATATTATTTAATTTTAGAGGGATTATATTACGTTACAATCATAATCATATTATAAAGAGATTCTTCCTTTTAAATTAAATATTTCAAATCAATAATCGATAATCAGATGATTCCCAGATCGGGTGGAGCATTGTCAAGAGGCGTCACTTAATAACCCTTTTCTTACAGATAGAAATCTGTTGTTGACAGAATCATCCTTTCTCTCAATATTGAAAATTCATATTCAATTACGTGTTTCATAAACACAAGAATCTCATGATCGTATTCATAATATTTATTGTTAAGGCAAGAAATGATTCATATTCTAGATTTTCTAGAGCACGCCTTATATTGATTTAAGTTCACCTAAATCTATCATCACATGGTACACATAGGCATATATCTCATATATAAAATTAAATAAACAAGTAAATGTAAAGTGCAATAAAGTAAATATGTTTGGTTATGGCCCCATCCTTTGTGATCTTTATCAAGCTCATGATAAAGATCAAGGTCAATCTAATATGGTGATGGAAATAAATACAACTACTTATTACATAAGTCTTCTTCTTTGTTTAGACTTCCTGTATGCCTCGTCTTCTTCTTTGTATCACCTCCATTGGATAGCCTTCTTGAGTCTTCAATTACATTACATGATTGAAAGTAAAACTAATCTAATGAACTTACAAGAATAACTCGAGTTACATTCGAGATTTATGATTACAAAGATTGACGACATGCAAGTCGTATTTAAAACCAAAACCAAAACCATTACACTAAGGTCGAAAGGCCATAACCATCCACCATGCTCATACAACACATAAAAGCATGTTAAAACACATAATCTGATCTTAACATATCATATTATCCATGATCTAATTGTAACACCCCCAAATCCGGGGTCGAGGATCCGGGTTGTCACGAGTTCCATTTCCCTTAATAACACCCAATCTTAATAAACAATCAACTACTCTGCACTGTGACCCCACAATAAACACACACACCACAAGTTATAGTCTCAGAGATGAATACCCAAAAAAATAACACAAGTCATTTTATTTCACATAATAAGCCATTACACCTCAAGAAGGTTCTGAATAAATTTACATTTCTTTGCCATTATTACAATTCATATTATACATAAGTCTGGTTCATCAATAGTTGAAAACCTAGCCTATTGGTAGCTCCTACCTCAGCTACGGCGGCATCAACGCTTCCAGAAAACTGCGGAACATTTTTTTAACCGCTTGCGAATTGGAAGCTTGGTCCTGTTCATCTTGTCTATCTGATGTTGTGTGATGAAAGAAGAAAGAAAGGGTGAGCAACAAGCCCACCGAAATAATATGTATAATAATTAACAATATATGAGCATTCTCATAGTACTCATGAAAGTCTTGGTCAAGAAGAAATGAACCAAGCTGATATCTTAACGCGACCAAGTCACAAAATATTCAGTATATCTACATATATACTTTTCAAAATCTTGGAAGTCCTCTTCCATGCATAATACACACAGAGTTCCAGTGTATAATTGTATAAAAATATCGTTGCAAGGTGATCTCATATATTTAACCTTGCCTCAACATTTTTCTGAAACCTTTGTCATTCATAAGACAATCATTAACTAGATATAAGTTTAAAAGATGAAGTTACAAGATACTCCAATATACTTATATCTTTTCCGAATACTACTTGAACTACCACCGTTCAATGTATAAATAGTTCATCCCATAGATTAAGCTACAAGACAAAACTTGTATAGAATCAATCTTTAAAATATCATCAAAATAAAATGAAGTTATGAGGTACTTCATTTGATGCAAACATCATTTTGAAAACTTGACCATGCCAACACTCAACAATCGCCCAACCGTAGCCTTTCTATCGAAGTGCTCTGAGTAGTGTTGCAGAAATATCCAATTGGATGATGAACTCATTACGGGAGTTTGCCGCGCCAGGAAGACCACTTACGATGATCAGTCGTAGTAGTGCAACCCCACCATTTTCTACATGTAGAGGAGAACCTGTCGGATTTACTTGTCAACCGAACACTGGACTCCTAAGGAATGGACCGTCTTAGCGGAACTTCCGGGCCATTTGGGCCAATAAAATAAGGCTGGGTCGGCGCTACTCGACCACTTACGCCACTCCTAGTTCAGATGAAATCCATGACTCTGAAACGTAAAGCTCGTCCCCACTTTCCCCAAGTAGAAACTTGTTGATACGACTCCACCAAGAAGTCGTATCTAGTTGGAAAGGAAAACTCACCGATATTTCCCAGGCGATGCCTGTTAATGGATTAACTTGTTCCAAGAATTTTACTTCCCGAGTATTGGGTAAGTAATCAAAAACTCTTTTATCAAGACAGCAACCTTGTTGCGAATATGAAACATACCACAGAGCCGGATCCCTCAGGTTTTGAGCGAGTATTTAAATCCCCTTCAAAAGGAGGATCTTAAATATAAAAAAAATGAGTTTTGGGATCCGCTCTAACTTTTAAAATCATTTTGAAGACTCGCAAAACATTTTTAAGAATGTTTGGAGTGATGATGATTTAATAAAATAAATCAGTCCCAATATATTAGAAAATATCTAAATATTATTATTTAAATAATATTCCCATAAAGAATAATCTTTATAAAAATAATTGAAGTAGAAGTTGTAAAACTTATACTTGAAATGAATCTTAAATAATCAAAGATGTACTTATACGAAAGTAATATCCTTATTTGAATAATCAAAAGTAAGTTTGATTATCGACACATTATTCTTTAATAAAATAAAGAATATTATTTAGTAAATAATTGGAGTCATAAGTCCTCGAATGAATATTCAAAATAATATTCATTAATAAAATAAATGGAGTCATAAGCCCTCGAATGAATATTCAAAATAATATTCAATAATAAAATAAACGGGGTCATAAGCCCTCGAATGAATATTCAAAATAATATTCAATAATAAAATAAACGGGGTCATAAGCCCTCGAATGAATATTCAAAATAATATTCATTAATAAAATAAAGTTATCGAATAAACCTTATTCGATTCATAGTTTTAAAAACTATTCATATATATATATATAAATATATATATTATACTCGGGAGCCTCGACTCCCGGTTTTAGAAAAAGTTCACCTTTGGGTCCCCTATTAGCATAGGTATTATCAACTGAATCAACAGATATATGTATCAAGAATACGAAACAGGCATGCATATATACCATATCACATGCTACAATATATCGCAAGAATTTGCTAAATAACCATTATGCATCTATCACAAGATAATGCATGTACAAATGTATACATCACAACAACAGTATAACGGATAGAAAACTTGCCTGAGCGACTGGGGGTTATAAATGGCTTGGGATGAGTCTGGTAACCTATAAACAACATATAAGTTGGAATTAAACCAAAGTCACTTATAAATCTATACTTTAACCAATTTAGACTCTAACGCTCGCTTTGCGTTTACTGATTCTCTTAAGTCGCTCGAGTACCCTCGGCTCCACCATTTTTAATAAATTAACCATTATGAGTTTTAAGGAGATTCTTCCGCGAGTGTCTTACCAACTGCCTAACACACTTTATATAAATGTTTCATACTCCAATTAGTCCTTTTAGGTCTTTAACCTATGTTTCAAAGTAAGGCGAGGGGTAATGATTCGTTCGCGAAACGTCGTTACTTAAAACGGCCGTTTCTCCTAAACCGTACATCGGAATCAAACGAACTACATATCAAAATGAAGCTCGTAACATGAATTCTAATCATGGAAATGGTCAAAACCTAGCAGTGAGTTCACGGGTCCTAATGTTAAGAACAAAAATAGTCTAAAGTAAATCGGACATTACGACGGTTATGTTTACGCGATTACCCAAATTTAAAACACTCTAATTCAACCACAATCAACCACCAATCAACCCATAACCACCAATACCACCAAACTTCATCCAAACCTTACTAACTCAGTCCATAACCTCATGATTTTCCAACTTATTCAATCTCAAACAAGAGCTACTAATTTTACTTAAGGTTCATCAACCAACAACCAAGATTTATAACCCAAAATCATTATAATTCCATCCGAACTCTAAACATACAAGAATCATGCTCTCATGAACTATAACAAACAAAACCAAACCTAATACTCAAAGTAAAGTTAGGGTTTGGAGGGGTTATACCTTCCTTGGAGAGTGGAGAATCACTTAGGAAGCCTTAAATAACCACTAACTATCTTTACTAAGCTTGGATCTTGAAGAAAACATAAGAAAACACAAAGTTAGTTTCTTGAAAACACTATTCACCAAGAACTTTGATGAATTGATTAGCTATGTTAAACATGGAATCTTGAGCTTAAACTTATGGCTCATCTTAGTTATGAATTATGGAAGCTAAAGAAACAAACCTCTTGAATTATGAAGGTGTGTAGCTTGATTTTTGAAATTTTCTCCTTTGCTATTCATGGAAAAGCCGGGAGCAAAGAGTGGAAGAAGAAAATATTTTTTTTTGGTTGCTTTTGATTTTTGTGTTTGTTTTGCTTGTTAATTAGGTTGTTACCATGGTAAATATTGTGTGGCTCACAATCATCCAACAACACACTTGCTTGGTCATGCTTATGTCACCATGTGATGTCACCCTACCTCCTTTGTCCTCTTCTCATTGGTTTGATGACATCATCCCCACTAATCTCTTTGATTAGCTTTTAATTATTTGGCTAATGACCACTGATCTGTTATACGGTTCGCTTAACTTTCGTTTTCGTTTATCGTTTGAGGGATCATACCCGGGATCTTATTACTTGGGTTCCCTTAACCTTTCTCAATACATTATATTCCTCTTATGATCCTCTCTCATAATCCTTGAATTTAAATCCTTTTAATCATGTTACCTTATACTCAATTCTTTCGGTATCTGGTGGATTTTCGGGAAAAATCAAAGTGTTCGGAATTGGATTCTGACGATCTTTACATACACTTATATATCATATAGAGTACTAATAAAATCTCAGAATATCAATAACAGAACCCCTACATAGTGTGGCATGAAAAGTTTTCTTATTCAACATAATCTGCAAAATCACTATTCATAAGGGTTTTAAAAATTTCCAAAAATTGGGGTTATTACACTAATCATAAAAAGAAAATATGACAAAAATCAGAAAAATCAGAATCAAATCAGAAAAATAAGAATCACTGTTTACGGGCAGTAAACGACGTCAAACGCCTTACAGACAAGTTGTTGATAGCTTTTGCTATCAGTTTTGTTCAGACGCTCATTTACCTATGGAATAGGGTATTCGTTTGCGTAAATCGGACACCAGACCCAGATTTCTGCAAATCTGCAGCAGGCAATTCAGAATCCGTATCTAATATGATTCTCATAATTAGAACAAACATAAATCATGTATATATCAGTATATATACAGATTACATAATCATCTTATGATTATACAACTCACATGAATATCATATATTCAAAACCATACATATATAAGCATATTATATCAATATCAAATCATGGCGAATCACGTACATGCTCATTTATCAAAAACAGTTAAACACATAAATGAATTAAAAACTTTTCGCAAGTAGCTCTGATGCCATTGAAGGGTTTTTAGCACATAAACGCAGCGAAAACGTAAATTTAAATCTTAAAAAAATCGAAACTCTCCGCAGGATCCATGCGAAATATAATATTTAATTCGTAGTTCAGTATGTTTACCTTAAGAAGCTTTATGTTAATGGAAAGATTGTCACACCCCAACTTAAACAGCAAATTAAATATAACTATTACAACATTTAATAATAAATAAACATACCCAAATCCAAGATCTTACAGTTTAGGGTTTGGAACAGCCTAACACTACCATCTATTACAACTGATTTTAAATACCGAGTCCTCACACAAACTATTATCACTTATTCTACCTGAGCTCGAACATAGGCATCAGCATCACAGGTCTTACGGGCAGTCTGCTTGAATGTAACCATAGCTGCTAGCTGTAATGTTAGGGTAAAGCAAGGAGTGAGCCAAATGCTCAACAAGTGCTAAACAATACGATACAAAACATAAATCGAGAGATATATATTAAAGAATGTCAATGGGAGGACATGACCAATGATAATGAGAGATAAAACTTTGGGTGATGGCATCATTTTGTTGGTATCAGAACAATTTTAAAAACACAAATCATATCTTAATCAAAATTATTTTATGACGCTACGGATTACAGCCGGTGATCAGCCGCGAAGTAATCCCGAACCTCGCTGGGTTCTAAAACATTAATGGGAATCCCTAGGCAACTTTTAAGCCTAATATAAGTGTGGAAAGGACTCGCGTCTTAGTCCAGATCCACTATTTAAAGAAAAAATTTATCCCCCTTTGGGACTGAAAACCCACATTTTATTTATTTCAAAAACTGATGCCGATTTATAACAAAATCTCTTTTCCAGTAAACATTTTTTTTATCAAGAGATTATAGATCAACTCGAAACACGGGAAATATGGTACTAAATCTCAGGGCCATGATTCACAAAACTATACTCTATTAAAGTAACTGAATGGTTTTCATATATCAAAGATTGGACAAGGGGATTTAGTGAGGCTATAGGATATTATAAAGGGTAATGCCATATTGGGCTTTAAGCAATGGTTTCTCATCAAGGTTCAAGTGCTGGATCATCAAGAAGATAAGATTCATGAATACTAAGGGTGTTAAGGTATGCAGAAATGATCTTTAACTCAGGATATATCAGAATTGTCAAGCTTCAGGATAAGAAAGAGGGGTATCAATCAATGAGGAATCACTTTGATAAGTATCTGGCTTTTAGGGTTCAAGGTAATGTTCTATAGGGGTTCAAGTATCAGGATGAGATATCAATACTTAGGAATCATCAGCATGTTAATCAAGAGAATCAACCAAGAGTTATAACTACCCTTTCTTTTATCCTGGCATTCGAATTACTTTAATATACTATCATGATAAGACCACTTTGCAATACGTACTCGAGGCTTCATGGCATTTTTATATAATTCAAAGATAAACATAAGATACGCTTGATTTAATATATCAAATGACACAGGATAATTGCAGCAGTGTATGAACTATTAGCAGTAAATATGAAGGACAAGTTGAATCACTTGCCTTGAGAAAGGCTGGTCTGGTCTGACTGGTAGGAGCAACTGGAGCTTCACTCGACCTTTATGGCAAGTTTTCCCTCGTCTCGAGATCCTACATAAATAATAATAATCCTCATTATAATATATTCTCACCAACTTAACCTATTTACAACCCGAATTTAAACATGGATGGCACTTAGGCCTATATGCACTTAATTTATATTCACCTTTAATTTATAATTGCACACACATAGCCACATAATCACATATCATATATTAATACCAAATAACACCATATACACCATAATGCAACACTAGGATTGGATAATCTCGATCCCCCAACTTAAGTCCCTTGGTCGCTAAACTAGACAAAGTCTTCTAATTTTGGCTTCCTAACTCGATGTGCCTTTACTAAACTGTCCAAGACCTATTGACCCTCACTTGTGCCTTTTATTCTACTGACCTTATACTATCTTACAACTATGGTGGTTAACCAAGACCTCACTCCTAAGTGTTCTAAAACTATGTGATGAGTGAAAGTGTTCACTGGTGCAAATTTCAGAATGACATCTATGGTTTCTTGAGTGCATTTGACACCCTTAAACTATAGGTTTTCCTCAAAAACTCTTACACAAGACTCTCCTGACCTAAGGGCATCTCCCAAACTTGATGTGGCTCAAGGGCCTGGCTTGGGCCTTCTTGGGCCTAAGCTCAAAGTCCATGGTTCCCCTGTTTTCCTGGGCAGAAAACACCCTAACTTGAATTAACTTGGGACACATGGTTCTAACTCATATCCTATGAAATATGGTTGGAAAAACTTCTCTGACACTCCCTCTAACTAAGGCCCAACAGGGCCTACCCATGACATGGTTAAATCTCCCTATTTCTAAGTTGCAACAAAACTGTCCCCTGCTGGATAGATTTTGTTACTCTACTTGTGCACCTAACCAAATGACATGCAATCCTCCAACCAACACCTAAAACATTTTATATACTCCCAATACTAACTTCTGGTGGCTTGGGTCTCAAAGTGCACATCAATGACATGGTCAAAACTCACTCAAAACCTCAGGGTACTAAACTGATTTTTTGCAGAAATTATAACTCTCCTTTCTCCAAGGTTTTGACTTGACAAACTCAACCACCAACAACCCAATACCCAAACCAAGACTTAAACATGGTGATCTACTAAACTAACTCCCTTATACTCAAAATAATCTTGGTGGAGATCATCTTTACCTAAGGTGCAATAATGGCAAAACAAAAGAAACCACATTTCACAACTCACAAATCATCAAAGTTTTTGAAACAACAAGTTATGCATTTTATAAAAGATATACACGACTTATTACCATGAATCAAGAAGCATTAATCAATATTAACACATTATTCCTACTGAAATTAAAGCTTACTAATAAAATCTTTCCAAATGATCAAAATCTTATAACATTCTAAGTGAAATCCACATGCATGCATGTCTTCGAGTTTTGCAAGCCAATCAACATGTTTTCTAAATATATTTTACCAAGAAATTTACATGCAAGCCTAGCATGAGCTATATCTAGATGATCACTTAGAATGAAAGGAGTTTCATCAAATTTTTACTACAAAATCAAGCCGTTATCACATAAACATGCAAAAATTGAACAAAGCAACAAGAATGGTCTCAAGAACCATTCAATCGGCTCCCCTATGGTCATGGCCGAATGAAATGGAAGGGAATGGTCATTTAACATCAAGAGTTTCCTTCTCAAGACTTGGCACTTCACCATTCCTTGTAGTCCTCTCAAAAATAACCTTAAACTCACAAGAATCAAGGTTGTACTTTGAGTTTCAACTAAAACCTTAACATGCAACCTTAAAACTTAAACTTTCTACTCAAAACTCTTTGAAATATATGTGATCATGGTATGGGAAGTAACATTTACTTGTGTAGGAGGTGGGAACTTGATTGAGAAAGAAAGAAAATGGGGAAGGGGTGGTTTCGGCTGAAAAGCCGAGAGTGGGGGGGTAGGAGCCGAGAGTGAGAGAGAGGAGGGAGAGAAGAAAGAGTGTGGTGTGGGTGATGTGTGAAATGATCATGTTTTTTACTTGTTTTATGATTTTTGTTTTGACAAATGTGAGTGGTAATAGGAATTGACATGACTACCCTTCCACTTATACTTGGATCATTTTGCATGCATGGGTAAAGAAGGAATTTGGCTAGAAAAATAAGAGTTAGTGGGGTGGTAATTGTCTCTTTAGCCCTTTTTGATTGAATAGAAAGGATTTACATGCAAGGACAACTATGTAATTTGCTAATTATAACAATTAACATTTATAAAGATTTGTTTTTGTAAAATAAAACACAAGTTCAAAAATTATAAAATTTATACCATAAAATAATTTGGATTTTTAGAAATTTTATAAAACTACTTTTGAAATTTGTGAACAAAATAACTTTTAAAGAGAAATTTATTCGAGGTTTAAAATATTCCTTATAAATCAAAAATAAAGAAATAAATAAACTTTTGCTTTAAAAATTCATATACCACATAACAAAAATTTAAGATGCGGAGTTCTCATTCACACAAGCATACAATAGTTGCATATATTGGCATTCGGCTTTTAAAGTTGTACTAAATTTATAATTAATAATACACAAAAATGCCGGTTGTAACATCCTCTCCCCCTTAAGAGATTCTGTCCCCAGAATCTAAGAGAACAGATGAGGATACCGGGAACGCATATCAAACTCTAACTCCCAAGTCGATTCTTCGACCTTAGGGTTCCTCCAAAGTACTTTTACTAACTTTACTGACTTATTTCTAAGACTCTTCTCTTGCCAGTCGAGTATTTTGACCGGTTGCTCCACAAATGACAGGTCTGCCTGAATTTCTACTGGTTCATATTCTATTACATGGCTAGCATCAGGATTGTACTTCTTAAGCAATGACACATGGAACATATTATGCACGTGCTGATACTGAGGTGGTAAGGCCAACTCGTAGGCCACCTTCCCTACTTGACTCAAAATTTCAAAAGGACCTATGTATCTAGGTGCTAACTTCCCTTTCTTGCCAAATCTAGACAACCCTTTTCTAGGTGACACCTTCAACAAAACAGCTTCGCCAATTTGGAATTGAACATCCTTACGTGCCGGATCCGCATACTTCCTCTGTCTATCTTGAGCAGCAAGTAGCCTTTTCTGAATTAACTTGACTGAGTCATGCAATTGTTGTACCAATTATGAGCCGAGAATCCTTCCTTCTCCTACTTCATCCCAACTTGTTGGTGATCTACATTTTCGCCCGTACAAAGCTTCGTATGGTGGCATGCCGATACTGGAATGATAACTATTGTTGTAAGAGAATTCAATCAACGGTAAGTGGTCGTCCCAACTTCCTGCAAAATCGATTGCACAACTGCGCAACATGTCTTCGATTGTTTGAATTGTCCTTTCGCTTTGTCCATCAGTCTGCGGGTGGTACGCCGTGCTCATATTCAATTTCGTGCCAAGACATTCTTGAAATTGCTTCCAAAATCTCGAGTTAAATCGGGGATCTCTATCTGAAACTATTGATACAGGTACTCCATGCCTTAGTACGATTTCGCGCACATACAGATAAACCAATTTGTCTAAAGACGACTTCTCGTTAATTAGAAGGAAATGCGCTCACTTTGTAAGACGGTCAACTATAACCCATATAGCGTCATGCCCAGATTTCGTTCGCGGTAGTCCTACTATAAAGTCCATAGCGATATTTTTCCATTTCCATTCTGGAATCTTTAGGGGCTGAATTAATCCGCTTGGTCGTTGATGTTCTGCCTTCACTTTCTGACAAGTATAACACTTCACAACCCATTCCGCTACGTCTCGCTTCATATTTGGCCACCAAAAGTTTTTCTTTAAGTCCCGATACATCTTGGTACTTCCCGGGTGGATTGAAAATTTCGAATTGTGGGCTTCGTGTAGGATCTCATTCTTTATTTCAGGTACATGAGGAATCCATATTCTGGAAGAAAACCTTAGTATCCCTTGCTCATCCCTATGAGTATTAATCTCCTCTCCAGATAACTGATTCTTCTCTTTCTCCATTACTTCTTCTTGACATTTCTTTATCTTTTCCACTAGTGTTGGCTGAAAAGTCATTCCACAACAAACTTCTTCAACTTTTCCACAATCACAAAGTTCCAGTTCAAATCTCTTGATTTCTTCAGATAATTCCTTTGATGTTGTCATCATATTCAGTCTCTCCTTCCTACTTAGAGCATCGGCCACAACATTCGCCTTTCCAGGATGGTAATTTATCGAACAGTCATAGTCCTTGATCAATTCCAGCCATCTCCTCTGCCTCATATTGAGCTCCTTCTGAGTGAAAATGTACTTTAAAATCTTGTGGTCCGTGTAGATTTCATACTTTTCTCCGTAGAGGTAATGTCTCCAAATCTTAAGTGCGAACACTATGGCGGCTAGTTCCAAGTCATACATCGGGTACTTCAACTCATGCGATTTTAACTGTCATGACGCATACGCGATCACCTTACTGTGTTGCATTAACACACAACCCAATCCCTTATGTGAAGCGTCGCTGAATATCACAAAGTTTCCTTGGTCATCTGGAAGTACTAACACCGGAGCTGTTACCAATCTCTGCTTCAACTCTTGAAAGCTATCCTCACATTCTGCACTCCATTCAAACTTTTGATTCTTTCTGGTTAACTTGGTCAATGGCGTGGAGACTTTCGAAAAATCCTTGACGAACCTTCTATAGTACCTGCCAACCCTAGAAAACTTCGCACCTCCGTAGGAGTCTTTGGCCTCTCCCAACTCATAACTGCCTCAATCTTTGCCGGATCCACTTTAACTCCTTCATTTCCAATGACATGCCCCAAAAATTGAACTTCCTTTAACCAAAACTCACATTTGGTAAACTTGGCATACAACTTCTCTTGATGAAGTATTTCCAATGCTATCCAGAGGTGCTGTTTATGTTCTTCTTCCGACTTAGAATAAATAAGGATGTCATCAATGAATACCACGACAAACTTGTCCAAATACTTATTAAATACTCGATTCATCAGATCCATAAATGCGGCAGGGGTGTTGGTCAATCCAAACGGCATTACTAGGAATTCATAATGCCCATATCTGGTCCTAAATGATGTCTTGGGAATATCTTCTTCTTTGATCTTTAATTGATGGTATCCCGATCTCAAGTCAATCTTTGAAAAGCACTTTGCTCCTTTCAGATGATCAAAAAGGTCATCTATTCTTGGTAGCGGGTAGCGGTTCTTGATCGTTACCTTATTCAACTCTCGATAATCTATGCATAGTCGCATACTCCCATCTTTCTTCTTGACAAACAGAACAGGTGCTCCCCATGGCGACGTACTTGGCCGTATCACTCCTTTATCTAACAATTCTTGTAGCTGGCTCGCCAACTCTTTCATTTCTGCTGGTGTCATCCTATATGGGGCCTTTGAAACTGGTTCCGTTCCTAGAGCAAGGTTTATCTCGAACTCGATTTGTCGATCTGGTGGTAAGCCAGGTAGTTCGTCTGGAAATACATCAGGAAACTCGTTAACTACAGGGATATCTTCTATGTTGGGGTTGCCCTTTTCTGAATCCACTACATACGCTAGGAACGACTCACAACCTTTTCTAAGTAGCATCTTAGCCTGAACGATTGTGAGAAATAGTTGTTCTTGCCTCTGCCCCTTAAATACTACCTTCTCTCCACTCTTCGCCTTTAAATATACTTTCTTGGTCTTACAATTAATCTGAGCGTTATTTTCTCCTAACCAATCCATGCCTAAAATTATATCAAACTCTCTCAACTTAAAGAGTATCAAGTCGGCTGAAAACTTATACCCCGAAATATCAATCTCACACTTCGGACAGAATTGATTCTCAGGAATCTTCTCTTGGTTCGCAATTACCACATTTACTACCTCGCTCATAATCATTTTATCACATTGAAGCTTATCAACAAAAGTTTCTAATATGAAAGATCTTGTTGCTCCCGAATCAATCAATACTTTAGCTTTGACATTATTGAGTAAAAGTGTACCTGCTATCACCTCAGAATTCTGAACAGCATCCTTCATCTTCAGATCAAATGTCCTTGTTGTTGCTTGCGGGGTTGGTGTAGGTGGTGGAGGTATAATGCCAATACCTCAACTGGCACGCTCGCACTGGTGTTTGCCACATTCATCAGAGCTTTGCCTGGTCCGGTTGCCTTGCACTCCCTAGATATGTGTCCAGTTTTCCCACACTTGTAGCACGTAACTCCTGGCTTCGGCATCTTGCACTCATTCACCAAATGTCCCTTCTGATTGCACCTATAGCATGTCATGCTCAACTTATTACACAATCCGGGGTGCCTTCTTCCACAGTGCTTGCATTCGGGTCTCTGGAATCTGTTTTCTCCAACTTGTCCTTGGCTTGCCTGGTTGTTCCCCTTTGATTCTTGCCTTTTACCCAAATTTCCCTTCTTTTGAAAATTTCCGCCCTTCTGGAATCCGATCCACTTTACATTCCGATCTTGTGAACTTCCCGCTTCAAACTTTTCTCCATAAAATGGAACCTTCCTCTTCTTGTTATCCCTCTCCTTCCTTGACTGCATCCCATTATTCTCAATCAGAGCAGCTTTCTGAACTATTCCCGCATAAGTTTCAAGCTCAAACATAGCCACTCTATCTCTGATCCAAGGCTCCAATCCTTGCTGAAATTTCTTCGCTTTTTCCTCCTCGGTACTGGTATACTTTGTCACAAACCTTGACAACTCAGTGAACTTCTTCTCATACTCCAGTACAGTCATGTTCCCTTGCTTCAGCTCCAAAAATTTAAGCTCCATCTGATTCTGCATGTACTTAGGGTAATACTTGTCCAGAAATAACTTCTTAAATCTCTCCCAAGAAACTTGTTGAGTTGCTTCCATAGCTTTTACTGATTCCCACCAATAGATGACTTCGCCCTTCATGAAGTAAGTAGCATACGGCGTCTTCTGATCGTCTCCTAACTGTACCAACTCAAAAGCCCTTTCCATCTCCTTGATCCATGTGTTAGCTATAACTGGATCAGTGGTATCATGAAATGCAGGTGGATTCACATTCTGAAAAGCCTTGAAAGTGACAATTTGACTAGGTGGTACTGGTAGTTCAGGTGGTTGGTGTGGTTCACGGTTATCTTGGTTCTCAATTCGCTGTTGAAGAGTTAGTTGTTGTTGGGCTATAGCATTGGTTTGCTGTTGCAAAGTTTCCAGTAGTCGAAGAATATTTGGGTCTGTGGTGGATGTGGTTGTTGGGTTCTTCTTTTTGGGAGGCATGATCCTGAAATAAGAGTTATGTCAAAACAGATATGAATAATAAAACAATTCGAGGGTATCGCATGGCATTCTTATTTACATGTGAGGTCAGGTTTCAAATTAAGCAGATATGATGATGCATATAAAAGCGTATAATAACAGTTGAGAGCAATTGGAACAATAGAGCATGATTATTGAAATTTAAAGGTCACAATACATGGGATTAGAACAAAGTCTGATTCTAGGATCAACAGGCTTATTTAAAGGAAATAACGGAAACAACTGGGAAATTCTATGGAGTTTTATAGTACAACAACATAAAAGGTAAATGGAAAGAACTAAGGCTTCACTCCATCTGAACGGGGCTTGGTAGTCTTTTCCTCTCGAAGCATCTTAACAATGCTTTGGAGCTCATCCGCCACCATCTGAATGACATACTGGCTGGTGCGGTCCCGGTGCGCTGGCATCTCCTCAAGCTTAGTGTTGATGTACTGAACCAAGGTCTCAAGTCTCGCAGTCATCTGCTCCTTGGGCTTCCCTTCGTAGTTTCGGCTGTCCGGGTACACGTTCTTCAGTCGGTCTATCAGTCGGTCGTACTTTCCCTGAAGCATGTCAAACTCGCGCCTCAACTCAGCATACACGGTGAAAGCAATAGTATCGTCTGAACCAGAGGATGACGAGGAATGCGCCCTTTGCTGACAAACCAATAAGAGGAGTATTAATAATAAACTTACTTAACCTACTCTCTCGCATATTATCTATAACCTACACATATACCCTTTAACCTATTTGGGCTGTCCAGGGACTCTAAACCGTCGCTCTGATAAAAAAACCTGTCACACCCCAACTTAAACAGCAAATTAAATATAACTATTACAACATTTAATAATAAATAAACATACCCAAATCCAAGATCTTACAGTTTAGGGTTTGGAACAGCCCAACACTACCATCTATTACAACTGATTTTAAATACCGAGTCCTCACACAAACTACTATCACTTATTCTACCTGAGCTCGAACATAGGCATCAGCATCACAGGTCTTACGGGCAGTCTGCTTCAATCTAACCATAACTGCTAGCTGTAATGTCAGGGTAAAGCAAGGAGTGAGCCAAATGCTCAACAAGTGCTAAACAATACGATAGAAAACATAAATCGAGAGATATATATTAAATAATGTCAATGGGAGGACATGACCAATGATAATGAGAGATAAAACTTTGGGTGATGGCATCATTTTGTTGGTATCAGAACAATTTTAAAAAAAAATCATATCTTAATCAAAATTATTTTATGACGCCACGGATTACAGCCGGTGATCAGCCGCGAAGTAATCCCGAACCTCGCTGGGTTCTAAAACATTAATGGGAATCCCTAGGCAACTTTTAAGCCTAATATAAGTGTGGAAAGGACTCGCGTCTCAGTCCAGATCCACTATTCAAAGAAAACATTTATCCCCCTTTGGGACTGAAAACCCACATTTTATTTATTTCAAAAACTGATGCTGATTTATAACAAAATCTCTTTTCCAGTAAACATTTTTTTTATCAAGGGATTATAGATCAACTCGAAACACGGGAAATATGGTACTAAATCTCAGGGCCATGATTCACAAAACTATACTCTATTAAAGTAACTGAATGGTTTTCATATATCAAAGATTGGACAAGGGGATTTAGTGAGGCTATAGGATATTATAAAGGGTAATGCCAAATTAGGCTTTAAGCAATGGTTTCTCATCAAGGTTCAAGTGATGGATCATCAAGAAGATAAGCTTCATGAATACTAAGGGTGTTAAGGTATGCAGAAATGATCTTTAACTCAGGATATATCAGAATTGTCAAGCTTCAGGATAAGAAAGAGGGGTATCAATCAATGAGGAATCACTTTGATAAGTATCTGGCTTTTAGGGTTCAAGGTAATGTTCTATAGGGGTTCAAGTATCAGGATGAGATATCAATACTTAGGAATCATCAGCATGTTAATCAAGAGAATCAACCAAGAGTTATAACTACCCTTTCTTTTATCCTGGCATTCGAATTACTTTAATATACTATCATGATAAGACCACTTTGCAATACGTACTCGAGGCTTCATGGCATTTTTATATAATTCAAAGATAAACATAAGATACGCTTGATTTAATATATCAAATAACACAGGATAGTTGCAGCAGTGTATGAACTATTAGCAGTAAATATGAAGGACAAGTTGAATCACTTGCCTTGAGAAAGGCTGGTCTGGTCTGACTGGTAGGAGCAACTGGAGCTTCACTCGACCTTTATGGCAAGTTTTCCCTCGTCTCGAGATCCTACATAAATAATAATAATCCTCATTATAATATATTCTCACCAACTTAACCTATTTACAACCCGAATTTAAACATGGATGGCACTTAGGCCTATATGCACTTAATTTATATTCACCTTTAATTTATAATTGCACACACATAGCCACATAATCACATATCATATATTAATACCAAATAACACCATATACACCATAATGCAACACTAGGATTGGATAATCTCGATCCCCCAACTTAAGTCCCTTGGTCGCTAAACTAGACAAAGTCTTCTAATTTTGGCTTCCTAACTCGATGTGCCTTTACTAAACTGTCCAAGACCTATTGACCCTCACTTGTGCCTTTTATTCTACTGACCTTATACTATCTTACAACTATGGTGGTTAACCAAGACCTCACTCCTAAGTGTTCTAAAACTATGTGATGAGTGAAAGTGTTCACTGGTGCAAATTTCAGAATGACATCTATGGTTTCTTGAGTGCATTTGACACCCTTAAACTATAGGTTTTCCTCAAAAACTCTTACACAAGACTCTCCTGACCTAAGGGCATCTCCCAAACTTGATGTGGCTCAAGGGCCTGGCTTGGGCCTTCTTGGGCCTAAGCTCAAAGTCCATGGTTCCCCTGTTTTCCTGGGCAGAAAACACCCTAACTTGAATTAACTTGGGACACATGGTTCTAACTCATATCCTATGAAATATGGTTGGAAAAACTTCTCTGACACTCCCTCTAACTAAGGCCCAACAAGGCCTACCCATGACATGGTTAAACCTCCCTATTTCTAAGTTGCAACAAAACTGTCCCCTGCAGGACAGATTTTGTTACTCTACTTGTGCACCTAACCAAATGACATGCAATCCTCCAACCAACACCTAAAACCTTTTATATACTCCCAATACTAACTTCTGGTGGCTTGGGTCTCAAAGTGCACATCAATGACATGGTCAAAACTCACTCAAAACCTCAGGGTACTAAACTGATTTTTTGCAGAAATTATAACTCTCCTTTCTCCAAGGTTTTGACTTGACAAACTCAACCACCAACAACCCAATACCCAAACCAAGACTTAAACATGGTGATCTACTAAACTAACTCCCTTATACTCAAAATAATCTTGGTGGAGATCATCCTTACCTAAGGTGCAATCATGGCAAAACAAAAGAAACCACATTTCACAACTCACAAATCATCAAGTTTTTGAAACAACAAGTTATGCATTTTATAAAAGATATACACGACTTATTACCATGCATCAAGAAGCATTAATCAATATTAACACATTATTCCTACTGAAATTAAAACTTACTAATAAAATCTTTCCAAATGATCAAAATCTTATAACATTCTAAGTGAAATCCACATGCATGCATGTCTTCGAGTTTTGCAAGCCAATCAACATGTTTTCTAAATATGTTTTACCAAGAAATTTACATGCAAGCCTAGCATGAGCTATATCTAGATGATCACTTAGCATGCAAAGAGTTTCATCAAATTTTTACTACAAAATTCAAGCCATTATCACATAAACATGCAAAAATTGAACAAAGCAACAAGAATGGTCTCAAGAACCATTCATTCGGCTCCCCTATGGTCATGGCCGAATGAAATGGAAGGGAATGGCCATTTAACATCAAGAGTTTCCTTCTCAAGACTTGGCACTTCACCATTCCTTGTAGTCCTCTCAAAAACAACCTTAAACTCACAAGAATCAAGGTTGTACTTTGAGTTTCAACTAAACCTTAACATGCAACCTTAAAACTTAAACTTTCTACTCAAAACTCTTTGAAATATATGTGATCATGGTATGGGAAGTAACATTTACTTGTGTAGGAGGTGGGAACTTGATTGAGAAAGAAAGAAAATGGGGAGGGGGTGGTTTCGGCTGAAAAGCCGAGAGTGAGGGGGTAGGAGCCGAGAGTGAGAGAGAGGAGGGAGAGAAGAAAGAGTTTGGTGTGGGTGATGTGTGATGTGTGAAATGATCATGTCTTTTACTTGTTTTATGGTTTTTGTTTTGACAAATGTGAGTGGGAATATGAATTGACATGACTACCCTTCCACTTATACTTGGATCATTTTGCATGCAAGGGTAAAGGAGGAATTTGGCTAGAAAAATAAGAGTTAGTGGGGTGGTAATTGTCTCTTTAGCCCTTTTTGATTGAATAGAAAGGATTCACATGCAAGGACAACTATGTAATTTGCTAATTATAACAATTAACATTTATAAAGATTTATTTTTGTAAAATAAAACACAAGTTCAAAAATTATAAAATTTATACCATAAAATAATTTGGATTTTTAGAAATTTTATAAAACTACTTTTGAAATTTGTGAACAAAATAACTTTAAAAGAGAAATTTATTCAAGGTTTAAAATATTCCTTATAAATAAAAAATGAAATAAATAAATAAACTTTTGCTTTGAAAATTCATATACCACATAACGAAAATTTAAGATGCAGAGTTCTCATTCACACAAGCATACAATAGTTGCATATATTGGCATTCGGCTTTTAAAGTTGTACTAAATTTACAATTAATATTACACAGAAATGTCGGTTGTAACAAAGATGAAGGTCTTTAATGGCGATCCAAAAATGATGAACGGAGATCCTTAGCAGCTGCTCCTCAAGTGTGAAGCACTCCACCGGTATCCACCAAGAAAACGATGTAATGAAGGGGGAGGAGATGGAGAGAATTAAGGTTTTGTAAATCTTTTTGGTTGAGGCAAAAATAGGGTCTATAATAGTATATTTATAGGCAAAATTTTCAACTGAAAATTTTCCCATAAAATATTATTATTATTAACCCTTTATTATTTTCACTAATAATTAAAACACCTTTTAATTATTAATCCTTTTTTTAAACTCTTTAGAAATAATTCTCTCACTTGATTTAATTTCCAAAAATTAAATTCTTAATTAATAATATTAAACCTTTTCTTAATTAATTTATAATTAATTAAATCTCATTTAATCAATTATTAAATTTGCCAATTAATTATTTATTTCATAAATAAATAATTATCAGTCATTATTAATTAATTTCTCCACCATTAAATCATTCTCTTTTATGGTGTGACCCTGTACGTTCAATATTAAACCGGTAGTAGAAATAAATAATAATAAAACTATTTTATCATTATTTATATAAATTCTCTAAATCATTAAATATGATTAATTAATTAATCATATTTATTCTATATCGTGAGGGATACTTCTCAGCATATCGCGACTATCCGGATAATACGAACTCACTGCTTAGAATACCAAGAACCTATTCAGTGAGTAGTTACCGTACAATCAATTCCCTTTTACCCTGCAATGTCACGATTAAATACAAGGCATGGAACTTATGTCAAGCCTATCTTATTTAAGCACTTGCTTTCCCATTCACTATACTTAGTTCTATTTAATGTAAATTAGAAACTCCTTTCTAATTTCATTCACTCTGGCCAGAGATTCCTGAACTAGCATAAGTGGATCAGCATTGAACATTCTCTTCCTTCACTGGAAGGGGTAGATCCTTTATTGATCATACACTATCTTCGTGTACAAATTCCTATACCCAGTAGAGTCCTTATAATTGTCCCTTGAGACTAAGAACTAAAGCAAAGCATAGTTCAGTGTACACAAGATGACTATGATGACCTCAAGTCTAAGGATACTTGTACAACTATCACTATGTGAACAACTGCTGACACGTCAGTGAACTCCATCAGTTGTTCAGCTGTGTGAGTCATGTTCAGTGAACTTATTCTATAATAAGCACCTACATACTAGCTATAGTGTCACCACATAAATGTCTATGAGAACAGACATCCTTCATAATGAAGCAAGCATAGTATGTACCGATCTTTGCGGATTATTAATTACCAGTTAGTAATCCTACGACCAGGAACTATTTAAGTTTAGAGTTATCATCTTTTAGGTCTCATTATTATGATCTCATCACAATCCATAAAAAGCTTTACTCTAAACTGTGGTATATCTTATTTAAACATTTAAATAGATAGAGCCCACAATAAAAACAAAACAAGTGTTTTATTAATATCAATGAAATCAAAACAGATTACATAAAAGTTATTCCTAAATCCTCATACATGATTGGACTTAGGACATATCTCTTTCAGAAAGAAGATTATGTTGTTCAGTACAAAGTGGTTTGGTCATAAGATCAGCTAACTGCGGAAAGGTGCGGACATGAATAATTTGGAAAAAAACCAGATTCCGCATAATCACGAATGAAATGGCAGTCAACACGAAGATGCTTTGTACGCTCATGATAAACTCTATTTTCTGTAATGTATTTCGCTGCCAGATTATCACAAAAAAGATCAACAAGAAGAGAAATTTGAACACGAATATCAGCCAGAAGGCCTTCCAACCATATAAGTTCACTGGTTGTTTATCTCATACTACGATATTCTGCTTCACACGTGCTCTTTGAAGTAGTCTTTTGTTTCTTGGTCTTCCAAGAAATTAAAGAATTTCCAAGAAAAACAGCATATCCAGTTAGGGATTTAGAAGAAAACATACAAGATCCCCAATCGGAATCACAATATGCTTTCAGATTTAAGTCATTTCAAGAACTATAAAACAAACCCATGTTAACTGTACCTTTGAGATATTTGATGACATGAAGAGCAGCAGATAAATGGGAATTAGCTGGACAACTGAGAAACTAGCTTAACTGTAGCACAGCATAGGATATATCAAGCTTGGTCATGTTAAGATACAACAATTTACCTACTATACTTCTTTAGAACTCGGGATCAGGAAGTAGTTGTCTGTCTTCAGTACTAAGCTTTAAATTTTATGGAAGAGGAAATGAAACAGGAGTACAATGTTCTATGGAAGTATCTTTCAACAAATCAAGAATATACTTCCGTTAATTCAACATAATTCCAGAAGCCGATCTCAAAACTTCAATGCTTAGGAAATATTTTAGAGGTCCTAAATCTTTGATAGTGAAGGCAGCATGTAAAGATTGTTTGAGGGCATCAATTTCAGGCAGAGAATCACCGGCAAGCAATAAGTCATCCACATATGCGACTATAACAGTAAAAGTCCCATTATGTGATCTAGTAAACTTAGAATAATCATGTGTAGATTGAGTATAACCCAATTTAAGCAAATGATCTCGTAATTCAATGTTCCAGAGCCGAGTCGACTGCCTTAAACCATATATAGAGCGTCTCAATTTACAAACCAAACCTTTTGTAACTTTCGCATAACCTAAAGGAGGTTGCATATAGATTTCTTCATCAACATAACCATGCAAGAATGCGTTGTTGATATCTAATTGGTGTAAATGCCAATTCTTCACAGCAGCAAGAGCTACAATAACCCTGACTGTAGTAAACTTAGCAACAAGACTATAAGTATATTTAAAGTCTTTTTCTTTAATTTGCTTATCCCCTCTACCAACAAGTCGGGCTTTACATCTTTGCAAAGTTCCATCAGGATTAAACTTAGATTTGAACACCCACTTTGAGCCTATAGCTTTTTTTCCTGGAGGTAAAACTTTAAAATCCCAAGTGTGATTCTTTTCTAAAGCGTCAAGTTCCAAATTCATGGCATCAACCCAATTCTTATCATTTTTAGCCATCACATAAGAACTTGGTTCAGGATAAGAAATGACATTAGCAAGACTAGCTGTATAAGTTGTATCATTAAAAGTTGCAGGATCAGCTATGACAATATTAAAGCTTTTAGAAATTTGATTTTGATAAAACAAAATCATCAACCTTTTAGGAACAGTCATGTGCCTAGTAGACTTTCTGACAGGTACAATAGAAGGTTCTGGTGAATGAGGACTGGAGTTAGAAGGGGTATCATGAGAAGTAGAATGTAATATATCAATTGGAACATCGGAAGTGGAAACTGACATATGATCATGTAAGTCATATGTCATAGACCTATTTGTATATTCGAGGATTCAACTCAACTCAAATAAGAATGTAATAAGTAAATAGTGGATCGACCGTCAGAGAGATCTCGCAAAGTAATATCTGTCAAAGGATTCAGAGACAAGGTTCATCTACAGACTTGAGGAATTAATTCACTGGAAGAAGTTCAAGAAATTGATCATGCCTCAGTGATATAAGTCAAGATTGTGGATTTAATCAAGTGACAGAGATCTCGTCAGAGTATCATTAATTACAAGGATTTAATCTGAAGAAAATCAAAGTGTCAGAGTCAAGACATGAAGAAACGTCACGGAAGTTAGTCACTCATGAACCAGACAGTACATCGAGTGTCAACGTTGAAGTGGTGGAATTGATTCATAATTTTCAGTGATTTTCAGAAGATTTGCAGAAGAATGGTTGCTGCTCAAGACTAGAATTAATTCTCTATTAATTAATTGAGTCATCTAATTTAATTAAGAAAATAAATTATATCTGTGAAGAATAATTTATTTATTAATTGAATTAATTGATTAATTAATTCTGAATTAATTCTAGGTATTTTAGGAATTTTCAGAAGTTTAATTGGATTAAACTTAAGCTTTAAATCAGCAAAACAATTGAAAATGAACTAGCATGACAATCAGGATTGTCATACCGATTGTCATGCTAGGCCAAATTCAATTGTTACACCGAAAGTCACTCTAGGAGGGTGATTGTCTTGCTAGTTCATTCTGATTGTCTTGCTAGTTCATTCTGATTGTCTTGCTAGTTCATTCAGATTGTCTTGCTAGTTCATTCAATTGTCCTACCGAAAGTCATACAAGCTTAAAGGATTGTCATTCCAATTCAATTAACTCAGCTGATTGTTTAAATAGAAGCAGAGAAGCAGCAATTGTTTTTTATCTCAATCAAAAACACACAAGTCAAGAACAAAAGCAGCCGCCTCCTGAAACATTTTATTTTCTTCTCTGCTTACATCAAGATCATAATTTCTAGATTGTAATGTTAAATCTAATCCACTAGAAATCTTTATCTTGTTCTTGTGTATCAATCTAGCGGATTAAAATCCCTAGAACTTGATCTCAAATCGCGTTTAGCATTTGATTCTAATTATTGCAAAAATAGAAAAAGTTCATGTCGAATTTATTCTAAATTTGTGATAATTGATTTGAGATTAATACCTTGTAATCGATACAGTTGTTGTAACACATTTCAAGTTTAATAATATTTTTATTTAACTTGAATTTTGTTTCACATTTTTTATTCCGCATTTTATTCGATTATTTGGTAACGTTTGTATTCAACCCCCCTTCTACAAACACATTGGGACCCAACAATTGGTATCAGAGCCTTCTGATTAACGAACAAATCAAGATCCTAGACTTTTGTGATTTTTCAACTCCTTGAATTTTTATTTGTTCAAAAATTCATAATGACTTCACATAAAGTTGGAACCGTTAAAATTCCACAATTTGATAATGAGAATTATATTATGTGGAAGAAGAAGATGCTCTTATTTTTACAAGTTGCTAATCCCAAATATTCAAACTTGTTAAAGAAGGGTATAAAAACTCCGATGGTTATTGAACCGGAGGTAATAATAAATGGTGTGGTGACTACTGAAGCTAGAACCTATCCAAAAGATCCTGAAGATTTTACTCCTGCTGAGAAGGAAGAATTCTCCTTGGATGCCAGCCTTCAATTAATATTAATTGATTCCCTTGATCCCCTAATGAACAGACATGTGATGAACTGTAAAAATGCTAAACACATGTGGGAAACTATTGAGGTAATTAATGAAGGCACAGAGGAAGTTAGGGAGAACAAGTTGGAAATCCTAACCTCTGAATATGAACATTTCAAATCAAATCCAGGAGAAGGAATTACTGAAGTGTTTGAGAGGTACAATGCGTTGATCAACAACCTGAACATCAATGGAAAGTTTTATTCAATCAGGGAGGTCAACAAAAAGTTCCTTTTAACACTGCCAGCTCATCTTGAACATAGAATCACTGCCATTAGAGAAGCTAGAAATCTGAGTGAGATTTCTTTGGACAGGCTCTATGGAGTGTTAAAAACCTATGAGTTGGAGCAGATTCAACAGAAGGAAGTCTACGGGAAGGATAGAATGGTCAGCACATCTACTGCACTTGTAGCTGAAGGTCAACAACAACAGCAATCTCAACAGTCGGAGAGAATGATACAGTTTTCCAAGGGTGAGGAAAATGAGTTAGTAGCAGAATATGATCCTCCTACTACAAATCAATCAAGTGATGATTTTTATTCCTTGGAAGAGCTGGAGCAATTGGAAGACGAGTCAATGGCCCAAATTGTCAAGAGATTCTCCCATGTCAGATTCAAGAGGAATCCCAAGCTGAAGTACAAGTCCAACTACAACAAATTCCAGAAAGGTGGATCTTCATCCTCTAACACCAGCAGTGGTGGATACAAAACAGGGATGGTTGATCGGAGCACCATTAGATGCTATAACTGCAATGAGTTGGGACACTTTGCCACAGAATGTAGAAAGCCAAAGCAAGTAAGAAAGAACTCTGAAAGGGCTTATCTGGCAAAGGGAAGAAGCTGGGATGATACTGACAGTGAAGATGAAGATGAAGGAAATCTTGCTCTTATGGCTATTGATGGAAAAGCTTCATCGTCAAGAATAGAGGTAAAACTTTCTGATGCTGAAATGGTTTATCATCTAAGAGGTAACTTAGATTGTGCACGTCGTGATAATGAACTGTTAAGTTTACAGATCACAGACCTTGAGAAAGAGGTCAATGAATTAAGACTTGTGCACATTAATCAAGACAAATTAAAAGAACAGGTATCTTTTCTAGAGAATAGAGTTGACTGTTATAGAAAACTCGAAACTATTCTCAAAGACAAGATCACCGGTCTTGAGACTAAGGTTAGAGCCTACTTCAATTCTTGTTCGAAGGCTAAAGAGTTCTACAGTAAGCAAGCTGTTAATCAAACATCTGGAATAGGTTATGATTACAATGCTGCTATTGGAGAATTAGGCATAAACTCCCCTCCCCATGTCTGTGCTAAAGGGAGGGAAGTACCACATGTGCTTAAGGGTGTTGATGAACCCCTCTATAAAGCATCAATTGCTGAACCATTTGATGCGACCTCTTCTGTTATTCAAGAAGAAATACGTGCTGAAGATCATGCTTATGAGAAGATTGTTTCCAAGTCAAGTGAGTCGAAAGTTCCAGTCAAAGTTGTGAAAGCAACTGAGACTAACTCAGACAC
The DNA here is from genome assembly GCF_009905375.1 of Apium graveolens. Taxonomy (NCBI): domain Eukaryota; kingdom Viridiplantae; phylum Streptophyta; class Magnoliopsida; order Apiales; family Apiaceae; genus Apium; species Apium graveolens. The sequence continues at coordinate 135,110,203 of NC_133656.1, forward strand.
ATATGAGTTGGATAACAATAATGCCATGTCTACCATGCATAAATTGCCTGCTATTAATCACTCTCATAAAGCATGTGGTGTTGCTAATTGTATGTCTTGTGCTTTTAATATGATGTATGCTTATTTTAATGGTAAGCATGTGTCTAATGATAAGACTACTCCTCGTCAGCATGTGAATAACAAGAAGCATGATAGGTCTAAGACTGCTAGTCCTTCTAAGGCTAGAAAGGAGACATTTGTGCCTAAGCTTAAACAGAAATTTGTTAAGGCTGTTTACAAGGTCAAATGTTCAGTCATTGAGAATGTTGAGATCGTTAAAATTAAAAATGTTGTTTTGTCTGACAAAGGTCAGTTCTACAAGTATGCCGGGCCCAACCAAGTTTGGGTTCCGAAGAAGGTCTAATCCATTTGAAGTGCAGGGCAGTATACAGGTATAACCGGTAGTGTGGATTCTTGACAGTGGATCATCAAGACATATGACCGGAGATAGAGCCCTGCTATCAAATGTGGTTGAGAAAGCTGGCCCCCTGGTTACCTTTGGAGATAACAGCAAAGGTTTATCTGAGGGATATGGCTGTTTGTAAGCTGGATATGTTATCAGTTAAATTTTTGCATATTGTGCTAGGTTATTATCAGGAAGCAGTATCCAACATATAGCACCAGTGACGAGACTTGGGAATATTACGACATATCAAGCACCTGCTGCACATTACACTTGGAATTGAACTCTAGTAAGATGTGTACAAGTGTACTCCTGTTTGGTTGGTATGAACTAGTATACTGCTCAAGCAATCGTCAAGGATATGGTATGGCACTCTAACAGAAGTTATAATTTTATATGAATAAGTAGAGTCGTCATATTAATAACTATTTTATCACTAAGCACAATCATATTGTTTTATATGTGTAGTGGTATATTGATAATGCAACATAACATTTAGTATCTAAAGTACTTGACAAGTATCGGTCAATGATATCTTGTTAACATTATGTTGCAGATATTTGTAAGCTTTTGACATGAATGAGAATTACTTAGACTTTACCCTAAGTGATCAATGTTTTATCAAAAACTCATTCATATTGAAAAATAAAATCAAACTTCTTTCTACATTAGTGATTTCTTATTTCATGTAAAATATTTTGAAATCACTATTGTAAATCATTTTCTCTCTATTACCATATGTTCTGTGTTACAGGTTCAGTCTCCAATGACTTTCTTTCATTGACAGTCATGAGGTTGAAAACCCACAACGTCTATCCCAGACTGTAAAGACAAACACAAAAACAGAACCAACCAACACTCTCTTACCACTAAATGTAGTATGAATGAGCGTGAGGGAGATAGTGCCTAGTGCACCACATAAGGAAGGTTCTGTAGTCAACCCAGTAGCTCTGTCTCCTACATAGATGAGTAGTATTTAAACCGAGACAACTGCTAGCCCCCATACATCTTCTCAAAAAGATGTAATGGCTGAAAAGGCACAAAAACAGTTACTAGATTCATTCTCTCAACAGGGTGAGTCTATTGAATTTTGCCTGTCGGCCAAGGTATCCGATGTAGTGTCACCACTTCAAAAATAATCAATTCTTGATGCACAAGGAGAGGTTACACACACAAAGGATGAGTTGACGGAAACAAGAGTTTCGACCATTTTAAGGTCAGATTCGATTGTTCAAGGTTCGTTAGTGGACCAATTGCCTTTACAGGTGTTAGGAGAGGATACTGATCCAAAAGCCATATGTCAGTGGTCAGTGTCTACCTCCCCAGGCTTAAATCCCCTGGATGCATCTGCGGATAGTGGATCTGACATAGGCGCAGATCGGCAACTTGTTGACAATGATTCAGATATTACCTGATAAGTCACAAGGAAATGTCTTCACAGACATTAGAAGGGAACTTTGATCCTTATGCTAAATTTGTTGGATCATTGTTTACCTTCCCAGAATTCAAATCTGGAACCCTAAAAGGGAAACTAGCAACTTGTAAATTATGACTCAGATTTATCTGACGAGTTTAACAAGGATGGGGATTTGTGAACTCCCATTGCACCACCTGTGACCTCCTTAAGGATGGCTAAGGTGATTTTCCTTGCAGGTACAGCTGGATTATGGAGCTATGAGAGAAGAGTGATACACTTGTGAGAATGAGTGTAAACACGAGTGGAGAGAAGAGTGAAACACATGTGAGGTACACTAAAACACAATCACACACTCACAGTGAGGAAGAAAGAGAAACTACTTGTTATTTCTTTTCCAACCAAGTGAAATATGAGAACTCCTTCAGACGACGGCATACATTCCTTCTTTAAGGGGGAGATAGAAGCTTAAGTAATAGTTTGGAGGATTCCTCAACTAAGGGGGAGAAATAGCAGGGAGTAAGAAAAAGATCCTACTTGTACACTACACCACACCATTGTTGTTTCTAACTACGGATCCTATTGTACGGGAGAGGTGGTAAACACAAGGTGATTTTCTGATAAGGGAAGAAGCTGTTAGGGGAGTACCATTGGTTTTTATCTGCGGATCCTATTGTACGGGAGAGGTGGTAAAACGAAGGTGATCTTCTTTAATCAGTTGATTCTCATAGGGGGAGAAGCAAGAGATATGGGCTTCTCAACAGGAAATGTGGTTGTACAAATGAAGATGGAACTACTTGAAGATATGTTCAGTCTAGAGGAACATCTACTTGGAATCTGGAAAATGTTAAATCTCATCCAGAAATTTTCTGCTATTTACTTTGCATGTATGTTTATATCTTTTTCTTATTTGTTAGTTGAGTTATCCTCTAGGTATTTGTGTGTTATTGTCTAACAAACAAATAGGGGGAGATTGTAAGTCATATGTCATAGACCTATTTGTATATTCGAGGATTCAACTCAACTCAAATAAGAATGTAATAAGTAAATAGTGGATCGACCGTCAGAGAGATCTCGCAAAGTAATATCTGTCAAAGGATTCAGAGACAAGGTTCATCTACAGACTTGAGGAATTAATTCACTGGAAGAAGTTCAAGAAATTGATCATGCCTCAGTGATATAAGTCAAGATTGTGGATTTAATCAAGTGACAGAGATCTCGTCAGAGTATCATTAATTACAAGGATTTAATCTGAAGAAAATCAAAGTGTCAGAGTCAAGACATGAAGAAACGTCACGGAAGTTAGTCACTCATGAACCAGACAGTACATCGAGTGTCAACGTTGAAGTGGTGGAATTGATTCATAATTTTCAGTGATTTTCAGAAGATTTGCAGAAGAATGGTTGCTGCTCAAGACTAGAATTAATTCTCTATTAATTAATTGAGTCATCTAATTTAATTAAGAAAATAAATTATATCTGTGAAGAATAATTTATTTATTAATTGAATTAATTGATTAATTAATTCTGAATTAATTCTAGGTATTTTAGGAATTTTCAGAAGTTTAATTGGATTAAACTTAAGCTTTAAATCAGCAAAACAATTGAAAATGAACTAGCATGACAATCAGGATTGTCATACCGATTGTCATGCTAGGCCAAATTCAATTGTTACACCGAAAGTCACTCTAGGAGGGTGATTGTCTTGCTAGTTCATTCTGATTGTCTTGCTAGTTCATTCTGATTGTCTTGCTAGTTCATTCAGATTGTCTTGCTAGTTCATTCAATTGTCCTACCGAAAGTCATACAAGCTTAAAGGATTGTCATTCCAATTCAATTAACTCAGCTGATTGTTTAAATAGAAGCAGAGAAGCAGCAATTGTTTTTTATCTCAATCAAAAACACACAAGTCAAGAACAAAAGCAGCCGCCTCCTGAAACATTTTATTTTCTTCTCTGCTTACATCAAGATCATAATTTCTAGATTGTAATGTTAAATCTAATCCACTAGAAATCTTTATCTTGTTCTTGTGTATCAATCTAGCGGATTAAAATCCCTAGAACTTGATCTCAAATCGCGTTTAGCATTTGATTCTAATTATTGCAAAAATAGAAAAAGTTCATGTCGAATTTATTCTAAATTTGTGATAATTGATTTGAGATTAATACCTTGTAATCGATACAGTTGTTGTAACACATTTCAAGTTTAATAATATTTTTATTTAACTTGAATTTTGTTTCACATTTTTTATTCCGCATTTTATTCGATTATTTGGTAACGTTTGTATTCAACCCCCCTTCTACAAACACATTGGGACCCAACAGATCATCAGTTAAATGAGTACCAGAAGCATCATTAGTATTAGACACAGGGTGAGAAAGAGTATCAGTAAAACAAGTAATATCATATATAGTCTCGGGAGAAAATGAAGGATTAACCAATGAAAATGAACCATTAATTTCATTAGTTTTGGTAACCTCGGTAGTTTGTCTAAAAGGAAAAACATGTTCTTCAAAGTTCAAACAAGACATCCCTACTCAAAAAAATCTGATGTGTAATTAAATCATACAATTTATAACCCTTTTGAGCATACGGATATCCCAAAAAAATGCACTTTTGGCCCGATGAGCTAATTTATTATGAGATTTAACTGCTGCATAACACAAACATCCCATAATTCTTAAATGATCATAATCTGGTGGTTTACGCATCAAAACTTGAAAAGGAATTTGCCAAGATAAAACAGAACTAGGCATTTGGTTAATCAAATAAGTGGCTGTCAACAAACACTCTCCCCAAAACTTAATAGGAAGATTAGCATGAAACTTAAGAGCCCTAGATGTATCCAACAAGTGCCTATGTTTTCGTTCTACTCTACCATTTTGTTGAGGTACTCCCGGAATAGATTTCTGATGAATAATACCTTTAGAAGCAAAAAGTTATCTACAAGTATCTTGAACTTTTTCTGTACCGTTGTCAGTTCTGATGTATTTAACAGGAACATTAAAGTGATTTGTAACATAATTCAAAAATGCAGCCACTATAACAAGAACTTGGGTTTTGTTATGAACCAAATGAGTCCAAGTAGTTCTAGAACAATCATCAAGAATTATGAGAAAATATCTAGCACCTGATAATGTAGGGGATTGATACGGCCCCCACAAGTCAATGTGAATTAATTCAAAACATTCAGAACTAGCAGAATTTGATACAGAAAAAGGCAGCTTATGGTGTTTAGCCAAGACACAGGCTTCACAAGTGTTATCATCCAATATTTTTGAAACAGAGTAAGAAGGTAAATGTTTGAGTTTTGAAAAAGAAACATGACCGAGTCTGGCATGGATTACATCTGATGAAATATTACATGTAGAGTGACAGGCTACAACTTGTCCAGAATTATCTGTTGTAGAAGAAAAACAAGCCTCGATGTTGAACTTATAAAGACCTCTAAGACTTTGTCCAACAACTTTGACCTCATTAGTTGTAAGGTCCTGTAATGAACAACAATTTTGTTCAAATTTTGCAGTCAAATGATTTTGATCTAAAAGTCTTCCAACCAATAAAAGGTTATGATTAAATTCTGGAACATAGAGTACATTATTAAGAGTAATGTAAGGTGTCAAAATGACAGAACCAATGGTGTCAACTGATTTTAGAGTTCCATCCGAAAGAGCTATGTTAAGAGGATGTGATAATTTGTGAGTAGTATCAAAAATATTCAATGTGTAATCCATATGATCACTTGCCCCGGTATCAATAATCCAACTATTTCTATACTGAGAATGAGTTTGAGAAAAATTCACATTGAATGCAGAAACGGTACCTGCAAAGTTCACAAAGGACTAAAAATCCAAGGGAGATGACTGAGAAGTAGAAGTAGAAGGCTGGTTCTGCATCATCTTTAAAATCTCCTGATAAACTGCATTCACCATTTTCTTATCAATGGTCATTCCTTCTGAAGTATGAGAATCACCATCTTGATGTTGTATTGTAGAAAAACCAAGTAAACCAGAAGAGTCTTGTGAATTCACAAAAATATTAGCAGCCATTTTCTAAGTTTTCTTGCCTTTTAGGTCGTTGTACAAATCTGGATATCCCACCAACTTAAAGCATTGGTCCTTAGTATGACCTTTCACTTTGCAATAGTCACAAAACCGTTCATACTTCAGTTTCTTCAGATCTTTATAATCCTTTCTCTGAAATTGAGACTTAGGAGCAGAATTGGAAAGTCTAGAAGTCATAAAAGCACTGATCTAAGAGGCATTACCAACATTGCGAGCTACGGAGTTCCGCTTCTCAATTTGTAACAAGATATGATAAGCCTTGTTAACATTTGGCAAAGGATCCATACTAAGCAAATTATTTCTAACCTGATCATATTCCTTATTCAAACCTGCCATGAACTGGATTAATTTCTTGACATGATCAGCCTCAATCATTTTGTTAAAAACCAAACATGTACATTTCGCCAAAGCACCACAAGAACACACTGGATATGGCTCAAGAACTTGCAACTTGTCCCAAATTTTCTTTATCTTAGCATAATATTCAGAAATAGATTCCTTATTTTGTTGAGTAGACATCGATTTCTTATGAATCTCAGATAGAAGGGGAGCATTTGATTAACCATACCTCTCCTGAATTTCCAACCATAAATGTCTAGCAGATGGACTGAATATAAAACTTTCAGCAATACTTTTCTCCATAGAGTATAAAATCCAACCAGTAACCATGTAGTCATTTCTAGTCCACTTCTTCAAATCTTGATAATCAGATACAGGTTTCGGAATAGTTTCATCAATAAAACCTGATTTATTCTTTGCTCCTAGTGCAAGAAGAACACTACGACTCCAATTGATATAGTTATCACCATTAAACAAAATTTGCCCTAATTGACTGTTGGAGTTATCACCATGAGATAAGAAGTATGGATCATTATAGTTAACAGCGGTACTGAGATTATTTTAAGCAATTTGAGAATTTTCTGGCATGATTATCCGAAATTTAGAAGAAACACTCACTAATCTGAAGTTCTAAACCTGAAACCCTAGCTTCGAGAAAGATGAAATAAAGGAGAAATCAATCAAATTGAAGTTCTAGATTGCGAGATTAGTATGTTTATGTAGAGAAGACAAGTAATTCACAAGAATTTAACAGGAAACGAATATTTATATCTAATCGAGATTAGTCAGAGATTATACGTATATATTCATGTGTATATATCGAAATCGATACTTACAGAGATTGCAAAACAGATCCCTAAACTTTGATATCATGTGAAATCATCGATATCTGATGATTTAACAAGATGAAAAATAAGATCCTGAGAGAAAGTGTTCTCTTCCGTATATTATCCAAAACTCTCTCATAAAAATGAAACACAATGTTTGTTTATATACAACTTTAGCCCGTCTAAATAACTTGCAACTAAACTATGGAATCTAGCAATGAGAGTATTACACGCCAGCCATACTAATTCTAACTATTTACAAAAATATAAATGAACTATTTTACTAACATAGTCTTTAAAGATGCAAGAAAATTTTGACAAATAGAATTATATGGCACTCCTCGTTGAAAAAGGTCTATGTAACTGTTAAGAAATTTATTCAATTAGTCAAGAGACTAGCAAAGTACTGGGCAAATATAAGTAATACAGCGCTAGAGCTAAGCTACACGGTTAGAACTAGAAAAAGAATGCAAGAATGGAAATCATTTTATAAGAACAATGTTACAATAATGCATAATGCTAATTGCTAATACATGCAACTTTCTTTTCCGTAGATTTATTTTGTTTCGTTTTGGGCAGTGGCCTGAGATCCATTTGATGCACGGATCATATCAAATGACTCGTTCTCAGTAAGAACGCCAGTGCTGCATATCACTATTAAACTGCAGATTATCTTAGTGTATATGAAGAGCTAAAATGAAAAGATATGCAATGCAAGACCCACCCGAACTCTTTTTCTTTGCTGGATTTCCGTCCCCCAATATCTTAATCGCACAAGAGGTTATTCTGCATGGCAACAGTGTTAGTGACAAACTAACAATATCTTTGAAACGAAACAAGGGTAATGCAAAATTACTGTCTTCATGCTAGAGATGCACAAAAGGCCCACCGGGCTGGGTTTTGACCGGGCCTTAAAAAGCCCGGGCTTTGACCAGGCCGGGCTTTTCGGGCTTTGACTTTGACCGGGCTGGGCCGGGTCGGGCTTTCCGGAAATGTCAAAGCCCGTTTGGGCCCTCGAAACGGGTCTAACCGGGCTTTTTTTCGGGCCGGATCGGATCGGGCCGGGCTTTTTTCTAATTTAAATCGGATCGAGTATTATTAGAGATTCCGAAGAATACATGTGTTAGCAACTAGATCATCGTAAAAATGTATTAGTTTACATGGAATATTTTATGAAAACATTACTTCGTTGAAAACATTTAAGTTCGGTAAAAAATAAACATGTTTATATAATATATTTTATCATTGTTAGGATAACAATGATATCATTGTTAGGATAACAATGATATCATTGTTAGGATAACAATGATATCCAAATATTCATAACAATGATATCCAAATATATATAGTGTACTTATTATATCTTCTTTCATTATTTATACCACGAAGTATATAAATAATATTATTAATCACAAATATGTAAATATATATATGTTTAAAGTATTATTTATATTTATAGTAAATGTGAATTTATAAATATATAAGAAAATATATTAGAATAATCAGATTATAACCGGGTTTTTTCGGGCTTTTAATCGGGCCGGACCGGACCGAAGCCCGGGCTTTTAACCGGGCCGGGCTTTGCCTAAAAATATAGGGTCCGTCGAGGCCCGAATCCCGGGCTTGACCGGGCCGGGCTTGACCGGGCTTTGACCGGATCGGGCCGGGCTTTGACCGGATCGGGCCGGGCCAGATTTTCGGGCCCGGACTTTTTGTGCATCTCTACTTCATGCTGACAAATCCAGTAATAGGAACGCCTTGTCGTTTGATCAGATCTTCAGCTTCTTCCCTTTTCAAACTGAAGCGCTAAACACAATCTTATTTGAGTTATTTCAGACTAGCTCACATAAAAAACAGTGAGGCATGCAACTATTACTACTACAATTTCTGGCCTTTATAATTATTTGCGTTAAAAGAAACCAACAGCTACTGCCTATTGAGGATAAAGAAACTTAAACTGAAGAAACATGATGGTACTAGCTACAAGTACTCTGCAGAGGCTAGCTAATTGAGAACAAAAAGATTGAGTGATGAGGGGCCAAAACAAATGGAGTGTTGGGAGTGGAGAGGAGAGGAGAGGGGGGTATAGGTAGACATGTAGTGTGATTCTACTTAATTGTAGGTTGAGCAAACGTACTAACTAATCATAATGAATGTCAATCAAGGTCAGAAAAGATTGGGGGTGTGCCATCTGATCTTTTTGGTACATTGCCTGGACGACAGACACATGTTCTTGACAGAACTGGAAAGGCTCAGCTCATCAACAATAACCACTTTCAACCTGAAAAGCATATTGATGAGACATCGAAGCTGCTTCAAAGCCTTTGAGCCTCTGCCATTCCAAGTAATTTGATTTTGTCATCTTAGAATATTGCTTACTCCGGTACAATCTATATAAATATATATCTGTAATTCAAAATGCAGTAACAAATACGATGTAATACTCGTACACGAGTATAAAATCATTCCAAAGGAAAACTAATACAAATCCAGGGGCATACCCCGAGAGCAAGAAGACAAAATAAATGAGAAAATACCTGCTCAACTAAGAACCAGCTACTCAGACTCTAAAAACAACTAAGGGTAACAAGATAGGCACTAGTACAGGGGCAGTAATTAGAATATTATCTAGTGCAGTCGCTACCTGAAATCTCTTGTTTGAAAACACCTTTTCTCTCCAAGAATCATACATAGATAGTGTAGGGAAACAGAGTAAGATGTTAAACATACTGGTGACTGTTTCCCAATTATGGCACTCGGGACCTTCGATTTATACTTCTTTGTCCATGACAATGAAGGATGCTCAGTACATTGAGATTTTTTCTTGGCTGGAGAGATACCCTTGGACCAACCGTTATTTATTGAGAGATACCCTTGGACCAACCGTTATTTATTGAGTTCTTTACCGGTGAATTCCTGGCTTGCACTTCTACAAAATAAATATAGAACGTTACATTTTAACTCCTAAAGACCAAAGATGAGATGCACCACTTAAAAAGAAAAGCAACAATGGGAACTCAGATAAAGCATACCTTCTATTTTAATCTTAATTTTAGAAACAAAGACTTATTATTATCTAGCTTTTCTTTTAATCTTACACTCAAAGTGACAAGCCCTCGTAAAAGCCAATAAAAAAACTCAGTCTTTCGTGCTCAAGCTAAGCAATAAGGGTAAAACTAGAGTAAGAATTTAAACCTTTCTATAAGAAAGGAGTTATAATATTGCAAAATGCTAATTTCCGATTTCTGAGGACTGTTTTTGGAGTAGATGCAATTGTCTTTTCCATAGATTTCTTTGTTTCATTTTGGCCAGTGGCCTGAGATCGATTTGATGCACGGATCATATGAAATAACCCATCCTCTATAAGAAAGTCCATGCTGCCCATCATTATTGTTATCACAATCTGCGATTAATACATATAATATAAGTTCGTGCGAATAACATAAATCATCAAAAAAAATATGAAGGAGAAGTTCTCCAGTCCTGTCTCCACTATTAAGACTCTCACCATATATGTGAGTCATTAGCCTCTCGTGATAAAACGAGAAGATGGCGATATTACGCGAACAACACATTCGACGAACTAGAACGTGTGCGCTACTTCACGCGTGATTAATTAAAACTAGAGTTTCACGCGTGATTAATTAAAACTATACTTACTTATGTACTTGCTTAAAGAGAATGAAGAGTAATTTGTTGTTGCGATAAAAGCCTATTTAGCCCCAAGTTATATACAGTCAAACAGGCCTAAGTTGTAATTTTGGCCATTATTTTCCCAGGTCCGCTTAAGCTGACTTCTCTGTTTATCAACACTGTTTACTACTCTTTACACTTTTGTCTATGCATCGACCTCATGGTAGTATTTAGGGCCCAATAAAATTACTGATACATGACCAAAATCGAATTATTAAATTTAAGAATGACAAAAACCTCCCCCGCTTAGCTCAATGAGAACGGAACTTAGATGTACCACTTCAAGTTCAGGTGAATGCAGGTTAAAGTAGGAGGTCATGGCGGTGAAATTCTCGAGGATTAGTCATTGTTTGTGTAAATTTTGCGGACATGAAAGTAAAAAAAAAAAAAAAAAGAAGACAAAAGACAAAAAACCAGTCTCATTTTGATTAATTGGACCGAACTCCAATCAGGAAAGTGGATTATAAACCACTACATAATGGTGGATTTTCACAGTAGTCTTATAGTAATTGCATTTTAGAAGGATTTTTTTTAATTTTAATACAGCTTGCAACTTATTGATGAACTTCAGTTGGAGCCTGGAAGCAACTAGGAGTGAATGAGAGAGCTGAGACAATCAGGGTGCATTTAGATCTTGGGTCCTTAACGTTTTAAACGAATATCATCACCATTCATGTCAATGGTGGTTTTCTATATTTTATGTAATATCCATGCTGATTTTCTTGGCCAATCTTAAATTCAGCATTCCAAAACTTTTATTATTTCAGGCTAACAGACTATTACAAATTATCACAACAGAAAGCGAAAGCAAACAAAGCTAGAAACGCTTGATCTGCAAACAACTGGTTACCCTAAATTACAATACTACACAAACCCTAATCCCATGCAGTGCATGGTACTTAGCTAGTTATTTAAGCCTTAGGGATATCCACCACCACCAACTGCCGGATACCCACCACCACCACCAACAGCCGGATATCCACCACCACCACCAACTGCCGGATCTCCACCACTCGGTAACCCTCCTCCCCCAGCAGCCGGAACGCCTCCAACTCCCGGCAAACCACCACCACCTCCACCACTAGGCATTGTACCAATACCACCACCAATACCAGTTCCAAAAGCTGGCAGACCGCCACCTGCACTTGGCATTGTGCCAATACCACCCCCAACGCCAGCTAGGCCAGTCATTCCACCAATATCTGCACCGGTGCCTACACCGCCTCCAACTCCTCCGAAAGGTAGGCCATTGTTGCCCACGCCGTTATAAGATCCCAAACCACCAAAGTTGACAACATTTTTTTGGTCATTAAGACCATTTTTAGGAATGTCTCTAGCAGCACAAGTCATGTCAACATAATTTGCTACAAGAGCAACAAATAGTAACATGAAGCTTGAAACCCACTTTGCCATCTTATCTCACTTTCTTTCAAGTTGTTATTAGAGCTAGATATGGTATATGTTGTGGTAGCAGAATCCTTTCTTTTATAGGCTGAGGATTGGAGAAGTAGGGCACATCTTGTAGCATTCACTTGATGTTCGACAGCATTTATTTCACGGTTAGGTGGCCTTAATAATTTTGGTAGCGATCGATATATATATGAACTATCGATTTTACCGCACAGCATGCACATGTTCGTAGTAATTGTTTCTGTAGTAACGTAGGCAGAGGCGGATCCTCGGGGCAAGGGGTCACCCCCTTAAATTTTTTTTGTTTAGGTAAATATGTATATGCAAATTATATAAAAATTAAAAATGATCCGCTTAATTTTAACAAAAAAAAAATTCCCCTATTTATAGTTTTTTATGTCAAAAGTCTTTTCATTAGAGCAACATTTATAAGTGAAAATTATAAATTTTTTGTTTTAAAAAATTATGAGTTACAAGTGAAAGTAGAAGTTAGAAATATATGACAAAAAATGATAAAAATAGATATTGAACGAGTATTTCTAGTTAAACCACTTTAATACCATTAATTTTGATTTTGATAGAATTACAATGAAGTTAATATGAAGTTGATTTCTGACCTATCATGTTTTAATCCACATATTTCTTTATTAGTTTTTGATTAAAATCCTATTCTTCAGAATTTGATCAAATACGTCTTCTAATCACTTGGAGATCATCTTTTTAACTATATAGTTTACACAAGTCCAACCTCGTTTAGTTAAACAAGTCTAAACGAGTCGAGATGACTCGTTTAGTTAAACGAGTCTAAACCTCTGTCAAACCCGACTCGTTAATTTTCACGAGTCAAGCCGGCTCATTTAGCTAAACGAGTCAGTTTTAATGAGATGGGCGTGCCGGCTCGTTCAATTTTACACTAAATTGAGCCTAAAATGCTACCCAAATTCGGTTCTTTAATTTCACGAGTCGAGTTGAGCCGACTAGTTTAATTAAACGAGCTGAAACCTCTACCCGGACTCAAGCTTGTTTACGAAACAATCCGAGCCAAGCCCAGTAAAATGTGTTCGAGTCGGGCGAGCTCGCGAGCTGCCCGAATCGTATTACAGCGGATATTGAATATCTTTGTTGGTAAAATTATCAGTGTATCTAATGATTGCAACTGCAACAATTAAGAGAGGATTTTCAACCGAAAATATTCTCAATAATCTAATATATAAGATCATATTTTTGTTTTTTTTTCGAGCCGAGCTCGAGTTTATTTCTAGCTGAACTCGAGCACAACATGCCAATGCTCGGCTTGAGCTCCTTAAAAAAATTTCCGACCCCCCTTATATTCAAAACTGGATCCGCCAGTGAATGTAGGTGTTTTTGCATTATAAAATGTACTGTATTACAAATAATAGTGACCAGCGTTTGGGGGGGTGTCCAGGACTCTATGGTATCTTTACATTTTCCGTCCGTACTCACCATTCTAACACTGCAGAGGAAACAGGGCTTTATCGAAGCTAGAATGCCTACTGCGTTTTTGTTACTTACAATCAAATGACGGTATGTAAAGTCGATTGTAGGTGAACAATATATGGGCCATGGTTGATGACGTGGTATTTCCATGTCATCCGACTCCACACACGTGGCATTTATCTTCCATAAAGCATGGTTTGTCACGTTAGGTAGCATCCTTACACGTTGCATTGACACGTGGACTAAGTCTTAAGTCAATCAACATGAATTGCAACCAGAAAAACAAACATTTATCATATTAAAAACAACCGATATGAGTTGGTCATTTTTCACTAAAGATCAATTCCTATTGAAGAATGACCAAATTCGTTGATAAATGTCATGTTTCTTGTAGTAGTGTAAAAGGAGAATAAATCCCCGTTAATTGTTATGAACAATGTTACTGATACTGATTTTGAGAAAAATGAATTAAGTTTTGTGCATGTCAATAAACTACTGTATTTACGACGGATGTGTCTTAAAAATGATTTAATAATTTATTTTTTCCGTGTGCGACGGAACGGTTATGATGCTGCAGGCATGTGCATGACAGCTTGAACTGTCCGGCTTGAAGTTGAGGAAGTATATGTGAAGTAGTTAGCCAGAGGTAGCTGTGAATTGGGTGAAAACTAAATGCAAATTGGTCAGATAGTCTGCAGTTTCCACTACTGCTGCTGCTGTAAAAATTGTCATAAATTCTTTCTCTGCAATCTCTGCAACCTCAACTAAATGACTGTTTTTTTAGTGTTTTTCCCTTGTGTGCTTAATTATATAGTTAAAATTTAGTGTTTGTTTAAGATATATAGAACTATCTACAGTTGTCTGTGAATAACTTAGATTTTTCTGGTTCATAGGACTTAACTGAGCTGAGGATGCACCATGTAATTGTGGGTCTGATTTGGTGCCAGTTTGGGATTCCATTTTTCTCATCATAAATGGGCTAAAGCTTGGCAAATTTTGAAAATGATCATATATTGGACTGAAATGACAAAAAACAGAAAGTCAATTGATAGATTTGTTCAGTACTCCATTTCATGATAATTGATTAAATGTTTTTTGCTTATTATTTCATGTGTTTTAAATGTACAGTTAAATAATTATTTTTTAATTAAAATATATATGTTATATTTTATATTTATGTATTAAAAATATTCATTATTCTTGTTTTTAAATTTTCTATTTTTAATTTTATATTCTTTCAAAATATTAATTCACGTAATTTGTAACTTACATTTTAATTTTGTTTGAAAAAAGTTTATAACTTATAAATTACAGTATAATTTACCAAAAACATTATTAATTTATAAGCAACATATACATAAATTTATCCAAACACCTAAATAACTTATAAGTTACGATGTTCATATGTGACGGCTGATTTTAAATTATAAGTTATATTTTTTAATAAATCCCAAACAGCCCCTTGATCTAGCTTATAGGCGCACATTTGAAATATAGGAACCTAAAGGTTGTAAACATTTTCTCTTACAAATAATTGGAATTTGAGCAGCTAATGAAAGAAGTTTTAAGTAATAATTAAGGTTGGAAATCACTTAAATATACAACTTCCTATCTCGAGTAACCTATAACGAAAAACTCTGTGAGAGAGAATATGAGGATCGAACTTGAGTTGATTTTTACACTCAAGAATCAAGAATTACGCCGTTCGCCGTTGGTGGTTGCCTCTCAACCTAAGCATTGGGTTATTGCTATATGCATCCAGCCACATGTACCCCATAGTTAAGTGTTGAATTACTGCAATTTTCCGGTAACAACTGCAAAATAAGGCGTGCACTCTGGTTATTACTAAAGCACTAGTAGAGAGTTATACCAAAAAAAAGACACAACCATTATAATGCTTAAAAATGCCATCTTCCACGGTTTACTTCTTTTTATTGTTCTCTGGTTCTTAACAAAAAGTTTCGTTGCATCTAGTTGATTAAAATTTGATGAAGTACAGAAAGTGACTAGAGAAAACAGAAGAGATAGTTTATGAGTAAATATAATAAAATGGCAAGCATGGCTCTTCGAACCGGCCTTGCAACAGTGGAGTTGAGAGACTTTTGTTGGTTTTGCTCCAATTAACACAAATGCATTACGCTCGAATATATATTGCATTTGATACCAAGCCAAACCAAACATACTTCTTACGTGGAATTAGTTTTAAAGAAGTTTAAGATATACTAGGCGTAGGCGACTAGGCATTACTTCTTACGTGGAGGATTACAGGTAGTGTACAGACTTATAGTTTCGTTAAAATTTAATGAAGGTGGCTAAGAAAGCAAAAGATGCAGCTGAATAAGGAAAGGATGTTGCAGAAGAAATAGCTGGGAAAGCTAAAGAAACTGCTGGAGAAGCATGGGATTCAATTAACAAAAACATTCTTATAATTAAAGAAAATCTTTCTGACGTTGACGACTTGGAGGAGGAATATCCAGAAAAAATCAAGAAACAAGCTGAAAATCTAAAAGAGATTCTGAAAGACTGCCGATACAAAATTACAAACGACCGGAAACTCACTTGTTTAGAATTTGATTGCATGTTTCTTATTAATTATGTAAAATTTCTTTTTACACTTATGATTTTTGATCTAAACAAGTTTGCAAATTATTCATATTGAGGTGCATTCCATGCTTTGTCCATGAGGTGCATTCCAAAAATTACATTATAAGCCTCTTCTCCTTGTTTTCATCTGTATTACACAGTGAAATTAAAAGGATAACAGAGACATACTGTCAAAATACTGTCTATCTTTTTCAGAGAACTGAAAGAGCAATAGCAGAGACTGATCACAAACTTAAAAATCTACAACTGATAGATCATTGTTATCTACTCGAGAAACACTTTTGAATTAGAGAGCAAGAAGAGTCCAGCAGTGATGATGCAGAGAAGCTTGAGTTGTTGCTTTTCGAGTACAAGCATTGTCTTGCAAAGCTAAAGAAACTGCTGGTGAAGCATGGGCACTACTAGAAAAACTGCCTTGGACATCGGCTATATAGTGATGTCTATTTAAAACTGAATCGATGTCTTTTTGATTATCAAAAACACTCGTAAAAACTTGTTGATGACTCGAAGGAGGAATATCCAGAGAAAATCAAGAAACAAGCTGAAGAACTAAAAAAATTCCTGAAAGACTGCTGATACAAAATTACAAACGAGCGGAACACTTGTTTAGAATTTGAACATCGACTATAAATTGATGTCTATTAAAAACTGAACCGATGTCTTTTTGATTATCAAAAACACTCGTAAAATTAAAGAAAATATTTTTGGTGTTGTTGATGACGCGAAGGAGGAATATCCAGAAAAAATCAAGAAACAAGCTGAAGAACTCAAAAAAATCCTGAAAGACTGATGATACAAAATTACAAACGAGCGGAACACTTGTTTAGAATTTGATTGCTTGTTTCTTATTTATTATCTAAAATTTCTTTTTACACTTATGAGTTTGGATCTATACAAGGTTGCAAATTATTCATATTGAGGTGCATTCCAGCTTTGTAAATGAGTGGCAATGGCATGAGCTTTTTAAGTAAACAGTTTGAATTAACTTTTAATCTGCATTACGCAGTAAAATTAAAAGGAAAACTTAATGTCAAAATACTATATATTATTTTTAGAGAACTAAAACAGAAACATCGGAGAATGATTACAATTTTAAAAATCTACAACTTAATTTAGAAACACTTTTGAATTAGAGCAAGAAGAGTCCAGCAGTGATGATGCAGAGAAGCTTGAATTGTTGCTTTTCGAGTACAAGCATTGTCTTGGTGTAGAAGATGGTCCTTCATTACCACCGTTATTGATCATTTGTCCTTCACTCGAAGCAGATTCCTTAAGAATCATGTCGATTTTTGCTCCATCTTCGCGATCTTGTCTAATCTCTTTAAGCATTGCTGCAACATCTTTCATTGTAGGCCTATCATCTGGAGAATGATTGACACAAAGCAAAGCCACTCCTAGAGTCTGCATTATTTCCTCATTTTCGGAGTCCGGCTTACCTTGTAAACATCTGTCTAACACTTCTATATTGCCTCTTCTTTGCTTCACAAAATCTACAATGTGCAGCCCATCCGGAATGGTAGGATCAATTGGTTGTTTTCCTGTCAATATCTCTAACATGACGACTCCATAACTGTAGACGTCACTCTTTTCTGTTATCTTCATCATGTAACCATATTCTGAAACAAACATACAAAGCATCAAGTCCATACTACAATGATCTGAAAGGCTTAGCCTAACAGATAGCCTACTCCTCTTTGTCATGATAGGCCAGGGTTTTAAATGATCGGTAGAGGCATGTTGTGAGTATTTAAATTATCAACTTCAAATTTTAATTTTTTTATGGAAAATGCTAAGAAAGTAATGAAAATGAAACTAACCTGGAGCAATATATCCATAAGAACCTGCAAGAGTCGTTGAAGATCGAACACAGTCATCATCACTAACAAGTTTGGCAAGGCCAAAATCAGCAATGTAAGGTTCAAACTCAAGACCGATAAGAATGTTATTGGCCTTTATATCCCTGTGAACAATTGGAGGGACACAGTCATGGTGCAAGTAGGCTATCCCCTGAGCTGCTCCTAAAATTATACGATACCTTGTATCCCACTCCAAGTTGCAACCTTTTCTTTCATGAAGTAGACTCCCTAAGCTCCCGTTAGGCATGTATTCGTACATAAGCAATCTTGTGTCCTGGTTCCAGCAACAACCTAAGAATTTGACAATGTTCTTGTGTCTGATTGAGCCTAGTGTTTTTATCTCAGTAGAAAAAGAATCACGAACCCCTCTACTAACTTGAACATTGTCCTTTGGACAGTATCTGGGTGTTACTGTAGTAGGCCACAATTTTTTCACAGCAATGACCTCGCCATTTTGAAGTTGAGCACGATAAACGATCCCTGAACAGCCCTTTCCAATCACATTGGACTCAACTAGACATCTCAACATCTGATCAACTGCAAAATTAAGCTTTTGGAAGGGGGTGAAATGCCAGGGAAATGAACTCCCTCTTCCCATTTCAGAATTACTCTCATCTGTTTCAACCTTTTGAACCCTTAAAACTGCTAGGGCGCCAAGAATCACCAATGCCACAGTTATCAAAACTAGAAAGGCTATTGCAAGTTTAAGCCTTGTCGATCTCCTGGAATTCTTCTGCCTTGAAAGCCCCATACCAGGGTCATTGCTCGAGAAGCATGACTCGTGACCCCTTGAACATAAGCCTTTGTTTCCAGCTAATTCTGATCCGGATAACTGCCTAAAAACCTTGTTGTCCGGAAGATAACCAGTGAAATTGTTGTAGGAAACATTCAAAGACACAAGATTAACTAGTCCGGAAAGTGCTGCTAGTTCTCCACTGAAATCGTTATGTGAAAGATCTAGTACAGAAAGCTTGTTAAGACCAGAAACTTGAGGTGGGATTTCACCAGTTAATTCGTTCCAGCTTAAATTTAAAGCAATACTAAGCGACTCAATATTAAACAGCTCAACTGGGATGTTTCCGGAGAGACCATTGCTACTAAGATCAAGCAATTGCAAATTTGAACATTGTCCTAATGATGAAGGGATCGAGCCAGAGAAATAATTCTTAGCAAGTACCAGCCTATCAAGCGAATCAAGTTGCCCGAAATTCCCTGGAATCGGACCTTTAAACTGATTCATTGAAAGATCCAATACTTGAAGCTCAATGAGAAAAGATATTGTGCTAGGCAGGGAGCCTCCAAGACTATTATTGCTCAAATTTAGCATCTGCAATTGTGTGCATTTACCAATCTCATCTGGCACTGGCCCTGTAAGTTGATTTTCGGAGAGGTCAAGAAAACTGATGCTATCAAGTAAGCCAATTTCCTTGGGAATTTCTCCACTGATTTTATTACCAACAAGCCGAAGACGAACAAGGGAGCTACAACTACCTATCTCTGGTGGGATAGAACCCGCAATTTTATTCGAAATTAATAGAATTTTTGTGAGATTTTGTAGTTGAAATAGACCAGGAGGCAAGTTACCAGTAAGAGAGTTATGAGATAAGTCTAGAGCTTGGAGGCTTTTGAGACCAGCCAATGATGAAGGTATAATGCCTTCAAGCTTGTTTTGCCAAGCAAAGAAAACTGCCAGCTCTTCCAGAGTCCCTAACTCCGAGGGAATCGAACCCGATAACTGATTGGTATCAACCTGTAACTGTACCAAGTTTGTAGCATTTGAAAGAAGTGATGGAATGGAACCAGAGATATTATTGTTACTCAGCATCAGTTCTTGCATATTTGTAAGATTACCAAATGAATCAGGAATGCTGCCGGATAAAAAGTTTAAAGAAAGATCAATTATCCTCAAGCTTTTGCAGTTGCCAATGTCATTTGGAATACCCCCAATAAGATTATTTTGCCAAAGCAACATTTTTTCTAACTTTTGAAGCTGGCCTAATTCTTTAGGAAGTGAGCCCGAGAGATCATTTTCATACAAATACAAGTCAATTAGCTCAGAACAATTACCTAGTTCGTAAGGTATCTCTCCTGATAACAATGTAGTATAAACTGACAATGTCTGAAGATTTCGTAGTTTACCCAATGAAGCTGGAATTGAGCCAGAAATCTTAGTATCCGCGAGGCCTAAAACAATCAAGTTTTGACAGTTTCCAAGCTCTTCTGGTATTTTCCCTTCTATTTCTTTGTTCCCTCCAGCCCTTAAAGATTCCAGCTTCAAAAGATTCCCAAGCTCAACTGGAAGAACCCCACTTAACTGATTATCAAAAATCACAAGATTCTTGAGACTGCTACAATTTCCAATCTCCACAGGAATCTTCCCACTTAATTGATTAGAGTCCAGCAACAAGTCCTCCAAGTTTTGAAGCTGACCAATGGAACTTGGAATACTACCAACAAAACTATTTGAACTAACATCAAGTGAAACAAGTGAAGAGCAATCACCTATTTCAACTGGTATTGTTCCAGTAAGATTAGCTCCAGAAATAGTAAGTTTTTCAAGAAAATGAAGTGAAGACAAATCACTTGGGAAGGGAAGAGAAAGCTGAATGGACTGTATATTAATTTGAGTAACAAAGTTTTGGGATGAACAAGTGACAAAGGACCAATTACAAGGACTTGAATCCAAAGGATTCCAATTTGCAAATGCTGCATTTTTTGAAGGAGACTTGGCAAGCCAAGAAAGTAACACAGAAACTTCATTGTTTTGTGCAAATGAAACAGAACATTGTAATACAACAGTGAGTAAAAAGAGGTGATAACAAGCCTTCAACATTGACATTGGCATTTGCAATAACCTCAAAATCACAAACTACTCTTCTCTAAAATTTTTGCATTGGGGCTCTCTATAATTCTGTATATCTACACTCACTTCATTCATAAGTAATGTTCCTCCAGCTTATAGGACTACTATACTACTAGCTCTCAGTTGGTAACCTAAGTTATATAATATAAAAAATTATTATTATTTTTTTGAAAGAAGTGATAAAAATTCACAACTCACATTATCTCCACCATCTTTGCCTCGGGGTTATGTGTTGTGTGCTTTCCTTTATTTTATAAAACTGTTTTCTTCATGTACTATTAAAATTTCAAATGAACATTTTACAGTAGCATGCATGTGTTCTTGCATGGTTTTCCTCAAATTACTCAGTACTAGTGTTGGTTTTTCCTTATTGGTAACTGGGCCTTGAGCTTTGAATTCATCACAAGGTTTGTTAGCAGTACATTTCATAATCCTCCCATCTTTCTAAAACAGTTAAAATATTCCCTAAAACAGGGGACTGAGCTGGTAAGAGTTGGTAAGACATAAGCTGCGCTTTCAAATTTTTCGAGCTTTACTTTGAGTGAGATGTTATTAAATTTAATTCGATTTTACCATAATGAGTCATCTTTTTTTTACGCTTTATATATTTTTCGAGATTTTTTAGTTGATTCTAAGATGAACATGTGTTTACTTTTATGATTAAGAGAATTTTTAGATTAAAGAGAAGGGATTGATTGTAGTAAGTGAGTTTGGCTTCATATTCAAGCTAGTGCATATGATTTCCGACAGTTTGAAACATTAACTTCAAATTTGAGGTTAAAACATGTGAAGTCTAGACTCTGTTTTGAGCAAGGAATCTTAAATTTTACAGGAGTACTCATTTATAATGAATTTATTTGAGATCAATTTAAGAATTTTTACTGCAAAATCACTGGAACATATTACATAAGTTGGCATTAAAATTTTCTAATAGTTAAACACACTTACATATCCACCACCGAACCTTAAGTAAAATTATTCTTATTTTTTTACAATTTTCAGCTGAATCAATGTATATGTGTGTGTGTTTATATATTACCTAGCTTATAATTTGCTAGCTAGATCAATTCCAACAGAAATTGACATATTTTCAAATTTGAATGATGATGACGATGATGATGATGATGATGCATATATAATAATGTAGCTAGGCACCCCAAATTTCTTGAACATAATAGTAGGAGTATTTGTTTACATGTTGTGTTCAAGGCTCAAGACAAAGACCAAAAAGGAGATGAAGTAAATAATAATAATTGTCACACCTCCCATACTGAGAGCTCAAAGCTCAAGAACATAGAAATTGGGAACCCCTCCAAAAAGGAATCTACTCACATTTTGTTTTGTCAACACCCCACTTCAGTAGTTTACTTTTATGCATTTCACATACAAAAATCACACTTGTGTGTTTATTATCATCACCATATTGTTTGCCAAACTTGTTGGAGGGGTTGCTGATTAAATTGGACATATAAAAATGGGCCTCTTTTGGGCTAGGTTTTAATGATTTGAATTATTAGTCAATAAGACAGACTGTAGTTTTTGGCCCAGTTAAAGTTCGATGTTTAACAAAGGATGTCAACTGTCAAAGAATACTGTCATTTACTTGTGACATGACATGTAATCCCAGGAAATGAGAATGGCAAAATGGCAGTAGTGACCAAGTAGAAATGTAGAATCACACTTGTTAGGTCAAAAAGAAAAAAAAAATAATGCCTATGCGTTATTATGATATCAAACCTAAAATCCTTTGTTCAACAATGGCTAGTCCGTCAAAACAAATAATATAGTAGATGAGTATGCAAATTTTTCAATGAACGGCGCGGATATATACCTAGGGTCCTTGAAGATCCGCCTGAGAACAACCGATCACTTGTTATGTTTGATGGAAGTTTTATGGCAATGCACTGCTAGATGGTAATCATATTGATCAGTAAAAGGGATATTCATGAGACTAATATTTATCATTTGTTCTTATTCAAATTTTATGTTAGTCCCAATACTGTTTGAACTTCTGCTAAACGATGTGAAATTCTACGGGAGGCACCTGTTAATGAGATTTTTAAAACACTTCTATTTGGTGAACTTGAAATAGGGTCAGGTCAAAATCACGAGATGGTTGCTAAACGCCCTGATAAGGTGTTGCTCACACTTTCATGCACTCAATTTTGGGTTTTTTTATTAATATATCCCACTTTAAATTTTCATTTATAAATATTTCCCATTTATAATTTTATTTATAAACATATCTCATTTTCAAATATTTTTAACAATTTTAAGTTAACCATGATTAACTTAACTATTTAACATTTTTGTATGACATATATAACCTTTGGACTTAACTTCATAAATTTTATATTTTTAAATATTACTATTTTACTTCTAGTAAAATTATCCAAATGTAGAAGAAAACAGGACAAAACCGACCGTCAAAAACGGTCGGTTAAGAGGCAACACGGTCGGTTAAAATAGTCATAACCAACCACAGGTGTGGCGCCCCAAAACCCGGGGTCAGGAGTCTCGGACTAGAGTAATAGTCAACCATCAAGTGATATTTATTACAACCCAAAAGTAATTAATCTTACCGGGGAGTGACCTTTAAGTAAGGTTAGTCCGCCGGCCAAATATACATTTCTTGTTTCTTACCTTACATAAGTCATACTTATAAATAAGCCGAACTATAGACAACTGAAAATTAATCCAGCTTATTCTGACTACCTGTGGTACAACACCAAACAATCTACGGAACAGCTGGTCATTTCCTACCCGTTTCCTGGCTGTGGTTCTCATGGCAGACATCTTGATTCACTGTTGTGTTGTGTCAATTTAAGAAAACAAGTGTGAGCTATAATGTCCAGCATAATAATGTACAGTATGAAAATGACTGTATGATAACATCATATATGATATTTATGTTTTATTCGAAAATAGTTTTCCTTGGTGATACACACCTTCTTATGAAAATAATTCTTTAAGGGATTTTAATATCCTGTGAATACCTTAATAGTAATCCCAGCACCTAGGCTTGGGTTACGGTATTACATCTCAATTCCAATTGGAAGAATTAGGACACTCGTTGGAGCCACCGTATATGATGATCAGTCGTAATACGATAATAGTAACCTTTTCTACTAATAGAGGGACGACACCTTCACATCTTGGTTATCACCCTTGCCGCATACGAGTTATGTGCCCTCATTTCGTGTATACACACACTTCGCAGGTCCATAGGTACATATTGTACTGTTACCTACGGTACCAGTAGTCTATCCAATACACGAAGTACTTGGATCCTACCCCTCCCTTATCCTTTAGGAAATCCTATCATATCTCGAGAACTCGAACCACATCAAAGTTCCTCCAAGTGTTTTGCTTGTTGATAGGCATAGCTTTACTTTATATATATATATATATATGTACTTCCGAAAGTTTCGGAGGAAGTACTATGGATGTGAGTTGACCGTTGTCAACAGATAATTAAATAAGGGGGAAAAATTTCTTCTTGAAATTATATTCAAAATATTAAATAAGTCGGGATAATGTTCTCCGATAATATAAAATTATTCGAATGATATTCCGAAATCAGAAAGTATGTTTTAAATCAGGATCTATGATTTTTAAATCAATAATAAACCCTTTCATAAATAATAAATAATTAAATGATGATCGATAAATAATTCAACCTCGAATGAGTTTACTCTTTAAAAGAATATTTAAAAATAATATTCCTCAACTAGTTTGTGTCTACATAATTATTAATCTTTAATGATTAATCAGGTTTGAAATAAATAATTATTGGGGTATACTACTCCCATGATAAAGGAATAAGTACGTAATATTTATTATTCGAACAATAAAATATAGTTGAGGGAATATGATCGTTGGGAAATCGTATTAATAAAAGTTCGAAGTATTGTAATGTTTCGTAAGTGGACGTTGAGTCCCTTTAAAACGTACTATTATGGACTTATAATAGTCCTATAATATCACCGGAATGATTCCCGGATTTTATCTTAAATCCCGACCGATTCTCGGCCTCATATAACATGTCACGCTTAAAGCGAAATAAACATTTCACGATATATACTTATCGTACAACATCGCTACATTATGCGAAAATTCAACAACTATGTATCATGGCAAATATGGTATTTATGCAATGATAGTAAAACAATCCTTTCACAACACAACAGTAAAATGAAGTTGGGTTCGTAAACTTGCCTGGGTATCTCGAGGTGGAGGATGCTCTAGGTTTCGCTCGGAAATCTATAACGATAACATAATTCATTTCGTTAGGTCCCGTTCTAATTTACGGCGACTCGCACTCATGTGCTACTTATTATGCACCCTCTCAACTTATGCTACCCTTATTATTCCTTTAAGTCATATTCACATTATGGTCACTTCATTTTTCTAAGTATCGTAGGTTCATTCTCATTATCGTCGTCGGCTCCGCTTATGGATTCTTACGGCTTCTACTCGCGCGGTCTCGGCTCCGATATTTTTATAAAAACGGAAAATCATTATTTTCAATTAAAATTTTTATGGAAGTTATAAAACTCAATATGTTACTCTCTGTAAAAATTTCATGATTTATGAACACTTTTAAGTCAATCCTTTATATTTTCAAAGTTCGTAATTCGTAGCAGTTTTTGTCGCGTAAATCACTTTTACTAAAACGGTCATAACTTTTTATCCGTAAATCGGAATCAAGCGATTCAAGCGCCTAAATGATCCTTATAAAATTTTATATCCTAAAAAAAGGTTATTTTTAAGAAACTACAGTTTACAACTTCGGGACTTTCTGCAGAAACTTAAAGTTGCGATTTGTTGGTTTTAACGAAGTTATGTTTACGATTGGGGTTTCGTTTACCCCTAACTCTTAACACAACCACCAACAATCATCATATTATTATTATCAAAACACAAACTCCTCTCAAGAACATCATGTTCTTGAGGCAACAACAACCAACCTTAAATCTACTTAACTTAATCATCAAGATTTCACCAATAACACTCATTACACTAGGTTTACTACCACATACTAAATGGATCTTAAAAATGAATCTTAAATAAAGTTGGGCCAAAGATTTTTACCTTTCTTGAAAGCTTGATATGTGTTCTTGAGGATGGGGGAGGTTTGAAAGTGCTTGGTATGATTTTTAGAACCTAAAACCATCATTGAAATCAAGAAACCAAAGAGAGGTTACTATTCATACTATTCACTAGTGAGTTTCTTGAATTTATTCCACCCATCAAACCTTGATAAAAAGAGATGAAAGAATTTTATTACCTTAGTTTAATTTCTAGGAGGCTTTAGAATTAATTGGAGGATTTAACAAGAGCTAGAACTTGGAGTTTTGAATTTAATTTCTCCTTCTTTTGCATTAGGGCCGAATGGAAGCATTAAGGGGGGTATTTATACTCCTCTTGGTTGCTTAGCTTGGTTGATTTGCTAGGAAACTTCTAGGAAGATGGGGTGATATCTTGAAATTGATTTTATTCTCCTAGTATAACATTCTAGATTGATTCTTGGTTGTAAATCTTAGGGACAAATCTTTGTAGCTTGCTAGCTTACAAGCTAACTACAAGGTTTAGCTTCCTTAGCACACTATTTTTCTAGCTAGCTTGATCATCCTATGGTTAGCTCACTATTTGATGAAGTAACCATGGTTACTTCCTTACCATGGTTTAGTTAGTGCGTTACGTTTATTTAATCATTTACGCATTCGCTCGGTTACTTAAACGTTTTTCGTAATACTTACTCGTAAATGGTTCACGACGTAATTCCTTTCGTATTTATTCCTTATACTTTTAATTATCCTACTTGAATATAAATCTGTAGGGTTTTAATCTCATAATTATATTGTGATTCCCGTAATCCTCGATGAGTCGTAAATACAGTCGTTTTTCAAAGTTCGTTTTCTTCGAAAACTAATAGCGTTTACATACACTCATTTAGTACGTATAATCGTAATATCAACTCCGAAACTCATTTCCTCATGCACTACATAGTGTGGGCTCAAAAATTTTCTTTCCCGTCTGTCAGGGTTACTATTCATTAAGCGTTTTACAAGGTCTCAAAAATTTGAGTTATTACAGTCTTCCCCTCTAACAAGGATTCCGTCCCGGAATCAATTAGAAAATAAGCGGGGATATCTATTCCTCATTGTGTCTTCAAGTTCCCAAGTTGACTCTTCGACATTTTGATTTCTCCATAAGATCCTAACCAGCTTCACAGTCTTGTTCCTTAGCACTTGTTCTTTCTGGTCCATTATCCTTACTGGCTGTAGGTCAGGTCTGGTTGTAAATCTACATGCTCATATTCTATTACATGTCGTGCATCTGCATGGTACTTCCTTAACATGGACATGTGGAACACGTTGTGTACTTGTTGCAAATTAGGAGGCAAGGCGAGCTCGTAAGCTAGAGGTCCTATTTTCCTTAAAATTTCAAAGGGTCCTATGAATCTGGGACTCAGCTTCCCTTTCTTTCCAAATCTCATCACTCCTTTCCACGGAGATACCTTCAATAGCACAGAATCTCCTACTTCATATTCCCTATCCTTCCTGGTCTGGTCGGCGTACTTCTTTTGTCTGTCCTGGGCTGCTACCAGTCTTTTCCTGATGAGTCCTACCATTTCTCTGGTCTGCTGGACTAACTCCGGTCCTAATATCTTGTGTTCTCCAACTTCGTCCCAATATAGGGGAGAGAAACCCAAATTTCTTGAACATAATAGTAAGAGTATTTGTTTACATGTTGTGTTCAAGGCTCAAGACAAAGTCGACCAAAAAGGAGATGAAGTAAATAATAATAATTGTCACACCTCCCATACTGAGAGCTCAAAGCTCAAGAACATAGAAATTGGGAACCTCTCCAAAAAGGAATCTACTCACATTTTGTTTTGTCAACACCCCCATTTCCGATAGTTTACTTTTATTCTTTTCACACACAAAAATCACACTTGTGTGTTTATTATCACCATATTTTTTACCAAACTTGTTGGAGGGGTTGATGATAAAATTGGACATATAAAAATGGGCCTCTTTTGGGCTAGGTACATGATTTGAATTACTCATTGAGACAGACTGGAGTTTTGGCCCAGTTAAAGTTCGATGTTTGACAGGATGTAACAAAGATTAGAGGCTAGTACATCAAAACAAAATAATATAGTACATGAGTATGCAAATTTTTCAATCAACGACAAGGATACCAAGAGTCCTTGAAGATCAACTGATCATTTATTATGTTTGGTAAAAGTTTTTTCTTAGTGAGTCAAAAAATCAATTTTATGGCAATGCAAGACACTGCTAGATGGTGACCATTAGAAGGGATATTTATGTAAGAGACTAATATCTATAATTTGTTCTTATTCAAATTTTCTGTTGTATCAATCATAACTGATCATGTTGGAACTTCTGCTAAACAATGTGAAGCACATGTTAATGAGATTTTTTTTAAACACTTGAATAGTTGAATTTGGTGAACTTGAAGTAGGGCGAGGTCAAAATCACGACGATACAAGGTAGATTTCACATTTGCATGCACTTCCAATATTATGTATTCTTTCATTAATTGTTGCTCTTGAAAGTAAAGAGGGCACAAAAGGGGCAGAAAAAATGGGCAGAAAATAAGGTGTTTTTAAAATGTGCTTAAAATGAATTTGTATTTTCTTTGCATTTGATGAAAACTTTTTTGGGAATTATGTGGCATCCCCGACCTCGGGATATTCTCAGAAATCTGACCTAGAAAAGAAAAATAAACTAACAACTCAATAAATGCTTACAAAATCTAAAACTTATTTAATAACATAAAGTTTGTACAATAATCTCGAATTTTCCAAAAAGGTATGATACCTCATAAGATCCGAACAGAGTACTACGATACGTCTACTACAATATTTTTCGTCGCGATGCTAGATGCCTCTAAACACTCACTAAAACCTTAGTTTATCACATTTTTATCCTTTCCAGAACATCCTTCTACGAAATTCTTTCCTGTGAAAGTTAGCGTGTTATTCCCTAACAATACAACAAGAATTACAGAAGGGGGTTGAATGTAATTCTGGCTACTTCTTCAAATTTAAAAAAAGTTCTAACTTGATAAATATAACAGTGTTTGATTAACAATGGTGCGGAATAAAAGAGTGATAGAAATCAAAGTACGGAGTAATAAAAACACAAGATTTTAAAACTTTCTGGTGGATTTGAAAGTATCCACTAGATATATATATATATATATATCAAATGAGAACTCTGTGAAATTTTGAATAGCTCACAGCTTCTTACAAGTTTGAATAACTAAACTACAGAGAAATGCTTACAGAATACAGCTTAATTTGTTTCTCTGAAAATAGGCTTGCTTAGTTAGTTATTCTACTTGCTACACTTGGTTTATATAACACCAAGTTTACATGACAAAAAGACAAGATAATAAAATAAAACATATCTAGTCTAACTTCATGCTGCTTCATTACTCTATTCCAGCATCTTTGAGTATCTTCACAATTACATGGAAATTGCAATGCTTCTTTTCTCAAATTCCTGCTTAACAGGCTGCCACATTCCTTTTGCAAACACCCAACACATGTGATTGTGTTGTCACTGTCAACAGCTATTTGAATTTGATCATCCGTCGGGACTATGCTTGTCATCCGTCGGGAGCTTTGTTGATCATCCGTCAGGAGTTTTTGTGAACCATCCGTCGGGAGCCTTTTATGTCACTTGACTTCATTTCATTTATACAGAATTACAAGACATCTTATATTTACAATTAGTCACCCTATTCTGTATATCTACCAGTAGTCAACATGACTCATATACTCCTATAGAATCTACACAATATTGCTTGCAGAAATGTGCTACAAATCTTATCTGTTACATAAGCTACTCACTCGATGGATGTCAATTTATCATCCGTCGGGACTATAAAGTTTATCCGTCGGGACTATATTAGATCATCATTCGAGTGCTACAAAATACACTAAGTTAAATCTACTAAGGTATTTTATTTAATTTATCATCAAGTTCACAACAAATTCCTAACAATCTCCCCCAATTTATGTCTACTTGAATTGTAGCCATAAATTAAGAGAAACTTGATGATAACAAAATACCCTAAAAATACATATTAAAAAGTAGTAGATAAAACTGATAAGTGCTACAAGATTTATTGAAAATTGAACAAAGCAAAGTGTACAAAGAATTCTCACAATAATTATCAAGGTGCACTTCTAGTCTGAGCAGATATGTCTATTTCCTAGATTGTCTGAAATTATTCCCAAGCTTCCTGTTGTTCTCTATTTGATTCTGGAGTTGTCTGTGGAATTCAAGTTCATCAGCTTCAAATAGATCCAACATTTCTTGCATTTCAAATAGAGTCTCATTGTTAAAGATACTCAATTGGTCATCCATTCTGAATAATCTTCTAACTCCCTTATCATCCATGAATTCCATCAGCCAATAAGGCCTTAAATGCAATCTCTTCCCAGTGAAAGGAATTGATAGAGATTTTAGAAGTGCATCTTTAGCTTTATTACTCCTTAGCTCCTCAATCTTCTTCAGAACCAATCTCCTTGCAGTCACATTGAATCTAAAGTTCTTTTTGAAAGATAAGTATATCTTTATTAGTACAGATTGGCTTTCTTCTAGAATCCTGTGAAGAGGCCATGTGATTTCTTTTCCTGCCTTGTACTTAAACACCCATCTTTCAGGAAGATGTCTGTGAGCATCAATTCCTCTTACTTCCTCTTACTTCTACCAGTTCATCCAAGTAGAGGTTTAAATCTGAAAACTCCTTGATGTCACAGATGTATAAAAGATCTTACTTGTTGACTGTAGATTTAAATTTGGTTGGGGTCTTGGTTCTGAGAGTTACAGGCTTACTTTTTTGGTAGCTCTTATCTTTGTCTTTTTTGGCTTGTTGAAGATAGGTAAGTTGAACTCAGGAATTGGAAGACTTTCCCAGTCTAACGGCTCATCCTTGGGAATAATAGGCTCACCATGAAAATTCTTAGTTGGATCCACCTTAAATTCTTCATGTACCACTGAGGGCTTGGATGTCTGAGTTGAAGTTGTAGACTTTTTGGGAATGTAGTCTTCCATTTTCTCATCACTAAAGTCCAATTTTCTTTTGGAATGGAGCTTGTATCTGAATCTTCTTTTCTGTTGTGGTTCCTGTTGTATTTTTTGATCTTGAGGTTCAGCAATCACAGATGGTTGTGCAGAGATCTCAGTTGTAGTCTTCACAGCTTGAAGTTTGGCCAAGATAGCAGCTTGCTCCTTCTTTTGCTTGAGCTTCTTAGCATCTAAGGCAGCCTGCTTCATTTCTTGCCTGATTCTTTCCCACTCTTCCTTCTTGGATTCTACAAACAGAGGGTGTCCAGCCACTATACAGATTTCCTTACCATTTCTGTAGATTTTGGCAATTCTTCTTTTAAGTGCTAAATCAGTTGGATCTTTGAAAAATGCAATTGACCTAGCCAACAGCTTCTTCTTAACTGGCCTAAGTGTCTCAAAGACAATATCCACTAGATTTTTGTCTGAGAACTTTGAGTAGTTTCTTTTAGGCTTCAGAATCAGATTTGCCTTTGGTGATTTGATGCAAGAAGTTTGGCCTTTTTCCAGGTTGCCTAGACTCATTTCATGCACTGAGATGTGTTTGACTTGAGAATGGTGATGAAAAGTTTTGTCTGGCTTCTGTAGCTGACCAAATTTCTCTTGAATAGTTGCATCAATCTTCTTCCATTTCTCATCTAGTTCCTTCTCAACAGCTGCAACATCAAGCATCTTTGGATTTGTCTTTGAATCAAGTTTAGCAGCTGCTATTTGGATCAGATCAATGTTGTCCAATACTGGTGGCTTTGGCAGCGTAATTTCTGGAATAATTACTTGACTGATCTGAACATTTATCACATGCTCCCCCTCACTAGTTGGCTCTGCTTGACCGACTTGGATCATTGATTCTTTCTCCCCCTTTTTGTTATCATCAAGTAGAGTGGAGGTGGAGGTTTGTGCAACCACTAGCTTTTGAAGCAACTGAGTCTGTTGTGCTTGATGAAGATGAATAGATGTTAGAGAAGCTTACATTGCAGTCAGCCTTGTATCCAGGGAAGCCACTTTAGTGGCAAGATCAGAATTCTTCCTTAGATGTCTTTTAATGTCAAGCATTGTTGCATCTGGAAGTTTAGCATCCACTCTTTCAGAGACATCCTTCTTTACTTGATCAATCTCATTTTTGATAGAAGTGACATCTTGGTTGTGTTGGAGAGCTTGAATCTGATATAAGTGTAGAGAGTTGAGATGTGCCTGTAAGAGCTTCCTAGTGCTAGCATTTGTAGTAGATTGGAGAACATTATGTGTCTCTTGAATTTGATGGATGAGAGTGGTCTTGAAATGTTAAACATCACAGTCCTTGGAGAATGCCCAGGAAGGCAGTCCAGATGTAGAACTGGGGCCTGCTTCTCCCCCTATGTCTATGAGCTCTTCACTATCACCATCATCTCCAAAGAAATCTGCAGACTCACCAGTACCATATTCAATATCATCACCAACTCTAGGTGGCATGGTTATGATGACATCATTAGCTCTTTGCATTGATTGAGTGGTATGCACCAAGTTCAGCATCTTCTTTGCATTTTCATTGTCCTGTCCAGCAAAAAGTTGATATACTGGAATAGGATGAGTAAATGCCTCAGCATCTAAAGAGATGGAATCTATGACAGCTTGATCATGCTGAGATAGTTTCTTTCTGTCTACATCATTGGCATTCATTGACTCACTAACAATGATGTCCATCCTTATGTCTCATGTACCTGCATTTCTCTCATATTCTCTTTGTTCTTGCATCAAGGGCTCCCCTTGGCTTCCCACCCTCACACCCTCACCTTCACCATCTAAGGTGGGACTCCTATCACTCACTTTTGCCAGACCTGAAGAAATGGTCCGCATTGGTTCATTCCTTTCCTCTCATTTTGCCTGGGAGCAACTCAGCCTCTCACTCAATTAACTCCATGCCCTCAGTCCTAAGAGTGATTGTACTACTACTAGGTCATCTGCACTTGTGACAATTGTTGGGATTTGAAGTTGTGCAGAGAGAACCGACGGATGAGGAACATCCATCGGGGTAGGATATAATCACTACTCGAGGGATGAATAATATCCACCAGGATAGAAGAAATGAATGAGTTTGGAGTGGAGAATATTGTAGACTCTGTGCAGATTGATGAAAATTTGGGCACAGATGTCTCAATAGACTCAGAAAGTGTAAGTCATATGTCATAGCCTATTTGTATATTCGAGGATTCAACTCAACTCAAATAAGAATGTAATAAGTAAATAGTGGATCGACCGTCAGAGAGATCTCGCAAAGTAATATCTGTCAAAGGATTCAGAAACAAGGTTCATCTACAGACTTGAGGAGTTAATTCACTGGAAGAAGTTCAAGAAGTTGATCATGCCTCAGTGATATAAATCAAGATCGTGGATTTAATCAAGTGACAGAGATCTCGTCAGAGTATCATTAATTACAAGGATTAAATCTGAAGAAAATCAGAGTGTCAAAGTCAAGACATGAAGAAACGTCACGGAAGTTAGTCACTCATGAACCAGACAGTACATCGAGTGTCAACATTGAAGTGGTGGAATTGATTCATAATTCTCAGTGATTTTCAGAAGATATTCAGAAGAATGGATGCTGTTCAGGGTTAGTATTAATTCTCTATTAATTAATTAAGTCATATAATTTAATTAAGAAAATAAATTATATCTGCAAAGATTAATTTATTGATTAATTAAATTAATTGATTAATTAATTCAGAATTAATTCTAGGAATTTTCAGAATTTTAATTGGTTAAAATCTGTTTTAATTCTAAAAAGACAACCGATTGTACTAGTATGACAATCGGTATGACAATTGATAGTCATACCGAAAGTCATGCTAATTCATTTAATTGTCTTGTTAGAATTTTTATTAGATTAAAAATCTGTTATTAATCTTTGCAAGACAATCTGAATTGTACTTATGTGACAATCGGTATGACAATCAATTGTCATACCGAAAGTCATGCCAGTTCAAATAGATTGTCCTGCCGAAAGTCATGCTGGTTCAAATGATTGTCTTGCTAGTTCAAAAGGATAGTCTCACCGAAAGTCTTATTGGACAAAAGATTGTCATACCAGTTCATTCATCTCGGCTGTTTGATAAAAGAAGCAGAAGACTTTTTGTTTCATTAGCAATCAACACAGCAACCAATACAGAACAAGAGAGAACACAGCAGAAAACAAAAGAAAAACATTTCATCATTCATCTGCTTATTCAAGATCAATTTCTAGTTTGTTAATGTTAAATCCAAACCACTAGAATTATTTATCTTGTTCTTGTGTAACAATCTAGCGGATCAAAATCCCTAGAACTTAATCTCAAATCGCATTTAGCATTTGATTCTAATTATTGCAAAAATAGAAAAAGTTCATGTCGAATTTATTCTAGATTTGTAATAATTGATTTGAGATTAATACCTTGTAATCGATACAGTTGTTGTAACACATTTCAAGTTTAATAATATTTTTATTTAACTTGAATTTTGTTTCACATTTTTTATTCCGCATTTTATTCGATTATTTGGTACTGTTTGTATTCAACCCCCCTTCTACAAACACATTGGGACCCAACAGAAAGAATTGGCAAGTGAGCCAACAAATCATCTAAAAGATGATGCTCACTTGCTTGGATTTTTGGCTTCTCCAATAGAGTTAAAGATGGAGAATTTAGAAGTGATGTATGAATCATGTCTACATCTAGTGAGTGTGTGGGTGAATTTGGTGTTTCGGATGCTTCAATTGTCAATGATTTTGGCTGTGACTCCACATTTATTGGAGTCACATCAAGCTGACTTTGAGATGGTGCAGTGACTGAGTCTTTAGCTCCAATTTGCACTGTGTGTGTTCCCTGTGCATCCCCAAGGGTTTTAGATCTTTTCTTTCTGGCATAAGTATGTGGTGAACTTGTGTCCCTAACCCTCTTGGCCTGTGCTCCTGGTTGGGAGCTTGTTTCAATAATAATATCCTTTTAGGAGGATGAAACTAGAATTGAGCTGATTTCCTTATTAACAACCATAGTTTGTTGGGAAACTGTGGTGTGGCTAGGCTTGGGTACACTAATCTCACCAGCCTTATCCTTAGGGTTTCTTTGATTTTCACCTTGTCCCTCACCTAACTCACTCTTCTTCACACTCCCCTCTTTGTGTTTGGTAATTTTTGCAACTGATTTCTTTTGAGAGAAACCAGAGGGGGCTTTCTTTGTTTTGGGTTTTGAAGTTGTTATTTTGGTAGTTTGGGTAGGCATCTGTTGGGTCATTGACACAGATGTTATAGCTACACTTGAAGGCAAAGAAATTTTTGAGGTTGGAAGAATGGAGACAGTGGTGCTTACCTCAGGGCCCTCCATGATTGGAAAGTAGAAGAGGGGCACCTCTTTGTGGTGACTTGCTCTATTGAGATCTGTAATGATTCTCCTTTCTTGAACCCAACAATTCAGCTTGTTGGTTGGGTTCTCAACAACAATGTTCTCAATAAGATGGTTAGCAAGCATTATAAAGAATCTAGCATAATAGACACTTTTACTTCTCTTATTAAGTTCCCCTAACTTATAACCTAACTTAAACATGATAAAGTCACTGAAATTAAAGTACTTATCAGTAACTAGCATATAAAGCATGTTAAGCATGGAAATGTTAACAGAATCAAAATTACTCACTTTACCAGAAAATATCTTAGTTACCACATCACATAGATAGCTCCATTCCTTTCTAAGACCTAGCCTCCTAATCTCACATAACTTAGAAGTTGAAAGTGCATAGCCCATAAAATTTAGCATGGTAACTAAATTATCATCAGTGTGCGAAATAGTAGTAGTGTTATCTGGAATTTAAAAGCATGCTTTGATAATGTCACTATTAATGCAGAACTTTTACCTTTAAGAGAGAAAGTTATGGTCTTGTCAGAAGATTGGTACACAGCAGTTGTCCGTATCTCTTCCACAACTTCACAGTAGATTGTGGGTGATTCCAGCATAGCATAACTGAGTTTGCAACTCTTCACAAAGTCCATCATTTTGTGAAAGTCTCCAGATTGTGGAATCTCCTTGTTCACAAGAGCTACGAAGTTGTACTTTTCATAGATGAATCCAGACTGGGACATGATTTTGACTACTGGTGTCATTGTTAGAGTATGGAAATTTGCAGAGAGAGTATTTGCTTTATAAAAGAAAGAAGTTAGAGCAATTGATTTGAGAATGATAAAAGAATAGGATAAAAATGAATTTTGCTTTTATACTATCTCAGAAATAAACTGTCAAAAATAATAAAGTGAAATAAAGTAACCAATCAAAATAGCCCAAAATAGCCATTTAAAAATAAATAAACTGTCAAAATTCTGTCAATTATCCGTCGTGTTATACTTACAAACTGTAAGTATACCCGATGGATAATGTTCAGAATTTTAACGGCTAAGATTGAGACAATTCGACGGATGAGAATAAAACAATTATCCGTCGGGTTATAAAATAATCCTGGAAAAGTAATTGATTTTTATTAATAAGTATTATTCCGATGGATGATCAAACTCGATTGATAATGAGCATCCGTCGGGATGTAAATTTTGACTTAGCCAAAATTTCATCCAAAACAGAAAAATCAAATAAATTTCTGGCTACATAATAACTTGCAAAAATACCTGAAATGATTCAAGAATAATTAAGCATATCTAACTCACTTAGCAATCTTGAAAAGGTGGATTAATCAAGTGGCTTGGTAAAGATATCTGCAAGCTGCTTTTCACTTAGAACAAAATCAAGTTCCATAGTACCAATCATCACATGTTCCCTAATGAAGTGGTACTTGATGTCTATGTGCTTTGTCCTTGAATGTTGTACTGGATTTTCAGTGATGGCAATTGCACTTTTGTTATCACAGAAAATGGGAATTCTGTCCACTTGTAGACCATAGTCCAAAAATTGGTTTTTCATCCACAAAATCTGTGCACAACAACTACCAGCAGCAATATATTCAGCTTCAGCTGTAGAAGTAGAAACTGAATTTTGCTTTTTACTGAACCAGGACACAAGCTTGTTCCCTAGAAATTGACAAGTTCCTGTCGTACTTTTTCTGTCTATTTTACAACCTGCATAATCTGCATCTGAATAACCAGTTAGATCAAAACCAGAATCTCTAGGGTACCAAATGTCAAGTTTTGGTGTTCCCTTGAGATATCTGAAAATTCCCTTTATAGCTACTAAGTGAGATTCTCTAGGATCAGCCTGAAATCTAGCACAAGGATAAGTAGCAAACATTATATCTGGCCTACTAGCTGTTAAGTAGAGAAGTGAGCCAACCATGCCCCTATAGCTTGAAATATCCACAGACTTTTCAGTAGTGTTTAATTCAAGTTTAGTTGCAGTGGTCATTAACATTTCTAAAGAATAAAGTTTTATCAACAGTACCTCTTGTGAAGTGATTTTCCAAAAGAAACTTTGATAAAGTGTCATACCAGGCTCTAGGTGCTTTCTAGAGCCATTAACATATATAAAGAATAAAGTTTTATCAACAGTACCTCTCATGAAGTGATTTTCCAAAAGAAACTTTGATAAAGTGTCATACCAGGCTCTAGGTGCTTGCTTCAGTCCATAAAGTGCTTTCAATAGATAGTAGACATATTCCGGAAAATTTAGATCTTTAAAACCAGGAGGTTAACTAACATAGACTTCCTCCTCCAAATCTCTATTCAGAAAGGCACTTTTGACATCCATTTGATAGACCTTGAAATCGGTATGGGCTGCATAGGCTAAGAAAATTCTAATGGCTTCAAGTCTTGCAACATGAGCAAAAGTTTCATCAAAATCTATTCCTTCTTGTTGATAGTAGCCCTAGCAACCAATCTAGCTTTGTTTCTGACCACTATGCCATTTTCATCCATCTTGTTTCTGAATACCCTCTTGGTGTCAAT
The DNA here is from genome assembly GCF_009905375.1 of Apium graveolens. Taxonomy (NCBI): domain Eukaryota; kingdom Viridiplantae; phylum Streptophyta; class Magnoliopsida; order Apiales; family Apiaceae; genus Apium; species Apium graveolens. Next base: position 135,148,170 of record NC_133656.1, read on the forward strand.
TGGATTCTTTCCTTTAGGTTTGGGTACCAGCTTCCATACTTCGTTCCTTTCAACTTGGTTTAGCTCCTCCTGCATAGCTAAAATCCAATCAGGATCCAACAAAACTTCTTCTACCTTCTTTGGTTCTTCCTTAGAAAGGAAGTTGCTATATAGACATTCTTCTTGAGTTGCTTTCCTTGTTTGAACTCTAGAAGATACATCACCAATGGAACTCAAAAGGGTGATCTCTAGTCCATTTTCTTTGTTGAGGTAGATTAGCTCTAGATGAAGAGGCCTCATTGTTGTCTTGATGTGTGACTGAGTTTTGATTATGAGAAACTCCCCCTGAGTTTGTGAATCTTTGATTTGATAAAGGGGTACTTTATGTAGGTGATCTGTTCTGACTCTCAGCTTCTCTCATTGTTCTGACAGATGATACACTTTGTATCTCGACGGATGAAGCTGATTATCTCCCGACGGATAAGGCAGATTGTCTTCCGACGGATGAAGCATTTTGTAACTCGACAGATGTTGAATTATATGCTTCATTAGTTGTAGATTTTTCTGCATTATCATTAGTCACTGTTTCTTGATCACTTTCATCATCACTTTCATCACTAACCATCTCCACATTGTCAAATTGAGGATCTCATGGTAATCTCCATCTTGTAGTCCTTCAATCTTTTTATCATCAAACACAATATGTAATGATTCCATAACAATGTTGGTTCTTATTAGATTGTAGACTCTATATGCTTTTCCCACAGCATATCCAACAAAAATTCCTTCATCTGCTTTAACATCAAACTTTCCATGTTGATCAGTTTGATTCCTTAAGATGTAACATTTGCAGCCAAAAACATGAAGAAAATTTAGAGTTGGCTTCCTATTCTTGAATAATTGGTAGGGTGTCATGCATTTTACTTGATTAACCAAAGAGATATTTTGAGTGTAGCAGACAGTATTCACAGCTTCAGCACAAAAATATATTGGCAACTTTGATTCTTCAAGCATTATCCTTGCAGCTTCAATAAGAGATCTGTTCTTTCTTTCCACTATCCCATTTTGTTGTGGAGTTCTTGTTGTAGAAAACTCATGCATAATCCCATTCTCTTCACAAAAAGACCTCATCACATAATTCTTGAACTCAGTTCTATTGTCACTCCTGATTCTTCTTACTTTAAAGTCAGGATGATTGTTGACTTGCCTTATGTGATTGATGATGATTTTTACTAGCTTCATCTTTGGACTTTAGGAAATATGTTCAAGAGAACTTTGAGAAATCATCCACAATTACTAGGCAAAATCTTTTTCTTGAGATTGACAACACATTGACTGGTCCAAACAAATCCATGTGCAACAATTGTAAAGGTTCTTCAATTGTTGAATCAAGCTTCTTTCTGAATGATGTTTTGATCTGCCTTCCTTTCTGGAAGGCATCACACAATCCATCCTTAGTAAACTCCACTTGAGGAATACCTCTAACCAGCTCTTTCTTGACAAGTTCATTCATGGTCTTGAAGTTTAGATGTGACATCTTCTTGTGCCATAGCCAACTTTCATCTTGGCTTGCTTTACTGAGAAGATAAGTGACTAATTTAGCATTAGATGAGTTGAAATCAGCTAAGTGCACATTCCCTTTTCTCACTCCAGGGAGAATCACTTCGTTGCTCTTTTTATTTGTCACAACACATGCTTCTGAATTGAAAGTAACTGAATTGCCCTTATCACAAAGTTGGCTGATACTCAACAGATTATGCTTGAGACCATCCACTAGGACAACTTCTTCAATGATGACATTATCTTTTGAAATCAAGCCATATCCCACAGTATAACCTTTGTTGTCATCTCCAAAAGTGATACTTAGGCCAGCTCTTTCCTTGAACTCAGTGAGTAGGGTAGAATCTCCAGTTATGTGCCTTGAGCAACCACTATCCAAATACCAAAGATTCTTTCTGTTTCCCTGCACATATCAAAATCAAATCAAGTTAATTTTGGTACCCAAGTTTCCTTGGGTCCTTCCTTGTTAGCTTTCTTCTTTGGTTTCATAGGTTTGATGTCATTTGACTTGGGAATTTCTGATTCATCCTTAGTCATCTGAGTTACACCTTTGAAACCAGTCATTAAAACAGAATTATCATGCACATTGTGATTAACAGGAAAAGGCATGCTATTTGCAAACATGTTATTCCATTAAGGCATGCTAAATGGAATTTGAGGTATACTAAATGCAGCATAATAAGGATTATGTACAAATGGCATATTAGAAAATTGGGCATTCATATGATGAGCGGACATAACATTCATAGGCATTGTAGGCATGGCAATCATGTTGGGAAAAGAAGAGGGTGCAGACATAGGAGTAGGTATGGCAAGTTTGCAATTAACAGACAAATGATTAACACCACCACACTTAACACGGATTTTTCTTGGTGCATATTTATCAGGTGTGTAGTTGTTATGTTTGTTAATTCCTACTTTCCCATTTCTATTATTTTTCTTTTTAGCTTCTGTTTTAACCTCAATCTTTTCCAATCTGTCATTCAATTGCTTGATAGACAGATGACCAACATTAACTTTCTTTTCCTTCCTGACTTGACTTAATTCTCCTGGAATAAAGTTCTTAGAAACTGATCCATATTTCTCATTCAACTTAGCTAGCTTAGCTTTGCTAACTGGTTTACTCACAGCCGACGGATGTGGCTCTTTGTCACTCGACAGATAATCCTTTTGATTATCTGACGGATGATTTTCATCATCCGTCGAGTCCACATCTGTAAGCAATCCTTCAACCAAATTGGACTCAAACTTCTCTTTACTCTTCTTCCAGGCTGCATCACAAAAGGACTCAATACCTTGAACTTTAGTGATTTGACCATGGACATCTCTAGATAATATCCATGCATTAATCACATCATGTTCTCGTTCAAGCTGCTTCTTTAAAATCTCTTCTTTCTTCAAGGACTCAGTTAATTCATCCTTAGCAATCTTACACTCAATTTTCAATTTCTTAAATTCAATAAACTTAGACCCTAGCACATTATTCCTCTCACTTAAAAATAAATTATTTTCTTTGATTTTAGCTTTTTCCTTAGTGAGGGACTTAAGTGTAACACGCAGGTGATATAATTTTATGGACATGTCATTTATTGCATCATTACACCCAACTTTAGATAAATGTGCTAGGTTAGTGGTGATTACCTGATTGTTTGAAGAACTTGTTTCTGTTTCATCAGATTTGGCCATTATGGCTAGATTGACATAGCTTGTTTCTTCATCTTCATCCAATCCATCTGCAGCCCAATCATTCTCATGCGTGATGAAAGCCTTTTCCTTTTATTTAAGCAACTCAAAGTATTTATTTTTATAATCAACAGGCTAAAACTTCTTTTTGCTGGAATCAGACTTTCTACATTCACTGGAAAAATGACCAGCCAAGCCACATTTGAAACACTTGAGTTTTGACTTATCAACCATGTTTCTGTTTGGCTTAGCTGCTCCAAAATTCTTCTTGAATTTGAGATTGGCAAATCTTCTGGATAAGAATGTTAGATGTTCACCAATATCATCCATGTCATCTTGGCTCAAGTGATCTTCTTTTTCAGCTACCATCCATTTACCCTTGCTTTCACAGACCTTTGATGTAGACTCAACGGTTTCTACCTTCATCTCTTTCTCCTTCTCTAACTCAACAACCAGTGCTATGGACCCTCCTTTCTTCCTTCCTTTCTCCATCCTCTCATCTTGCTCTATTTCAAGCTCATAGGTTTTCAAGATGCCATATAGTCTCTCCAAGGTGAACTCCTTGTAATCTTGTGAATTTCTCAATATGATTGTCATTGGCTTCCACTCTTTTGGAAGAGATCTAAGGAACTTGAGGTTAGAGTCTTTTGTTTTATAGACTCTTCCATGCAATTTCAGAGCATTTAGTAGCTTTTGAAATCTACTAAAAATATCAGTGAGAGACTCACTTTCTTCACAGTGGAAATGCTCATATTACAGAATCAGTAGTTGCATCTTGTTCTCCCTTACTTGCTCAGTACAATTACAAATAATCTGAATTGTGTCCCAAACATCTTTGGCTGTTTTACAGTTAATGATGTTATCAAACATATCACCATCAACTCCATTGAACAATATATTCATGGCCTTCTTATCTTTCCTGACTTGCTCAATATCAGGGTCTGGCCATTCATGCCTAGGTTTTGGAACAGATGGCTCATTGCCAGTTGCATCTCTCATTGGTACATGAGGACCTCTCTCTCTATGCAGTCCACATAGGCCTCATCTTGGGAAAGTAGATGTAGGTGCATCTTCACCTTCCAGTGGTGATAGTTGTCTTTGTCCAGAAATGGAATCTTTACTCCAACATCCTTTTTGTTCATCTTGTTGTTTGTTGTGATCTTTATACTCTTTGTTCTTCAAGAGCTCGCTCTGATACCAATTGTTATTCCCTAACAATATAACAAGAATTACAGAAGGGGGGTTGAATGTAATTCTGGCTACTTTTTCAAATTTAAAGAAAGTTCTAACTTGATAAATATAACAGTGTTTGATTAGCAATGGTGCGGAATAAAAGAGTGATAGAAATCAAAGCACTAAGTAATAAAAATACCAGCTTTTAAAACTTTCTGATGGATTTGAAAGTAACCATCAGATATATATATATATATATCAAATGAGAACTCTGTGAAGTTTTGAATAACTCACAGCTGCTTACAAGTTTGAACAACTAAACTACAGAGAAATGCTTACAGAATACAGCTTAATTTGTTTCTCTGAAAATAGGCTTGCTTAGTTAGTTATTCTACTTGCTACAGTTGGTTTATATATCACCAAGTTTACATGACAATAAGACAAGATAATAAAACAAAATATATCTAGTCTAACTTCATGCTGCTTCACTACTCTATTCCAGCATCTTTGAATATCTTCACAATTGCATGGAAATGGAAATACTTCTTTATTCTCAAATTCCTGCTTAACAGACTGCCACATTCCTTTTGCAAACACCCAACGCATGTGACTGTGTTATCACTGTCAACGGCTATTTTAATTTGATCATCCATCAGGACTATGCTTGTCATCCGTCGGGAGCTTTGTTGATCATCCGTCGGGAGTCTTTGTGAACCATCCGTCGGGAACCTTTTATGTCACTTGAATTCATTTCATTTATACAGAATTACAAGACATCTTATATTTACAATTAGTCACCCTATTCTGTATATCCACTGGTAGTCAACATGACTCATATACTCCTACATAATCTACACAATATTGCTTGTAGAAATGTGCTACAAATCTTATTTGTTACATAAGCTACTCACTCGATGGATGTAAATTTGTCATCCGTCGGGACTATAAAGTTTATCCGTCGTGACTATAAAGTTTATCCGTCGGGACTATATTAGATCATCCTTCGAGTGCTACAAAATACACTAAGTTAAATCTACTAACGTGTTTTTTTAACTTATCATCAAGTTCACAACAAATTCCTAACATAGTGAAATAAAAGAGTGAGCTCATAAAGCTCAGTAAGCATATATCAAACATTTCAACTGAGGTTTATCTAGAACCAGAGTTTCAAATCATCAAATAAAATAAAACAACTTTAAACAAGAGATTTATCAAAAGCTTATCACGATCATCAAAAGTTCATCATAACATAATAGTTCTCACAAGATTAAATCGGAGTATTCAAGCACGATAAGTTCATCAATTCATCAAGTTCATCAAGTTGGGATCCTGGCCAGCCAAACAATTGGTTTAGCTTACTTCCAGAAAGGAAGCATCACCATCAGTTCATCAAGTATCAGTGCAAGAATACTCATTTTTTATCAGTGAATCATCTGTCAAATCAAATCAATCATCATTTAAAATCAAAACATCAACAGTGAAATAGTATAGTATATACTTACAGTGCACCGCTTAATTTATTCTCTATAAATCGCGAACTTTGAATTGATTATACTATAGATCTTTCGTCCACTTGAATCTACAGTGATGTGGTTGCTAAAACTTGATTTTACTTGTTACGAGTTTTGATTTGACTACTTGCATGCTAAAATCAGAGTTCGATAACACATTTGAATCCTCGTTTGATTATGAAGAACACTATGAATATACGTTATTTCTCTGGGTAATTATAAGATTTTATTGTTTGTTTATCATTATCTGAACAAGGTACTGTAAGTCTATTTATAGTTATGAAACGATAAGATAGGATTGCACGTACTACGAAAAGATAAGATAGGATTGCATGTACTACGAAAAGATAAGATAGGATTGCATGTACTGCGAAAAGATAAGATAGGATTGCACGTACTACGAAAAGATAAGATAGAATTGCATGTACTATGAAAAGATAAGATAGGATTTTAATCAAAATATCTCGTATATCAAAAATATATGGTTTATCAGTTTACCAAAACGAAAATAATATCGTAAAATTTGTACCGAAAACCATATGGGTAAAACCGTACTCCGGATTGAAAAAGTCAAAACACCATAAATGCTCGAAATAATCTAATTAATATAGAAATGAGTTTTCCCGAAATTTATGGGTGGTAAAAACGTAAAAATCGTTGAAGTTGAAAGATTCCCGATTATTCAAAATATTTAATATCTAATTTGAAAAATAAGTAATTAAAATCTATAAATAATTTATAGAATCATATAATGACATATAAATTGCTAGAAAAAAATATCAAAATTATCTAATACTTTATTTTAGATATATAAAAATTAAAATTCGTAAATTTTATCGCATGTAAACATCGAACACAGATATCAAGTAACACATCATTAGAATATTTATTCCATTCATTTCATATAATATTTATTTTTAAGTCGGGGATGTTACAAATTATACATGAATTATCAGTAGCATTACAAAAAAGAGACTAAAATAATGAATGTTATGGATCTTCTTATAGTGTCATAGATGCGAATACAAGAAATGAGATGCAGTGATAATGCATGGAGTTCTTTCCTGGACTAGGTTTCTTTATTTTTCTTAAAACATGAAATTGATGTTCCGAATATGAATGGGATTTATGCACCTCCAGGAAGGTGTCGAAGAAGAATGCAAACAGTTTCAAGTATGCATCACTTTATATATGAGTTATACAACAAGGTTATTGATTTGCAATTGCAAGAATTTAATAATTGATTTAATGAGGTGAATACTGAGTTGCTTATTTGTTTGTCATATTTAAATCCATCTCATTGATTTCCTACATTTGACAAAGACAAATTTGTTCACCTTGTTGGATTTTATTCTAGAGAGATTTTGTATTTTTAGTAGAAATTTATATTTATGATGTTCATTCAAAAGATGAATTATGTCATTCTGATGGGATTGATGGTCTTGCTCACAAATTGGTATATACATGATATAGTGAAACTAATCCTTTGTTTATAAACTTCTTAAAGTGACGTTGGTGTTACAAAAAAGAGTGTTATTTGTAACAAGTCTCATGAAAATGAAGTCGTGGAATCATACATGAGATTAATGGATTAATGAATGTTTGATGACGTTTATAGAATCTTGAAATATTGATGATGATGTAATTTTGGGACGGTTTCAATGTATGACTCGAAGAGGTGAATTACCCTGTTATAATTTCATTTTATCATTATGATTTTTAGTTTGGACATTTTACTTTAAATTAGCCATAATGTTATGGTTTACTAGTTGCGCCACTGTAGATGATGGTCCATGGACTTATGATAATCAAGCACGAATGGTTAAGAAATTGGACATGAGAGAGTAATTATCGGATATCAAATTATTCGAACTGTATATTTGAATTTAAATGTACTAACTAATTGAATTTAATAGAGAGTTCATTCTTAAGTCGACAGGAAACTACGTGGGGAAGTTTCTATTGTCGAATCCAAAAAAAAGAACATTTTCTCGCCATTATCTATTGGAATCTAAGCATTATCATCTGATGCATTTGAGATTATCAAACCAGATATTTTCTCTACTGCATTAGTGATTTTAAATGTTACCATGCATGAATTCGATAATCTCTTTATTCAATCTTCAATTTTTTAACAAGCTAAACGAAGTGTAAATAGTCAAACCTATATTTTTAAGATAGTAACACTTCCAAATGGCACTTATAAACGTCACGTCTCACGAACTTCATGACGAACGTATAAATATGGTAATGACCTGATGGGGTTGTTCTTGTTTCATTATAAGGTACATTTTTTAATCTAAGCAAAATTTGAAAGTTTCCAAAAAATTTTGAGAATCTTTTTGAGAAAATAAATAAAAACGTTTTTTAAATTAAAAATATCTTTTTGTTGAAATCTCGGGTCGCAACTTTGTCTGTATTTTTCTGATCATGTTGTGTCTGTATTTTTCTGATCATGCTTAATAAATCCTGTTAATGATATGTTTGTTTACTCCACGAAACATTTGTATATGTTCAGGCGTAGCTTTACAGCTGAATTATTACGGATATGAGGGTCTACTTATGTCATTCTATACACATTCTATTGCTCTAGACTACTGATCACATCTACTTATCATATCTCGACATCTCTTATCATAACAGTATTAGTTACATCATTTTATATATATTAGCTGGTAGATGAGCGTAAATCTCAATTGAGTTCTTTTCTTCATTCAGTATTAGACTTTGATTCTAGTTCATAATGTAGATATTCCATACATTTTTGAAGATTTTGGTTAGCGAAATACACATGTTTTGATTGAATATATGAATCTCAAGATGGTATCAGAGCACAATCTTCCGCATTTTTTGTGACGATCTTCATCATCTTCACAACAGCATCGATTTATAAATGATTTGTAAGTAATTTCTCTGTATTTTTGTGGATCTGATTTCTATGCATCTTCAAATACATTTCAAGTAAATTCAATCCATATATGTGTATCATCATCGATTATATAATATTCATCGTTCATGGATTCTTGATAGTAACTGATTTTATCGCTCGATCTGTTCGCAAATCTACATCACTTAGTTGATTTGTTTGCTTGTAGATTTGTTTCATCGCTTAGTTTCTTGTTGTTATTTTTTGATCTGTCTTCATCGATCTACGTACGTTCCTTAAATGTCATATGCAAACGTTGTGTTAAGAGGAATCAATATGACTCGCAATTCTACAAACACCTCATCTCCTCAAAATTTCACTCATGTTCACGGTCTCAATACTTGTATAAACTCATAATCCTATTCACAACTCATCGATAATAATGCACATCCACTCTATCTGCACAATAACGATCAACCAGGTATGCTTTTGATTTTGAAGAAACTGTTAGGATCTGAGAACTATGCTTCCTGGAAGCGTTCGATGCAGATTGACTTATCTGTTAAAAATAAGTTTGTGATCGCCAATGGTGATTTTACTGCTCCTGCTACTGATTCCCCTCTGTTTGTACATTGGAAGCGTGTAAATGATATGATCATTACCTGAATCTTAAATACTATTTTGGATGACATTAGCAATAGAATGAATTATCTAGACAGTGATTTTACAGTTTGGAGTGAGCTAAATGAACGTTTCTCTACCGTTCGAGGTCATAAGTATTATAAAACTCAGCGGCATCTCTTTAATCTTGAACAAGGCAGTGATTCGACTGAATTCTATTTTCACAAGTTAAAAGGATGTTGGGATGAGATTAAAACTTTGGAACCTACTATAAATTGTACATATGGAGCTAACAAGGAATGGGAATTGCAACTTGAGAAAATGAAGTTGATACAGTTTTTAATGGGGCTACACTCAAGTTATATTGCAGCTAGGGGACAATTGCTTATGATGAGCCCCAGGCCTACTGTCAATCATACCTTTATGTTGCTAAAACAGGAGGAAAGACAGCGTCAATTTCATAACTCTACCTCCTCACCTATTGCAATGATGGTGAATGTCTCTAAACTATAGAATGGTCTTACTGCTTATGTTCAGGATACGTTCAGTGACAGAGCTCATCCTATGCAAGAATGTGCACATTGCCATATTAAAATACACACCAATGAACGTTGTAATAAATTAGTTGGGTATCCATTTGACCATCCATACCATACAAACAATAAAGGCAAACGTCATTTTTCTAACTCAAATGTCAAGGCTGTTGTTGTCAAACCATAAGTTATGCAAGTCTCAGGGACACAGTCTGCATCACCTTATTCTTCTAATGAACAACATTTGACATCTAAAATGGATGCTTTATGGACACAGTTGAACTCAATTATGCAGTGTCTAAGTAAAGGTAGTTCAAATCCCCAAGCCCCTGAACATGAGTTTAGTCTTGCTACTCATCTAGCAGGTACTACTTTTTCACTTTTTTCTTACACGTTTTTGTCACCACATATATGGGTTCTTGACACAGGAGCTACTAATCACATGTGTTGCGATATTTTTTTTATGCATAATATTCACACTATTTTTACTCCTTTGAGTGTAAAGTTTCCAAATGGGGAAAATGCCACAATTACTTACATGAGTTTTGTTTAGCTATATCCTCTGTCCATGTTTATTCCTGAAGTGCTTTTTGTTCCAACTTTTACCTTCAATCTTTTATTTGTTGGCAAACTTTCTACACAACTGCATTCAACCATTTTTCACCTCTTCTGAATTTAATATGCAGGACCAATACCAGAAGAAGGGATAGGTTCTTGGTAATATTATCGGAGGACTCTACCAACTCCTCAACACTCCGGTGAATTCTTCTCTTACTGTGGCTCATTCTGCTTCAGATACTTCAATTTGGCACAAACGTTTGGGAAACATTCAATCCCAGATATTGTCTAAAATTTCCAATTTCAATACTCCTTGTAATGTTTCAAACAATTTTACCCCTTGTAGCATCTGTCATTTGGCAAAGCAATGTAAGCTACCATTTACTTATAATCAGTCACATGCTCAAAATTCTTTCGAGCTTATACATTGTGATGTGTGGGGTTTGTATAGAACTTCTACATATTCAGGTTGCAAGTATTTTTTAACTCTAGTAGATGGTTGTAATAGAGCTCTTTGGACCATTTTATTTCCTACAAAGGAACATGTTGTTCAATCCATAAAGAATTTTTTTGCTTATGTTCGTACTCAATTTAGTACCACTATCAAACGTATTCGTACTGATAACCGGGGGAATTTATCAATAAAGATTTGACTTCTTTTTTATCCACACAAGGGACTGTTCATTATACAACATGCCCTTACACGCCCCAGCAAAATGGGCGTGTAGAGCGTAAACTCAAAAATCTATTGAAAATGTCACGAGTTTTAATATTTCAAGCACGGTTACCCCCTTCTTTTTGGGGTGATTGCATTCTTACATCAACATACCTCATTAATCATATCCCCATTATTGTTCTTGGGTATGCTACTCCTTATGAGAAGCTTCTGAATCGAACTCCTTCCTATGAATATTTACGAGTTTTTGATTGTTTAGCTCATATGACAATACACAACTCTGATAAGTTGTCACCTAGGGCTGTAAGAGTAATTTTTCTTGGATATTCTGTCACACAAAAAGGGTTACAAATTATATGACCCACTCACACGCCAGTTTCATATTTCACAACATGTCACGTTCGTCGAAAACCAATTTACCTTTTGCTACATACTTAAAACAAACTCATACAACCTCGTTATTTGCCCAGCAATTGGCAACTTGCGGATGTTTTTACTAAAGGCATTGGGCGTTGAGAACATTGGAACTTATTACACATATTGAATATCAAACAACCTCTTTATTTAATATGAGGAGGGACTATTACGGTTGTGAGGTTCTACTTATGTCATTTTATACACATTCTATTGATCTAGACTACCGATCACATCTGCTTATCGTATCTCCACATCTCTTATAATAACAGAATTAGTTACATCACTTTGTATATATTAGCCGGTAGATGAGCAGAATTAGTTACATCACTTTGTATATATTAGCCGGTAGATAGATGAGCGTTGGTCTCAACTGAGTTCTTTTCTTCTTTCTGTAACAAAATTTGATTCTAGTTCATAGTGTAGATACTTCATACATTTTGGTTAGCGAAATACACATGTTTTGATTGAATATATGAATCTCAAGATGAATAACTAATCGAAACAAACATAATTTGCTATCTGCTATTAATTGATAGTGTAACTAACAATGATAGAGATTTACAAATTCAAACATAGCCAGAGTATATGCAGGTAAAATCATAATTACATTTCAAGTGAAGGACCTGAACCCAGAACTCTGAAGCACATCTACAAAAGAAAAAGCTCCTTCCTTTTCTATTTGTTGTGTGTTCTCAATAGCTATGTTTAGGCTAGGCATAGAAGCAGAGTAATGAGGAATTGTTCTACATCTATGGCCCAAGAAAATAGAGACATGATAAAGAAGCCAGAAGAGTCGAAAGGTAATTGAAAGGATTACTTTGAGAACAAGTAATCGATTTCAAGATGATAAACAATCAAGAAAACAGGAGGAACAACGCTTCTGTGCCTGCTCCCTGTGTTGCAAATTATCGATTAAAGCAGGCCAGAGGTTGATCATGGGAAACAATGGTGTAATACTTGTAAAAAGATATACACTTACCAAACAAAGAGACTTGACTGATAACTGACCTTACCTACTCAACTTAAACTGACTTGGATATTGCTGTATCATAATGTATAGGGTGAAGGAAAACCGTAATTGTTATCAACTTTTTTAAGGGTAATTTTTGTGGTTTTCTTTTTGACAGCTGTTTGAACTCGATTTTAACATTGGCGGCCTCTACGACAGATAAGAGCACCAGCATTAGAGGTAAGAGTTCCCACCATGGAAGAGGACTTTGCGCCCAAACTTGAGGCCCTGGCATAGCTTGCTGAAGCTCCAGCTCCTGATGGAGTAAAATAAGCTCCATTAAGCATTAGGTCTCCTTCTGATCTCCAATTCCAGTGCCTCCATCTGTGCGTATTGAGATCAACTCTCTTGGTCACCTGGACATTCAAACCAAACAGGTAAAACATTGGCACAATCTGACAATCATAATGGTCCGTATATCTTCTATGAACAGTCTATTTTTGTATTCTTTGATTTATCAACTGACCTCTTTAGCAAAGGGGTTTGATGGGGCAAGATATCTATTTCCCTGGCTGTTTATTGTAGGATCAGCACTGCCTCCAATAGCATACATTTCCCAGTGGGTATAGTCATTGTTCACCACATGAAAGTATCCATGCCTACACCTGCATATCAATAATGATTTCGAATTAGCACTGGTAAAAGATGATTTAATCGCCATCTTTCAAAGTTAAACTTGTCGAGGCCAGATTTAATCTACCTTGGCATTCTCTGAATAAGACCCTCACCAAAATGGTTGTAAGCAATTGTAACCTGCATAACCTTATCTCTTGAGTAGGTGTCGCTATGGCCTAATAGCATCACCTGTCAATAAATACTAGTTAATTACTTAGGCTCCAACGAGGTTAAAAATATTAAGATAATTATGCAAGCTTTGGTTACCTCATTATGGTGAGTGAAGTAATTGTTAGAAATAGTAATTGCAGTCGATCCCATTATAGCATCGATTAGGCCATCAGCACAGTTGGAAAGAGAATTGTGATCAACCCAAATGTGGCTTGATCCGAAAATGGAAATAGCATCACCATCGGCCATTGTCCTCCAGCCATAATGACTTGGTGAGCTTCTAACCATGGCATTGCCAGTTGGTCTACAATCATGGATGTTAAGACCATGAATAATGATATTGGTGACAAATTGGATAGTAATGCAAGCTCCATTTGCAATATGGACATCGTGTCCTCGGGCATCAATAGTTTTAAAGCTGTTCATAATTAGCTCTTGTTTTAGAGTGATCACCATGCTACGCTTAAAAACGATCCATAGAGGCTTGTCTTGGATCACAGCATGACGCAGAGTTCCTGGTCTGGGGTTTACGGGGTCATCATCATTTGGGTCTGTGACCACATAGTACTTGCCATCACGACCACCAATAGCACTGCGTCCGAAGCCAATGGCACAGTTGGCAAGGCGCTTACGGTTACGTGCCCATTTGCGATCACATCGCCAGCAATCATCAATAGGGTTTCCTGTACCACATGAGAAAAATCCTAACTTCCTCCTTTCAGTGCTATTCTTAATTGCCCTGCATATTCATAAGCTTCCGTCAGTTTAGCCATTTCATCATATAATCCAACTTAAATCTTCTTATAGTCTTAGTTAGAATGCAGGGTCATTTATTCATAAATTACAGTCAGATATGTTTTGCATAGATCAGAAGCCATTAATAAGATAGTCCTTGGATACATGGCATTCTGCAAAATAATTGTATTTATTGTTTACCTATTATTGCATGATCTTAGGTACAATCCATTTAGTAATGTTCCCATTTTTGTTCTTAAAGTACAATTGTATATCACAATTCACTTGCAGTAAAATGTATTACTTCTCTTAGTAAACTTGTCTAGAAAAGCAATAGAGAATTTATGATATAACTAGATTAATGTCAAGAACAAGATTCTAGTATTATACTAGTAATATATACTATTGATAAATCAAAATTAAATGCGTGATGTGCGGATCTGGATGTGTATTACAAGGACATGTAAGTACTAACTACAGGTAGTCTGGCAAGAAGAACATGAAACAAATTAAAGGCATGCACCTCCAGTCACCAGTAAAGTACTAGTAAACAATGCCACATCTGAAAATGCATGTGCAATCTCATGTTTAGGTTTCATGTCATTTCAAAAAAGTTGCAGAACTAAATTTGCAAATCAGTTACATGTATCAAATATATACAGTAGAACGATTCTTTTGATCGCGTTAGTATAGTTAAGATTTACTTGCATCTTACTCTCTCGAGGAAGTAGTATAACTTACTATTTCCTTCCTGATTAGTGCACTAGCATATACAATATGAAGAGTTATCAGAGTCCATTTGCAGATCAGTTACATATACCAAATGTATACTGTGATCGTGTTAAGATTTACGTACATCTTACTCTCTCGAGGAAGTAGTAAAACTTACTATGTCCTTATTAGTGCATTAGCATGTACAATATGAAGAGGTATGAGAGCCCATGGTGCTTGAATTGGCATGAAACTAGAATTTGTTTAATTGCAGAGTCCAGATCTCATTTGACCAAAAGTTGAAGCAACAAAATAAAGCCAAAGAATATGGGTTGAAAATTAAAGGAATGAAAACAGAGTAGGTGAGAAAATACTGAACAATATTAAAAATGTTACTACTATGTTCTCCAGTACGACCATGTGATCCACCTAGTTGCATCTTCTCATTTATTGAAAACACATGGACTCTCACTGAAAATTTGACTAAAACTTGAGCAACACCGTTTAAAAAATATCATGCCAGACTCTATATATATTTTGTTGCAGTGAAAAGCATTCAAATAGAGAGACTTACATGTCGACCATGGTTGCTATTGCTTCAGGATCTTCCACAGCATGCTCATGCCTACAAAATTATATTCGAAAGAACACCGAAAATGTATGTTATTTTATATGGTAATGAAATCTGTAGAACTATAAAATCTGATATCGATTAGTTATAATACGAATCCACAACTGATATCTATTTAATCGGTTGATATTTTTTGGATCCGAACATAATGAATGATCAAATAGTCTAGTATGCATTCGATCGTGGACTTGGACTGTTGCAGTTAAGAAACATGGAATTTTCCAGGCAGTAGTAAAAGCACCAGTTGGCCGGTACTGTAGTCTTAAAGGTTAAAGTTAAAGCAGGGGAAACAATATTGTAAGAGATGTTCCATAAAGACCAATCATGTGAGTTGATCCTATTGGTAACTATTAAAACACACTCTACTCGAGACAATTCCCCCAGAAAAGGAATTCAAGAGACCATTTCTAATTTACATAAAAAGCCTCTGAAAATCTTGATTACGAAGACAAAGCAGGATTATTCATGGGTATTATAGTAAATTGGCATCATAGTTTTTGTTAAAAAATAGATGAACAGTAGCATAACTAACAAGTAACGCTTCCTGACAAAAAAAAACAAGCAAAGCTAAGAGCCTGGGAAGTTTTTAACTTCAGATCCAATCTGAACGGTTGGGATAATCAGAAGAATAAAAATGAAACACATCAAACGGCCAGGAATCATGCTCATAAAATTGCGAAATGTAGGTAAGATGCAGCAGAGTAGTAGACAGTACATACTTATGAACTTCCATTGTTGTGTTGCTTAAGCTCTGCAGCTCCATCGTTTCTTCATCACTGTAGTCACAAAAAATGTACGTCAATTCGACTAATATAATCTAAATTTGACAAAAAACAGAGCTCATACGAAACATAGTTCACTTAATTCAGCTGAAATGGTAGCTTGATCAAGCTTCCAATACTTTGATAAAACAAAAACCAACTAAGAAAATGTTTTGAATGATGCCAACTAACGTAATGCATAAGATCGTATCCGGTGCACAATGCTCCCCTGACTGATATCGACATGTCTACGGTATAGACAAGTTTACGATATTTAGATGCATACCTTGATACTAGATGCTCATCATCACCTAACATCCCAGCCTTGGCATAGGAAAGCAGCAGAAGCATGCAAAAAACGTAGAGCAATCTCAATGAGAGCACCATTGTTGTGTGCTTATGAGGAGTTGAGAGCTTAAGCTTTTTCTCTCTAGAAAATAATCTAGCTTTTTTTCTGTAAAATGGAGCGAATAGAGTCGAATAAAAGGATGAATGAAGTGGTTCTTTTATAGGAGAGACTGAGAGGCGAGTAAAATAGAGGGAGAAAATTTGCGCCTAATTTTGAGCGATTTAAGTGTTGTACTAATAAATTATTAGGAATTTAAAAATAGAGACAGGTAAATATGACTTAACTACTTTAACTTCGAACCTAATTAACTGTTGTTAACCAATTTTGCTTCTTCTGTTTTAGCTTTCACACGTGCCAATTCCGTCGGTCACTCACGTGTGGCATAATCAAGTTTCACTCCTCTCTAATTAATCACTAGCTTTAGAAAATGCCACTGCTGTTACTGAAAAATAAACACTAATATACTGTGTAAGAAAAACTAGATTGACAAATTTTATCGGAAAAATGGGAATTAAATAGAATGAAAAATTGAACAGAAGTGAAGCCGAATTGTCTCTCGAAGTATAATAACATGATTAACATCCACTCCTTAACAGCGAACGAGAGGAATAAAATTTCGTTAACTTATGTTTTGACAAGTTAAAATTTGATAGTTGATAAGTTGAGAGTAATGTTACATATTTCAAAAAAATATATAATTTTTTTTAAAAATTTTCATTTCTGAGGCTCACATTAATGCACGAGTTGTTCATTCACTAATAACAAAACAATTAATAACACTATGACAAACAGTTTTGAACTCTACCCTTAAAATAATTATGTTTTCATATCTGATGAGTCGTTTACTTCAAGACGTAATATCGAATTATAATCATAATTCGGTTTAAAATGATATGATAATCTGGTATCATATATGTTATCATCTGTTTGGTTTAGTGCTGAAATGAATATTTTAATTAAAATATTTGAAGTCAAAAATTTTGATTTTATTATTATTTTAATATATTTTTGGTTTATAGAATTATTTTAGTATTAAATATTTACATTTAATTGCTTATATAAATTAAAATAATAAAAATAAAATTGATATGCATATCCCAATCCGCAAATATGGGGTTAGAATGGCTGAAACCCTATACCTGTTTTCAGAATTTGATGAAGCAAATGACCCCTAAATTATTCATAGTTTTAAATTAGAATTTTGTCAAAAAAATAAATTTATACGACAACTGAAACTTGATGAAATTGTAAATACAAGCGGGGTTGTGAATTGGCGCCGCGTGTTGATGCGGGTATGGCAATGACAACTATTTAAATGTTCGGTTTTTTTCAATTAAGTCAGCAAGCAATCTATTTTATCCGAAAGGACGTTTAGAGTATATTACATGAGCGGCAAATTAACAGAGTCATTTGTAAAAAAGATTCGGGATCAGCTTGTTCAAGTGAACCCGAATCGGTTTGTTTGTTTAAACGAGCTGATCGTAGACATGAAAAAGACCTCGGATAGTTAAATGAGTCGAGCCGAGTTTTTTTATGTTCGGCTAGTACTCGGTTCGTTTAGTTGGGATTTAGCTCGAATTCGGCTCGAATTCGGTAACTGGGCTCGGCTCGGCTCGGATAAAGTTTACATATATAACAAATAATAAATATTTACTAAACACTTGTATAATTTATCTAATTAAAATTTAAGACATATTTGGGGGAAATGGTAAAGCCATCTCCCGCCTATAAATATTATATTAGAGCATTTCCAAGGGGAGTAACTATAATCATTAGCTAAAATCATATAAAATATATATTATCTAAAATTTGTTGAACCTGTCAGAAATTTTACTTTAATGGTATTAGTTATAATGATTAGGTATATTTGAAAAAATAATTTTGATTTGTTAATTTTAAATTTCAACACTAATATTTTTAATGGCTACCTTTTGATAAAAAAAAAAGGATTGTGAAAGAAATATTAATAAAATATTGATTATTTTTTATTTAATACAAATGAAAATAAATTATACAATTCATAAAAACATATTTAAAGATATATTATTGTAATATTTAAACATGTGAAAAAATTAGTTATTAAACATTGCTTATATATATCAAAACATTTGTTAACTCTTTTATTATATTAGTTTATTAGTAAATTTTATATAAATAATATAAATTTGGTTAACACTAAAAGAAAACTTATATTTTTTCCTGTAAAATATTTTAATATGTACACTTAACATTACATTATATAATTATATATATAATTATATATATACTATAAATATCAAATTATAAATATTTATATATATGTACACTTGTTAGGGTTAAAGCGGGAGAGTGCATCATAATTAAGTTTTGGAGGGACTTAACGTGAATTTGATATAGATGATGACCTTTCATTCAATATATCTAGCGTGCTGATTTCTCGCTATCTAAGTCTCTGCGTTGGAGTAGTCCTTTTTTTACATATTAGATATAATTTCAAAAATTTCATTGACACCTAGATATTATAACTAGCAGGTGCATCCACTTGGAGATGCTCTTACTGGTGTTAATCTTAGGTGTAGAAATCTTATATACTATATTCCTATTCCTACACCCGTATTTTATTTTATTTTGATTTTTCAAATTTTTTAAATTCTTATAAAATAGTATTTATAATATCATATTCAAATCATTTTTATTAATATATATAATATTTATATTTAAATCATTTTTATTAATATTTATATAAACAATAGTGTATTTTTATAAAATTTACTTGGAACTGTATATTGTTTTGTTATAATTGTGTAACTTTCTCGAATTGATTGAAATCTCTTCTTAGAAAATGAATTTCGATTATTCAATTTTACAAACTTGTCAAAAAAATCATAAAATTATCGATATTTTTCTCAAAATAAAAAATACAAATGTGAAATTTGAATATACTACATCGTCAAGTTAGTCACCTGCCAGAGGGAATATGTTACAAAATAAATGTATAGTGTGAGTGTACGTATATAATTATAAGATAAGACTAGTATTCGATCTCCATATACTTGTAAAATTGTAACATTAAACTGTAGGGTTGGTTAATTAAAAAATTTATGCGAATTATTAGTGGATAACTCGATCATGTTCGAACTCGGCTCGAGTTCGGCTCGGCTCGGTTGTTCGTGGACAAACTCGTGTTCGGCTCAGACTCGACTCGGCTCGACTCGGTCCGTTTAAAAAAAATTAAAACTCGGCTCAGTTCGGACATAACTCGGCTCGGCTCTGTTCGTTTGCAGCTACATGATCAAACAAATAGCTTGTTAACTTTACATAAATACATATACATTTATAGAAAAAAATCAAATTATTCTTCTTTTAACATTAATTTCGAATTAACTAGAAAAATGGGGGAAACCCATGATTTTTAAAAATTTGGTGTTTAAAATAATCTAATCTTTCATAATTCCATTTTTACTTATAGTAATATGTCTATCTCAAAATTTGATCTAATAAGAACATCTCTCGTAATTTCATTTTTATTATAATAAAATGTCATATCAAAATTTAATCAAATAAGAACAAATTTCAGACTTCAAAATAACATGAAAATGAATATTTGTTAATAAATAAATCAGATTTTCTAGGCTAAAGGTTAATAAATTAGGTGGAAAAATTTGATTTGTTCTTCTCATTAAGTAGAACATTGATAAATAAATGTTCAATAGATGAATAATTTTGTTAAATTAATACTTTTTTCGTATCCAGCATAATAGATACAAAGTATTTTTAAAACCGATAAAATGAATAATCTCGATTAATAAATAAAATATTTTGACCCTAATGTTATCATTTATTGAGGTTTAATTGTAATAATAATGATCCATTCAGCAAAAAATTCCCCATTACAATGAGCCAAATCATCAAAAGAGTCAAATCATCAAAAATACACAAAAAATTAGTAATTATTGTGTATCCAACAAACAAACCCTAAATAAATTCACCAAAATAATAATTTTTTTGTAATTGCGGCTTTAAATTTTATACTATCCTGGGTCAGACAGTTGCTAGACAAAGTATGTGTTAGAATATGCTTTGAATCTATTTTTTGGAAGTTATCTGTTTTTCGCCTATTTTACGGCCTTTTCTGTAACCGCCTAGAGAGTACTATATAAACACTTTAGGACATAGCCTAAACATGTATTTTATAACCTGTATCAGCATAACCTAAACGCATGTTATAATCTGTATTCTTGAAGTTCAGTAAAATTTTATCTTCTGCCTATTTGTGTCATTTCTTTACGTTTATTATAAATTTTCTTGTTTCCATTATAACAAACTGGTATAATTCTAGGATTTGAATTTCGGTTCGGGGATAACGATGTCTAGGATATTTGGTGGTATTAACGTGAAAGTCGACAAATTTGGGGAAATAGTTTTAGTCTATGAAAAATCAAGATGCGCGCCTTGTTAAAACAACAGGGGCTCTGGGAGTCGTTGAAAACGAAATCTGCTGCTTCTTGAAGTGCTGAGCTGGCCAGTCTCGAGAAAAAGGCATACTCAACAATTTTGTTGTGCCTTGCAGATGATATTATTACTGAAATCGCGAAGGAGAATACCGCTTCTGGTTTGTGGTTGAAGTTTTAAAATTTCTACATGACAAAGTCTTTAACAAATAAGTTGTTATTATATAAACGTCTGTTTTGTCTACAAATATAGGAAGGTTTGCCTCTTCGAGATCACTTAGATCAATTAAACACAATTTTATTAGAATTGTGTAATATTGATGTTAAAGTTGAAAATGAGGATGTTGTTTTATTTCTGTTAGTTTTTTTTACCATTATCATATGAGAATTTTATGCAATTGTTTATTTTTGGTAAAGATACAATTTCTCTAGAGGAGTTTAGAGCTTCTCTTCATTATAGAGAGTTGCGCCATAAGGCGACTGGTACAGGTATAGATAATCAGGTTGTTGGGTTGATACCCAGTGGAAGTAATAAGTCAGGGAAGTATAAATTCAAGAAACCAGCTCCTAAGGGTTCGAAATCTAATTATGTTTGCAATTACTGTAAAGATAAGGGGCACGGGAAATCTGATTGTCCCACGAAAAAGAAGCAACGGGATAAATTAGCGAGTACTGCTGCAGGTACTGCTTTTGTAGCTGGTAATAATTTTGAATAAGATATTGTCTAGTTTCTACTAATCACACGTGTCACTCTGATGTGTGGATTCTTGATTTTGGAGCGCCTTACCAGATATGTCCACGCAGGGAGTGGTTCACAACATACGATGGAAAATTTTCTGTGGCTAACGTTTTGTTTGTGAGACAGTTGGAATAGGCTCAGTTAAACTTTGGACACATGATAATAATTTCTGCACGTTGAATGATGATAGACATGTCCCACTGATGACGAAGAATCTGATATCTCTGAGTATGTTAAACAATAAGGGTTTCAATTTTAAAGGTGAAGGTGAAGTTTTACATATCTGCAACGATTCTGATATGATTCTGAAAGGTGTTAAACATGATACCTTGTATTTTCTTCAAGGTTCTACGTTAACAAGTTCTGTTGTTGTTGCGTCCTCTGATATTGAAAAGGAAAATATGACCAGGTTATGGCATATGAGGCTCGGTCACATGAGTGAAAGGGGGGATGCAAATTCTTAAATTTTATAAATATTGTGTTTTTGAAAATCTACATCGCAACAAGTTTTCTAAAGCAACACACAAAACAAAAGGCACACTTGATTACATCCACTCTGATTGTTGGGGTTCTTCCTAGGTGGAGTTTTTGAAGGGGTCACATATATTTTGTGTTAATGGTTGATGATTTATCAAGAATGATTTGGGTGTTCATCATAAAACATAAAAGTGAAGCCTTTAAGATTTTCAAGCAATGAAAGAAGCTAGTAGAGAATCAAACAGAGAAAAAAATTAAGAGGTTGTGAACTGATAATGGCCTATAATTTTGCTCGTCTGAGTTTAATGAATTCTGTAAGATTGAGGAGATTTCTAGGCATCATACATTCAGGGATACACCACAACAGAATGGTGTAGCAGAACGTGTGATCCGGGAAAAGTGCATTGCCAAGCTGTGAAGAGGATTTTTCGGTACTTAAAAGGTACGTCTCATGTTGGTCTCATTTATGGAGGTGATACAAAGTGTTTGGTGGCAGGGTTTTCAGACTCCGATTATGCTGAAGATGTTGACAGTAGAAGATCTATGAGTGGTTATGCTTTCACTCTGGGTGGTTATGTTGTCAGTTGGAAGCTACTTTGCAACCTACGATGACTTTGTCTACTACAGAAGCAGAGTACATGGCATTGACAGAAGTCACAAAAGAAGGAATCTGGTTGAAAGGCCTGGTTAGTGATTTGGGTCTAGATCATGATTAAGCTACAGTGTATTGTGACAGTCTCAATGCAATCTGTTTAGCCAGAGCTCAAGTCCATCATGAGTGGACTAAGCACATGGATGTAAGATATCATTCTCTGAGAAGTGGGAAGAGAATCAAGTGTACTGCTGATAACCCAACTGATATGCTTACCAAGTCGGTTCCACATAGCAGGTTTCAACATTGTTTGAACTTGCTAAATGTTCGGAGTTGTTGATTGCCCTTTTAGGATAATATCAGAGGCATAAGAGTTTTTTTCTGTGACATTATTATGGTGCATCTATGTTTTGTGTGTGAGGATTCTAGTCAAGATGGAGATTTGTTAGAGTTTTGAATTTGTTTTTAGAGTTTATATGTTTTGAACCTATTTTTTAAATTTTTTCGTAACTGTCTAAAGAGTACTATATAAACTGTATAGGGTATAAACTAAACATGTATTGTATAATTTATATCAGCATAATATAAATGTATGTTGTAATCTGTATTTCTCAATATCAATAAAACTTTTTTTTTCTACGTATTTATATTCGTTTCTTGCTTCGGACCTTCGGTTATAACATGATGAATTTAAGAGATGAGATGAAAGCAGGAAACACATAACTACAGTGGCGGTGGTTAGAATCAGGAAAAGATGAATCACACCACCGACACCAGAAATAACTCAACCTGCACTGCACCCTATTTATTACATTCCATCTATTAAATGACCCCAACATATCATACACTGTCTTTCTTCCATCTCTCAATCTATCTGTATATAACTCTCAAATCTGCAAAGAGTATAATATGGTTTTTGCGTTATTTAATGACAAGCATGTCATCTACTGCAAGATCGGGTTAGGGAGGAGACTGGGTTTGTACCATTTTTAATACTTAACCGACAGGAAGATATTTTTTTTTAATAAGTTTAATAATGTTGGATTAGAATTTAGAAGTAAAAATGGATTTGGTTTGTATGGCAATGTAACATTAATAATAAGAGGGTATGAAAGATGAGTATGGGGTTTTAGTTTGTGAGTTTGCAGTTTCCAACAGTCCCAACCCACGGGCACTGCATGTAGCTAATATTTTATGTCCCCCCGGCCCCTCCCTCCTTAGAAGATAGTAGTAATATATATAGCATGTATAAGTGTATACTCTAGTCCTGTTTACATTTTGTCATTTTACATAGTTACTTCAAATTGAGTTTTATACAGTCACAGATGCAGTTTGATACACTCGTTGTGTTGCTAATTTCAAACTACTTTTAATGGTGGTCTATGTGATGCTACTGCTAGCCTCTCCTCATGCGGTTCTGGGTCTGGGTCTGGGCTAGTCTCAGCAACTAGTATTTAATTTCCCTATAACTTGTAGTATCTTTAAAGTAATTGCGTAATATCAGTCCTAAAGTTAAAGTCAAAGTCGTAGTTATTGAGACTCTAAATTAAAAAAACCGGCATCTACTTTATTACTATTTTATTATTTATTTATAGAGTTAACACATTTAAAAAATTAGGATTATAAATAGTTATTCTAATAAATTTCAAGGAGTAAGAATCTTGTTTCCTATAATAACGACGGATAATTCTTTCATAATTCTTATGTTATCTCATCGAGAAGGTTGTTATTCAATAAAGACGGATAAACTGTAACGTAATTTTAAATTATTTCATC
This sequence comes from Apium graveolens, assembly GCF_009905375.1. Lineage (NCBI taxonomy): Eukaryota > Viridiplantae > Streptophyta > Magnoliopsida > Apiales > Apiaceae > Apium > Apium graveolens. The sequence continues at coordinate 135,172,743 of NC_133656.1, forward strand.
ATGGTTTGTAAAAACAACTAAAATTGATATATTGAAGTCAAAATGCTCACTTTGTACTTCAAGCTTTCAACCCAAAGTGACTGAAGTTGATGTTTACCCCGCCAGAAGTCAAGTTATTGTAACTTATTTAAATGGAGAAGTTGAAATTCTATTTGACAAAAAACTTTGATCATAATATTGAAATTTAACTATAAACTCACTGACTAACTTGTCAACGGCATGGAAATAAAAAGGACTTCCTCAATCTGCGGCAGACCTTAAATTTATACAGCTTCACCATCACAGTCTAATATTCGAGATGAGGAAGCAAGTTGCGTCACCAATTAGATCTTGTATCATTTGTTTTCTGAATAGGTTGGCTTATTGCCTTATAAGGAATATATATTCTAACAATTCTCGGTGAGTTAAGTCGAATCTAGAAATCTGGACTAACACAAAATAAGTCCTAAGTCTTTGGATCATCTCCAACCAAATAATATATTTAGATAAAAATCATTAATATATACTCCCTCTGTCCCCCTCAATTCTTTACATTGAGAGACGGAGGTTCAGCACGCACTTTAATGCTCTTATTAAATGTAGTTGCATTATTTTTTTTTATTTTTTTTCTTCTGAATAAAAATATAATGTTCAAACTTTTATACAATAAAAGAAAATTTTAAAAATAAAGTACGGAAGTATATTTTATAGTTGTCTTAAAATACGTGTCAAGCATGTGAAAAAAACTGTAAAGAAATGAGGGGGACCGAGGTAGTACTATAAATAAAAAATATAGAAATTATGTAAAAAAATCCATCTTCAATGGTACATTCCCCTTATTTATAAATATAGTCAACTTGTTGATGTTGGATATATTTGTTGAACACTAGAGACTTGTAAGAAATCTGCAAAAAAAAATATTATTACCATATTAAAGTAATATATTTTATATATAACAATATAAAATTTTAATAACATACTATTTTTAAAATATAGCTAACCAATACAGTGAATACTATCAAAGTACAATACCTTACATATTCAACAAACTGTACATATTATTCTACAGCTCCAATTTAGCCCACCAATTATAGTTAACACTATTGAAGATGCTCTTACTACTCGAGAATCTGATTATAAAAAAAAATTGAATTTATATTGATTTCGAAATTTAAACATTATTTGACACTTGTATTTGATTTTTTTTTTCTGATAACTTGTACTTGACTAGGGCACTATATTAACCACCAAGAATTAAACTACTACTACTATGTATTGTGGGTTTAATAATGAGTTGAAAGACTTAATGCAAAATGTTAATTGTCATTTAACCATTTGAAGAAATCAAATACAATGTCAGCTCCTTGAATCATTGTCACTGCACACGTACATAAGATACACTATAATAATTTATAAGAAGAATAAGACCCTAATTACCAAGGCAATTAAGTATGGGGCAAACACATATGTTTCCATTGCTAGTTGAAGTTGATGCCCATAATATGTTCATAGTTGAGATTGACCAACATAAGTGGCCACTTGTACTAAGATTAGTACATTGCATTTTAATTACTAGTGTTTTTTTCCCAAAGACCGGTCAAATTCAACAATGAAATGGTCTCAACTTGCACTAAGGTAAGGACACATTTGTCTAAACCTAACATGACATGGACAAAACAAAAGTCATTTGATCATTTGCCCATTAATCATTAGCCACATTACAATTAGGCTACATTTTGTGGAATTGTAAATTTCTATTTCTTGATTTTACATCATTGTTATTTGAATTAGAATTCAACAATAAAAAGGACCAATCTAAATAACGAGTTTCAGCAAATTCGGTAAAAAAAAATAAATAAATAAATATTGGATTGTTCTTGTTTAAAGGACAGATCGAATTTTGTAGGTAATAGGGAATATCATGTTATTAATAGAGTGAGAATGGGATTCGAGAGAGTTGATTGGCCAATTTCCTCCTTTCCGATTAATTGTGGAGTATGTAATATTTGGGACGGAGTGTCCTGGAGCATATGTCAATTACTTGTGCATTTATGTACTTAACACATTTATTGCACTAATTTTAACTACATCCTTAATATTAAATACTCATGGGTTTAAAATTTGAAAAACCTTAATTTTATTAGATTTTTCTTTTATGTCTACAACAATTTACATTTGATATTAGAATATTCTACAAACTGTGAATGCGGAGAGATATGTGCCATAACTGTTCTTAAAAAAACAGTTTTGTGAATAACATTTCTCATTTTATAACTAATGCACTCTCCTATTAGAGTATCTCAATTTCGTATAACAGTGTTGTGGAGGTTGATAAACGGAACAAGGATAATAAATGGAACAAGGATCAAGGATGGTATTTGAGGACGGAGGAAGGTTATGTATGGCGGTGGCTGAGTTTGTATGTTAACTCTTTAAGAAAAAATAGGGTTTGTTACTATTTATCAAGTATCCACTCATGTCTCATAGAAAAAATAGGCTTGATTTCTATAAATACGTATCCTATTTATAGAAATCAAGCCTCACGTAATTCTTGGATAACAAGTCACGTGGGTTAGGGTTAGGATTCTCCAATCCGTGCAGCTCAAGCCCATGATAAAGTCATGCCTTTAGTCAATTAGTCGCGTAAATCTCAAATTAGTCAGGCCAATTAGTCAGGCCTTCACGTAAATCCCGTTCAGCCAATTAGTCAGGCCTTCAAATTAAGCATGTCAAAGATTTGAATTATAAGTAAATATTTTATTAATAAAAAATGTTAAAAGTTATTTATTTACTCTTAAAATAGAAAAAAGAAGGAATATTGTCTTCTCTTAAAATTTTGAAGGGATATTAAGAGCTTGTTGGATCTCGATTTTCTCCTCTTTATATTTTATTTTTTTTTTTTAATTTATTTACTCAAAAATTATTTGAAGGTCCTATTTTAGATGCTATTGCCCCGATTTTGTAACTATTTGCATAAATGACGGACACTAATTGAAATTAAGTTTTGCCATGGAAAGAAAAAAGTTAGGCTTCATACGTGAATGTATAGTAATTAAATTTGCTACAAAAAAAAAAAAAGAATACAATCTTCAACTCTTCATCCCTAAATAATAAAGGAGGGTCCATGATGAGGCATGTGAGGAAGAATCTGACTACTGTCATCTCTGGCTTCATGAACCCTAATTAACTTCACATGGGGCACCTAATGTACCAAGTTTAATTTAAATCTTATTAATGCTCATTTATGCCCATGACTATCCATCCGCAGCCTACATCCCACTTTTTTCTATTAGTGTTGCTCCTAATCTTTGTTTAAAGATTAGACAACTGAAATTTTTACCATCTCCCGCCTACAATTTGATTAAGATGTTAAATATTTCAAGTATTTAGGTAATTACTGTATGATGTTTATGATATAAAGACATAAATGCACTTCTTAATCAGTAACGATTAGTGAGGTAAATAATTTCATGGTAATATTTTAGAAAAATTTGTGTACAAAAATTTATAATCACGTCTACCGTGCGCGCCTCACATCCCCGGATACGATTATGTGAATATATCGAAGTAAGCATTAGACCTGACAACAATCTTGTGTCGTTTATAAACATTCCGTGTAGTTTCGTATACCAAACCTTAAACTCGTACGTGACCCGATTTTGCATTCGTATACCAATTTGATGACACTAACCCCCACTTTAATACACTAAAATAGATTATATACGAAAAAAATTTATTGTTAAAAAATACAATTGATAATTAAATGATGAAGTGCTAACTCACATAGTTAAGGAACAATAAATATATTTCAGTATTTACAATTATATATATGTTGTTAGAATAGGTAAAATTCACATTTGATATTTGGTATATATATATGTGTATATTATTGGATGTAAACAAAATGTACAAAACACAAGAAATAGCAAACTGTCAGTTTTGATACTACTGAGAATAAGGTTTATAAATTGAAGAGTTAAGAACTCACTGAATACCAGCAAACTAGTTAAAAGAAAATGTGCTACTAAAGAACCAGGAACTAACGCCTGATTTATCTCCACGACTATCCTAACATAAATAAGACTCCTAGACTTATTCAAACTGTATATAGACTCTGCAACAGCTGACTTATTCAACTCAGACCAAATAAGCAAATGACTAACGTTTAGATTAATATATATTCCAACAAATTCCCCCTTAATCTAAACGTGATTGAGATCCCTAACACCCAACAGCTTTCGGATCTTTTCGAACTTGACCACAAACAACGCTTTTGTCAATACATCTGCTTTGTGCTGTTCAGTACACACATGCTTAATGATGATCAACCATTTTTTAACACACTCCTGAATAAAATGATATCTAACATCTATATGCTTGCTGCGCCCATTAAAAACCGGGTTCCTTGCCAGATCAATTGCTGATCGATTGTCAATATAAATGACTACTGGGCCAACCTCAACATCTTAAATCTGACATAGCAATCTTTGCAGCCAAATTCCTTGACACGCCGCAGCAGTGGCCGTCATAAATTCAGCTTCAAATGATGAGAGTGCCACACATCTTTGCTTCTGGGAGACCCAAGTGATTAAGCTTTCATCTAGATAAAATGCCAACCCCCTGTACTCTTCCTATCATTGATATCTCCTGCTAAGTCACTGTCGGAAAAACCAGACATCATATGATTTCCTCGGCCTTTTGTATACATTAAACCATAATTTAGTGTACCTTTTACATAACGGAGAATTCTTTTCACAACATTCTGATGCAATACAGTGGGTCTGTCCATGAATCGGCTCACTATCCCGACAGCATACGCAATATCTGGTCTTGTATGTACCAGATATCGTAAACCTCCAACCATACTTTTAAACTCGGTAGCATTTACTGGCTTTCCATTCTCGTCTTTATGCATTTATATCTTTGGCTCCATTGGGAATTTTACTGCATTACAATCTGACATACCCGCATTATCCAGAACTTTCTTGGCGTACGTCATTTGCTTTAGCTCGATAAAACCGTTACCCTGCTCAACTTCTATGCTAAGATAATAGGACAGTTTTCCTAAGTCCGACATTTCAAACACTTTACTCATTTGAAGTTTGAACTTAGCTATGTTAGATACACTTGTTCCTGTGATAATTAAATCATCAACATACACTCCTATCAACAACGATTCTTCTCCTTCTCTTTTCGTGTACACAGCATGTTCAAACGGGCATTTCACGAATCCAAGTTTCTCTAGACACTTGTTCAGCTGAGTGTACCAAGCTCGTGGAGCTTGTCGCAATCCATACAAAGCCTTGAATAATTTATAAACTTTTTCCTCCTGTCCTTCTTTCACAAAACCCTCTGGTTGATTCACGTACACTTCTTCATATAATTTGCCATTCATAAAGGCTGACTTGACATCTAAATGATGAACTTCCCATTCACTTTTTGCGGCAAGTGCCAACAAAAGTCGTACGGTTTCCAGCCTTGTGACAGGAGCAAAAATCTCTTCGTAATCTATGCATGCTTTTGCACATACCTCTTCGCAACCAATCGTGCCTTGTGCTTTATTATTCCACCATTTGTGTCCCTTTTAACCTTGTATACCCATTTCAAGTCTATAGCTTTGTGTCCCTCAGGTAAATTAGTTAACTCCCATGTATTATTTCGTTCGATTGCCTCAATCTCACACTCCATAGCTACTTTCCAGACTCCTTCTTTATTCGCCTGTTTGAAGTTGGCAGGTTCATCAACACCAGCCAACATCAGTAACTCATCAGCTATCTCCATTTCTTCTGTTTCGTTGTAGATATCGCCGAGGAGTCTGAAATTCTTCGGAGGTTCACTGCCATCATATGTATCATCCAGACCAGATTTTTGCTGTCGGCGCTTGGTTCTCCTGAACTTGAACTCTGCGATCTCTGCGTTAACATGTCCTGGGACTGAGGAGTTTACAGTTGATGCGATAGTGGCGTCAAGGAAAGCCTATGATGTGATTGTGATATGGAATCACTGCTCTGGACACTGTTAGTCGAGTCAAACTCTGAACTATTGTCAACAAATTGTGAACTATTGTCAACATTATCTATCTGCTCAATTTGCATACCGGCCACTACAAAACTCGACCCAACTCGAGTGTCACTTGTTTCTGTGTCTATTCTCGTTTCTGATTATGTCCACTTCCAACTCTTCATTTCTTCAAAAATCACATCTCTGTTAATGTGAATTGTCCCCGTGTCTGGATCAAGCAATCGATAAGCTTTTGTTCCCGCTTCTCTACCAAGATGCACAACACACTTACTTCTATTATCCAACTTCTTCAAATAAGTACCAGGGACCTTCATATACGCAATGCAACCGAAGACTTTCAGGTAGTCGACCTGTGGTTTTTCACCCGACCAGGCTTCATAAGGAGTTGTCCCTGATAAAGAGTGTGTGGGCAGCCTATTTAACAAGTATACAGCATGCCTAATGGCTTCACCCCACATGTGTGATGGCATATCTCGTTCATTTAACAAGCTTCTATCCATTGCCACTACAGTCTTGTTGTGTCGCTTCATAACCCCATTTTATTGTGGGGTATATAGCGCAATAAAGTGTCTCTTAATGCCCGTGTCTTCACAGTACTTCAAGAATTCTCCTGAACAAAACTCACCCCCTCGATCAGTCCTTAATACTTTGATCTCCTGTTTAGATTCTTTCTCAACCAGGACTTTAAACTTATTAAAACAAGTAAATGCCTCATCTTTTGTCTTCACATACAAACCTACATGGCCCGACTAAAATCATCGATAAACAACAAGAAATACATGTTTCCCGCTGGAGTTGGTGGTGAAATAGGGCCGCAGATGTCCCCGTGTATTAATTCCAGTCATTCTTTAGCAGTAAAATCTGTTGCAGATGGAAATGGACGCCTAGTTTGCTTTGACATCACACACCCATTGCAGACACTGTTCGGATGAATCAGATCAGGGAGTCCACGTACCATTTTATATTTCGACATCAGTAGCATGGCTGGAAAGTTGACATGACCTAACCGTGAATGCCATATCCAGGAAGTTTCTTCTGTTTTCGCCAATAGACACATATCCCTATCTTGCTTAACAATTACCTTGTACAATCTGTTCGTGGATCTTCTGACTTTCATTAGCAATATTTTATTCTCATCATACACCCACAAAAACTCGCCTTTCATAATTATATCATTTCCATTTTCTGATAGTTGACCTAATGAAATTATATTGTTTCACAAGTTAGGGATAAAATATACCTCCCTGAGAATGCACTCCTTGCCATCACTTGTAGTAAATTGTACTGATCCCCTCCCTTGTATCTTTACAGTGGAGCCATCACCAAACTTTACTTGTCCATTGACACCTTTGTCCAATTCCTTGAACTTTCCACGCTGCTCCGTCATGTGATTGGATGCTCCATTATCAAGGTACCAGATATTTGAGTCCACATTGCTGTCATTCACCGTGTTGTTCAACCTGGGTGTCACACTTTTCTCATTCAGCAAAACCAATCCTTCTCTGACATCTTTACATTTTGCTAACAGTAGAGTAGGTTCATCGCCATTAATCTGAGCTAAGTTCACCTCATTTTTAGCTTTTTTTTCCCGTTTCGGCTTACGACATTCAGCGGCAAAATGCTCATAAGCGCTACAGTTGAAGCATCTAACTTTTGATCTGTCTCTCACACCTCGGACCACCTCTCTACCACTGCGTGTTCCATCCTTGCTTGTCCTTGTTAGCCACTCCTCCCGTGTCAAGAGCAGTTGTCCATCACTATTCTCCCTCTTCATCCATTCTTCTTCTGTCAAAAGAAGTTCTTGTCCACCATTATTATCACTTTGCCCACGAAGTCTTTCTTCATGTACTTTAAGAGATCCAACGGTTTCCTCAACAAAAATTTCCTCTAAGTTGCCAAATTGTTCGTTGGCAGATGTTATCTATAGGAACTTTGTGGATACATCTTGAAGGAGCTTCTTGACCACGTAGGCTTCTTCAATTTTTTCTCCTAAAACTCGGATATTTGTTACCAAGCCATTCAATCTTAAACAAAAATCATCTAGTTGCTCCGTTTCTTTCATAGATAAAGACTCGAACTCAGCCTTAAGGGTTTGAGCCTTTGCTTTCTTCACTTTGTCTGCACCCAGATGCACTGTCTTAATCGCCTCTCATGCCTCCTTAGACATTTTCTTCTCAGCGATTGACAACAGCAAGTCCTCAGGGACTCCTTGATAAATTATAGCCAGTGCTCGCTTATCCATTTTTTCTTCAATAGCAGTAGCCTTGGGGTCTTTGGATTATATGGCCTCCCATACTCCATGAGCTTGCATAAAGACTCACATAAAGACTCCATCCGACGCACCCATCTAGGGATTAACATGCGGAATGTAAAGTCGAATGAGCAATACAGCTTCCCGTGACTATTTGGGAAGTGCCCAGGGAGGCCACACATGAAAGGAATATGTCCTAAGTCCAATCATTTATGAGGATTTAGGAATAACTTTTATGTAATCTGTTTTGATTTCATTGATATTAATAAAAGACTTGTTTTGTTTTTATTACGGGCTTTATCTATTTAAGTGTTTAAATAAGATATACCATAGTTTAGAGTAAAGCCTTTTATGGATTATGATGAGATCATAATAGTGAGACCTAAAAAATGATAACTCTAAACTTAAATAGTTCCTGGTCATAGGATTACTAACTGGTAATTAATAATCCGCAAAGATCGGTACATACTATGCTTGCTTCATTATGAAGGATGTCTGTTCTCATAGACATTTGTGTGGTGATACTATAGCTAGTATGTAGGTGCTTATTATAGAATAAGTTCACTGAACATGACTCGCACAGCTGAACAACTGATGGAGTTCACTCACGTGTCAGCAGTTGTTCACATAGTGATAGTTGTACAAGTATCCTTAGATTTGAGGTCATCATAGTCATCTTGTGTACACTGAACTATGCTTTGGTTTAGTTCTTAGTCTCCAGGGACAATTATTAGGGCTCTACTGGGTATAGGAATTTATACACGAAGATAGTGTATGATCAATAAAGGATCTACCCCTTCCAGTGAAGGAAGCGAATGTTCAAGGCTGATCCACTTATGCTAGTTCAGGAATCTCTGGCCAGAGTGAATGAAATTAGAAAGGAGTTTCTAATTTGCATAGAACTACGCATAGTAAATGGTAAGCAAGTGATTGAATTAGATAGGCTTGACACGAGATCCATGCCTTGTATTTAATCGGGACATTGTAGGGTAGAAGGAGTTTATTGTACGGTAACTATTCACTGAATAGGTTCTTGGTATTCTAAGCAGTGAATTCATATTATCCGGATAGTCGCGATATGCTGAGAAGTATCCCTCACGATGTAGAATAAATGTGATTAATTAATTAATCATATTTAACAAATTAGAGAATTTATATAAATAATGATAAAATAGTTTTATTATTATTTATTTCTACTACCGGCTTAATATTGAACCTACAGGGTCACACCATAAAAAGAGAATAATTTAATGGTGGAGGAATTAATTAATAATGACTAATAATTATTTATTTGTGAAATAAATAATTAATTGGCAAATTTAATAATTGATTAAATGAGATTTAATTGATTATAAATTAATTAAGAAAAGTTCTTAATATTATTAATTAAAGGATTTAATTTTTGGAAATTAAATCAAGTGAGAGAATTATTTCTAAAGTGTTTAGAAAAATGATTAATAATTAAAAGGTGTTTTAATTATTAATGAGAATAATAAATGGGATAATAATAATAATATTTATGGAAAAATTTCAGCTGAAAATTTAGCCTATAAATACACTATTATAGACCCTATTTTTATTTGAACCCCAAAAACCCAAAAAGTTTGGAAAACCCAATTCTCTCCACCTCCTTCCTCCTCCTTAACATCGTTTTCTTGGTGGATACCGGTGGAGTGCTTCACACTTGAGGAGCAACTGCTAAAGATCTCTGATCGTTGTCTCCGAATTATTTTAAAGGTTAGATCCGATCCCTCGAATTTTTATTCATGATCTGTATGCTTTTATTTGGATTTTATATGTGTAAAAGTGTTTTGCCATGCCTCCGCTGCGATTAAAATCCAACACTAAGAACCAGGAACTAACGCCTGATTTATCTCCACGACTATCCTAACAGAACTAAGACTCCTAGGCTTATTCAAACTGTATACAGACTCTGCAACAACTGACTTATTCAACTCAGACCAAATAAGCAAATGACTAACGTTTAGATTAATAAATATTCCAACAAATTCCCCCTTAATTTAAACGTGATTGAGATCCCTAACACCCAACAGTTTTCGCATCTTTTCGAACTTGACCACAGACAACGCTTTTGTCAATACATCTGCTTTCTACTGTTCAGTACACACATGTTTAATGATGATCAACCCTTTTTCAATACACTCCTGAATAAAATGATATCTAACGTCTATATGCTTGCTGCGCCCATGAAAAACCAGGTTCCTTGCCAGATCAATTGCTTATCGATTGTCAATATAAATGACTACTGGGCCAACCTCAACATCTGAAATCTGACATAGCAATCTTTGCAGCCAAATTCCTTGACACACCGCAGCAGTGACCGCCATAAATTCAGCTTCACATGATGAGAGTGCCATACATCTTTGCTTCTGGGAGACCCAAGTGATTAAGCTTTCATCTAGATAAAATGACATCCCCCTGTACTCTTCCTATCATTGATATTTCCTACTAAGTCACTCTCGGAAAAACTAGACAGTATATGATTTCCTCGGCCTTTTATATACACTAAACCATAATTTAGTGTACCTTTTACTTAACGAAGAATTCTTTTCACAGCATTCTGATGCAATACAATGGGTCTGTTCATGAATCGGCTCACTATCCCGACAGCATACGCAATATCTCGTCTTGTATGTACCAGATATCGTAAACCTCCAACCATATTTTTAAACTGGGTAGAATTTACTGGCTTTCCATTCTCGTCTTTATGCATTTATATCTTTGGCTCCATTGGGAATTTTACTGCATTACAATCTGACATACCCGCATTATCCAGAACTTTCTTGGCGTACGCCATTTGCTTTAGCTCGATAAAACCGTTACCCTGCTCAACTTCTATGCCAAGATAATATGACAACTTTCCTAAGTCCGACATTTCAAATTCTTTACTCATTTGAAGTTTGAACTTAGCTATGTTGGATACACTTGTTCCTGTGATAATTAAATCATCAACATACACTCCTATCAACAACGATTCTTCTCCTTCTCTTTTCGTGTACACAGCATGTTCAAACGGGCATTTCACGAATTCAAGTTTCTCTAGACACTTGTTCAGCTAAGTGTACCAAGCTCGTGGAGCTTGTCGCAATCCATACAAAGCCTTGAATAATTTATAAAAAATTTCCTCATGTCCTTCTTTCACAAAACCCTCTGGTTGATTCACGTACACTTCTTCATATAATTTGCCATTCAGAAAGGCTGACTTGACATCTAAATGATGAACTTCCCATTCACTTTTTGCTGCAAGTGCCAACAAAAGTCATACGGTTTCCAGCCTTGTGACAGGAGCAAAAACCTCTTCGTAATATATGCCATGCTTTTGCACATACCTCTTCACAACCAATCGTGCCTTGTGCTCTATTATTCCACCATTTGTGTCCCTTTTAACCTTGTATACCCATTTCAAGTCTATAGCTTTGTGTCCCTCAGGTAAATTAGTTAACTCCCATGTATTATTTCGTTCGATTGCCTCAATCTCACACTCCATAACTTCTTTCCAGACTCCTTCTTTACTCGCCTGTTTGAAGTTGGCAGGTTCATCAACACCAGCCAACATCAGTAACTCATCAGCTATCTCCACTTCTTCTGTTTCGTTGTAGATATCGCTGAGGAGTCTGAAATTCTTCGGAGGTTCACTGCCATCATATATATCATCCAGACCAGATTTTTTGCTGTCGGCACTTGGTTCTCCTGAACTTGAACTCTGCGGTCTCTGTGTTAACATGTCCTGAGACTGAGGAGTTTGCAGTTGATGCGATAGTGGCGTCAAGGAATGCCTATGATGTGATTGTGATATGGAATCACTGCTCTGGCCACTGTTAGTCGAGTCAAACTCTGAACTATTGTCAACAAACTGTGAACTATTGTCAATATTCTCTATCTGCTCAATTTACATACCGGCCACTACAAAACTCGACCCAACTCGAGTGTCACTTTTTTCTGTGTCTATTCTCGTTTCTGATTATGTCCACTTCCAACTCTTCATTTCTTCAAAAATCACATCTCTGTTAATGTGAATTGTCAAGCAATCGATAAGCTTTTGTTCCCGCTTCTCTACCAAGATGCACAACATACTTACTTCTATTATCAAACTTCTTCAAATAAGTACCAGGGACCTTCATATACGCAATGCAACCGAAGACTTTCAGGTAGTCGACCTGTGGTTTTTCACCCGACCAGGATTCATAAGTAGTTGCCCCAGATAAAGAGCGTGTGGGCAGCCTATTTAACAAGTATACAGCATGCCTAATGGCTTCACCCCACATGTGTGATGGCATATCCCGTTCCTTTAACAAGCTTCTACCCATTTCCACTACAGTCTTGTTGCGTCACTCCACGACCCCATTTTATTGTGGGGTATATGGCGCAGTAAAGTGTCTCTTAATGCCCGTGTCTTCACAGTACTTCAAGAATTCTCCTAAACAAAACTCACCCCCTCAGTCCATAATACTTTGATCTCCTGTTTAGATTCTTTCTCAACCAGGACTTTAAACTTCTTAAAACAAGTAAATGCCTCATCTATTGTATTTAACATATAAACCCACATATCCCGACTAAAATCATCGACAAACAATAAGAAATACCTGTTTTTCGCTGGAGTTGGTGGTGAAATAGGGCCGCAGATGTCCTCGTGTATTAATTCCAGTCGTTCTTTAGCAGTAAAATATGTTGCAGATGGAAATGGACGCCTAGTTTGCTTTGACATCACACACCCATTGCAGACACTGTTCGGATGAATCAGATCAGGAAGTCCACGTACCATTTTATATTTCGACATCAGTAGCATGGCTGGAAAGTTAACATGACCTAACCGTGAATGTCATAGCCAGAAAGTTTCTTCTGCTTTCGCCAGTACACACATATCCCTATCTTGCTTAACAAAGACCTTGTACAATCTGTTCGTGGATCTTCTGACTTTCATTAGCAATATTTTATTCTCATCATACACCCACAAAAACTCGCCTTTCATAATTATATCATTTCCATTTTCTGATAGTTGGCCTAATGAAATTATATTGTTGCACAAGTTAGGGATAAAATATACCTCCCTGAGAATGCACTCATTGCCATCACTGGTAGTAAATTGTACTAATCCCCTCCCTTGTATCTTTACAGTGGAACCATCACTAAACTTTACTTGTCCATTGACACCTTCGTCCAATTCCTTGAACTTTCCACGCTGCCCCGTCATGTGATTGGATGCTCCATTATCAAGGTACCAGATATTTGAGTCCATATTGTTGTCATTCACCGTGTTGTTCAACCTGGATGTCACACTTTTCTCATTCAGCAAAACCAATCCTTCTCCGACATCTTTACATTTTGCTAACAGTAGAGTAGGTTCATCACCATTAATCTGAGCTAAGTTCACCTCATTTTTAGCTTCTTTTTCCCGTTTGGGCTTACGACATTCAGCGGCAAAATGCCCATAAGCGCTACAGTTGAAGCATCTAACTTTTAATATGTCTCTCACACCTCAGACCACCTCTCTACCAATGCGTGTTCCATCCTTTCTTGTCCTTTTTAGCCACTCCTCCCGTGTCAAGAGCAGTTGTCCATCACTATTCTCCCTCTTCATCCATTCTTCTTCTGTCAAAAGAAGTTGTTGTCCACCACTATTATCGCTTTGCCCACGAAGTATTTCTTCATGTGCTTTAAGAGATCCAACGGTTCCCTCAACAGACATTTCCTCTAAGTTTCCAAATTGTTCAATGGCAGATGTTATTAATAGGAACTTTGTGGGTACAGCTCGAAGGAGCTTCTTGATCACGTAGGCTTCTTCAATTTTTTCTCCACAAACTCGGATATTTGTTACCAAGCCATTCAATCTCAAACAGAAATCATCCAGTTGCTCTGTTTCTTTCATAGATAAAGACTCGAACTCAGCCTTAAGGGTTTGAGCCTTTGTTTTCTTCACTTTGTCTGCACCCAGATGCACTGTCTTAATCGCCTCCCATGCCTCCTTAAATGTTTTCTTCTCAGCGATTGACAGCAGCAAGTCCTCAGGGACTCTCTGATAAATTATAGCCAGTGCTCGCATATCCATTTTTTCTTCAACAGTAGTAGCCTTGGGGTCTTTGGGTTACATGGCCTCCCATACTCCATGAGCTTGCATAAAGACTCGCATTTTCAGAGCCCAGATAATATAGTTCGTTTTTGTTAACATTGGATAACTGAGGCCAAACGAAGTCTCTCTGTTCTTACTAGATTCTGCCATGATTTGTGGTTGAAGGTTTATTTCGAGCCTTGCTCTGATACCAGATATTGGATGTAAACAAAATGTACAAAACACAAGAAATAGCAAACTGTCAGTTTTGATATTACTGGAATAAGGTTTACAAATTGAAGAGTTAAGAACTCACTGAATACCAGCAAACTAGTTAAAAGAAAATGTGCTAACTAAGAACCAGGAACTAACGCCTGATTTATCTCCACGACTATCCTAACAGAACTCAGACTCCTAGACTTATTCAAACTGTATACAGACTCTGCAACAGCTGACTTATTCAACTCAGACCAAATAAGCAAATGACTAACGTTTAGATTAATAAATATTCCAACATATATCATATATTTTTAAAATTTTAATTATTTATTTATTCCGTGTACTTTCGTTCCGTGTCGTGTACCTATATTGAAAACCCAAACCCGACAGAAATAATATTCGTGTTTTTTCGTGTTCGTGTACCAACTTTTCAAATCCAAACACTATTTATTCGTGTTATTTCATACCGTGTTAACGTGTCGTATACCAGTATTGTCAGGTCTAGATCGTATAATCACATAGATATTAAATATTTATTTGGCAATCAAATTTTATATTTTTCTATTTCGCCACGCTCACTAAGAGCATCTCCAAGAGACTCTTAACCCACTCTTTAAAAATAATATTTAAAAATAGATCATAACAAAGATAATATAGGTTCATCTCCAACAATAATTTTTAAACTCACTCTTTATATATTATTTTATAATTAAAAATACATTAAAGTTATAAAAGGACAAAATAAGAGGGAGGGAGAAAGAAAGTGAAAAGATTATTTTAATATAAAATGTAAGTTAAGAGTTTGGTAGAGACTCTTATAATTGAGTAAAGAGAATAGGCTCTTAAATTTTTAAAAAGCCTTTAAGAGTCTCTTGAAGTTCAAATTTTAGCATCCCTCTCTATTTTTAAACTTAAGAACCCATGTAAAGAGTTTTTTGGAGATGGTATGAAACTATTATCCGCCAAGCTGCAGAGAATGGGCCTCTAGCCAATGAAAACTATCAGCCTAAAGTTGGCCATTGAGTTCATAAATTTTATTTGGAATGGGCTTTGGTTTTCTCTTGTACCACCTGAACTGAAGCTTTCAGAGTCCGTTTAGTGTTAAACCTACACATCAGCCAGCTTTTCTTGTTTCTTTAAGATCCTTTGTTTCTCCTTCATAGTTAGATACTACTCCCAGACTCATTGAATTGTTAACCTTGTGCAAATTCTGTGTAGCAAACTAATCTTTAGTATCTTCAAGTACTACTTAATAAAAAGTTAGATTTTAAATCGTGTTTGGTGCACAAGTCTCCCGACCTTAATGTAAAGGTCATACCAATGCACAACAAGTGAACTGATAAACAAAAGGATGAGGCTAATTCATTAAAGCCAGTGGAGAAGAACAGAACATAACATAGCCTTTTATTACCAAAATAACTAATACTCTTGAAAGCACAAATGGTAATGAAAAAAGTAAGACAAAAGGATTACTTTTTTGCATTGCACTGCTACATAATGGAACTCAATCTACTCATAACTGTAATCAAAATCTCCATCTTTTAACTCACAGTCACAGATGAAGAGACAAATCAATCTTTTGATCTTTACCAACACTATCATTATTCCCATTAACACTAACATTATTATTTTGGTATGAACTTTCTTTAGTAAATCCATTTCTTTGCCAGTTCAAGAAGCTTTGTTGATTATCTTCCTCATATTCATATGGGCTGTTGTTCATGTAATTCCCACCATAATACACCAGATTCTCGAATCTTGGGGCCCCTCCATTCGAACCGAACCGATCCAGAAATGGTGAGCCTGGTAATGCACAAAGATTAGCTGCATGGGCACTTAAGTAAAGAGAAGGATTGAGAAGCCCAAACTGATGATGATTTGGAGTGAAAAACAATGGTGGGGTTTGAAAAGTTGAATTATAATTGCACATAGAAGAAGCTCTTTTCGCCTTCTTTGCTGCAATTCTTTCTTTCTTGTGAGCATTTTGATGGCCTCCCAAAGCTTGTGAGCTATGAAATTTTCTTGAACAGAATAAACATGAAAATGATCTTGCTTCTGTGGAATCTTCTGCATTGTTTGGTGATTGATACACGATATTTTCAGCATCCATGTCTATCTGTAACAACAAGTGTGAACAAGAAATTCTATCAAAATTGTAATTTTGATTATGATATCATAACATGCAACATATATTTATAAAGAAATTTGACCTTAAAGAAGATGAGTTGAAGTAGTATTTAGTTTGTCTAGGCAAGAGTGACAGAAAATATATATAAAAGAAACAAGCAAAGTACTTGTAAAGAGGTTTGAAGTTTGGCTTTTGAAGCTGATGATGATGTAAACTATAAAGAGGGTATTTAAAAGAGTTTTTGTGTTGGAAAATGTGAAGCCAAGTGTGGTGGGGGGTGAGTATATATTAAAGGTAATGTGATGGTAATGGCAGTTGAAATGCAAGAGGATGTATGGGCTTGGGAACAGAGGATATAAGAAAGAGAAAAAAGAAGTATCCTCACAGGCTCACACTATGAAATATGCTTAGTATGCTATGCATGGTGTGAGCCTGCGAGGCAAAGAGATTTATTGGTGGGGGAGAGAGATATGCATAGTGAAACAGGCAGAGAGATTTATTGGTGGGAGAGAGATGCATGAATTGGGAAATGGAATCTGTCAATCTTTCTGACAGTTTATCTGGTTTCATGGGCACTCACTTGGGTTTTCATTTTGCAGGCATTTTTTATGGTATGTTTCAGTTGTTTTGTTTAGTCCATCAGCTATGGTTTGAGATGTTTTGGTCACTAATAGTACAGTACAATACTTCTTTTCTACGTGTTTCACAAAATCTGAACAAATTTATACTCCATGCCCATCATCACTGATACTATATGGAAGCCACGTTCAGGGGTGGTAACATTTCACACTATTCAAATATGCAGCATCAGTTCGAGATTGAATGTTTTGATTAGTCCTGATAAAATTGGGGTTGAATTCGACATTAACCTAACACATGAACAATCAAGGTTCGATTCTAGACAATCTAGTCAATCTCACATCCATGCAAAATTTGTGGGATCAAAACTTTCAAAATCACTCAGATATTGAGTTTAATCGATTTTTTTTCTTTTGACCCATTAAAATTTTGAGCCAAGTTTGATCAACACAAAATTTGAAATAAAGTTTATATACCCAAAAAAATGCGAAGCAAAGCTGACCTATGAGGCCAGGACCTATTTTTGCAACCCCTACCCTGCTAGTCAAATTTATCAATCATTTCTACAGAACCCTAACATCAGTGTTTCTTGGTTAGTAAGAACAGACTAGCAGAGTTATCAGAACAACTGAACAAGATTATTAATGAAATCAATAAAAACATATACTCCATCTTCTCAAGTCACCACCACTTTAATTAGTCTAGCAGCTACTATGTTTTAAACATTATAAACAAGATGCTCTCTCTATTTTTTTTCTTCAAAAACACTGTAGATAGATGTATTATTTGGGTGGCAATCTCTTCTGGCATGGGCAATGAACAGTCCCCCACTTGGTCAGTGCAGTATTAATAGTAGTAGTATACTAGTAGTTATAGTGGTGGCCTTCTCATTTTAGCAATGTCATAGCATTCCTTTCTTTCTTATCACATGATCCCCATCCATGCACATGATCACTCTGCTCCCCTCCCTTTCCTTGCATTTATAAATTACATATCAAATGTTGAATCTCAAGTGACAGAAGTTACCCTTACTATGTTACCCACTGTTTCTATTTTGTTAATTCATGTTGAGACTAGGGATTGGGGAACATAATGGTTGTTTTGTTGATACTATGTTGGGCTCGAGAGGACTGAATCCTTCCGGAAGCAGATTGAAGTACGGGAATAATCTCCAAATAAACAGCCTTTTTTTTCAATTTTCTTCGATTAATACATATTAATCTACAGATTACTAGTTAACTACAAATTCAAGAGCTTGATCTACAAAAACCCATAAACAAAATATGAAAATTAGTATAATTTTGGTCTTACAAAATAGTGAAAGGGCCTGCTCAATCTTAATTATATCCTCGCTGCAACACTATAGAGCAATCTGACAACTCTATGCCCAAGCCATGCAACTTGTCAGTTCTTCCTTTCATAGTCTTTCCATGTTCTGCAAATTCAGGACTCTCCGCTGCAAAACCCAGTAACCATGTTCTGCAAATTCATGACAATCTCCGTTGCTTAAAAAAGATCTACTTTTCCCAAAAAAAAATAATAGAGTAAAACATCTTACTAAACCTATACCTCAACAGAAACTTTTTCTTTATCAGAATTAAGAACCAATATATAGGCTTTCGAAAAATTTGTGACTGACTACCAGTGTGATTCTTTTAATATTCAACATGCAGTTCCATAAATACAAAACATCAAGACAAGTATTTATTGATATATAGGATTGGAGCAGAGATAACAAGAAGCCATTTAAGGCCTGTGGATACTTTTAAGTTTAATTATCTGGAAAGATTCTTTCTTGACATATTCCATATTTAAAATAAATCAAACAAGTCTATATGTACGTAATTACAGAGAGAACCTCTTGTAAAGCTTATCATCTCCTCGACTAAAATGCAAATTATCAAAGCATGTTTCTCACAATCCACAATACGGTCAGTTTGCTTTGTAGGTTGAAATTTTAGCTTGAAATGAATAGTCTCTATTTAAATTTTAAATATAATTTAATTCCTTAACATTAAAATATGCAAGTGTACTAGTTGCTACATGCTGTTCATTTTAGGCTGCTTGATACCAGTGAAATTCATCTCTCTCTCTCTCCCTCCCTCCCTCTCTCTCTCTCTCTCTCCACTTTTGTTGTTTTTGCACCATCAGAAACAATTTAAAATCAACTACAGTATTTCTATAGCTTAATTATGTTTTAGATACAGAAACTTAACGAGCATGCATTTATTTCTCATCATCGATTTTAATCAAATAGATTACTTTGTGCTTGAGATGCTATGATCCAACAGACATCACAATTGCACACAATTATAAATTAAACCAGTATAAGAAACAGAGCCAGCTAAGCCAAAATTTCTGTAGAAATTTAACTTCTATTGCATAACTGAAGAATTATACCATACATATTATACAGAAAAAGATTCACGTTAAATAATTACATAATTTCATCAGGAGAAAAAATAGAACCCACCTCTTACACATCTTTATACAACAACTGGAACTTTGGTATCCGCTCTGGGGGAAGTGGGCAATTTACTATAAGCTTTCCTTTCATAGCTCCTCTAAATATTTCCTGCAAGGAGGAAGGGTATCTCATATTAATGCATTATAAAGTTCATATGCAACACTCTCTTTTCATCTATAAAATCTGAAGCATGGTTAGAATTGTATAGCTAACACGGCGACTTGCATTATTCTGTGATGACCCAACCATGAAGGCAAAACAAAACACGGCCTAGGTTCAATATGTCAATATTTTTAATCTCTCCGTGCTATATTAGAAATAGCTAGAACATAATAGGGTGTTTTGTTATGAAACCCATTGCAAGCAATTTAAGGTCTACGGTGTACCCTTTAAAACACTGACCAGAGATATATTATATGAAATATATATAAAATGATAACTTAGAAAACTATAACATGAAGTTACTGGTATATTATAAATTCCTCTTATTATGTATGTGTAAGGAGCAGGAAGAAGTTGTAAAGGTAGCCTTCTACAAACTAGAGGTTTAGTTTTATATCTCTATGTCCAAACATGAATGCATGCAACCAAAAAATAAGGTAATATCAAATATAAAAGTTACAGCATCCAACAAAACGAAGGCTTATTGCATCTAAAATATCAGCAGTGAACCTAACCTCAACAACATCCACAAAATCCTGCTTACTCTGAAATGCACCAACCCACTTAGTATGATCTGCACTCCTGAATAAGAAACATATGTAATCACAAAGGTGTCAGAAACTTAATGTTTCATAAAATTACAAAGAATAAACAACAGAAGATTTATGCAGGAAATGAGTTTAAAGTGGGTAAGACACAAGGATAGAACTGTCTACAGTTAGGAGCCCTGTGTATATATTTTCAATTTCCAGCATGAGTTTTCACAAAATACTAACTGACCAACTGACTAGCTCAATTACGGAATAATCACTAACTAAACATTAATCTATACGTTAACAAAACCAAAAACTTTAAGTGAATAATACCACACTTATACAAAGTATTTATCCACCAGAGTTTAATACTTTGAAAGGGAACGCGGTACGCAATTTGACAAATTCCTGAGGCCATAATTTGCTTTAACCAAAGATGAGACTAAAACAAGTAAAAGAAAGAGATGTTACCAACACATAGCTCAAGGACAACTCCGCAAATATCAATTTGAAGTAACCCAATATGAGGCTTATATTTTAAGTTAAAGATAGAATTGTTTGGAGTAATGTTTCATAAACCTCTGTGATCCCAGTAACAAGACAAATGCTAAGCGACTATACCCAAGCTTAGCAATTTAGCTCTTTCAAACTTTTTACCTCTCACATGTAATTTCTCTTAGATTTTTGTACTTGCGAGAAGAAAAAGGAGAAGAAAAAGAGACTAGTGTCACTGGTAAACCAAAAGAAAAGTACTGAACTGAATAGGATTTGACTTTTGAGATGAACTGAAATTATGTATCTAGTTTGTACATTTAGTAGTCAGCCCCACATTCCTAGAATAATTAGGCCATAACTAGCCGAAGTTTATTGACTTCTATTTATGTATGGAAAACATTATTTCTAGCCAAGTAGGTCATGTTTCCGAATTACAACCAAATAAATTTTCACAACTTCAGTGGGAAGATTATACAACGGGAGATTGCCCCTGCAAGTGGCTAGAGGGCTTACTACAAGAAGTAGATAACAGACATGTACTGAAAATCCTGATTTAAGGTCTTGGAATTCGGATAAAAATGACCCGAACCTGAAGGAGCTTTACTGATAAATGAGTCAAAACTTAATATATATTTCACCACTTTTACTAAAAATAATATAGTAATAGTAGATAATATTTTGATTATATTATCAGAGTCAGAAAGAACCTCATAAAAGTTGATTAGTGAGCCTAGAACTACAAGCGGCCTAGTAAGCATCCAACAACCAAGTTTTATTAAAGATGATAGAAGCTTAAATGAACAGAATCTAACATTTGTGTTTTGATTAAAAATGAAGTAGTTAACGTCAGATTATACTATGATCATCTCCTTGCAGTTAAAAAGTCCTTTCTATAATGTTTTCTTACACGGAAAAAACAATGGTATATAGCCAAGTAAACAACACTGAGTCTAATTATTTACAGACTACAACTGAAAAGCATCTTAATCATACAAGTAAACAAAAAGTGAAAATCCAGTATCGCTGTAAGAGCAATTTTATTACCGATAAAGCTAAAAGAATAGAATATTAAAAATATCTGTGTCTTTGCAGATACACACATTGATACGCACATATTTAATAATCAACATCAGAAAAATGACAAAGAAATTCTGGCAAATAGTTACAAATTCATTGAAAAATAAAAGAAGAGTACCCTGAATCCATCTTCATGTGATGAGCATTAAAAAAGAAAACAGTCGAGGGGATAAAGGTAATGTCAAAGTACTTGACATAAACTTGGACGTCTTCGGAATCAACATCGACTAGAGCTATACTTGCAAACTTGGACACATCCCTCTCAGACTTAGAAAGCTGTTCCATACCAAAAAACGATAAATAAACAAAAGCTCAGACAACCTTCTAATTATAACAATTAACAAAATAATGTAAAATCAAAAGAAATATGAGAAATATAAAGAGTTGAAGTTAATAATCAAAAATTATATTTTAACAAATTATGACAGTAGACGCTAAGCAAAAAATTCAATATCAGTAGATTGTAATAACTAATTCGAAATGTTATAAAATACTGCATCAATCAAACTGTTTGAGGGCGCTGTTTTTAATTAAGCTCCTACAACACACGCACATACAATGCGTATATAAATTAAGAATAAAAATTCCCATATACTAATTTCTCGTGAGAGCAACTAAACTCGAAACTGAAAATGTAAAAAAATTAACATTACATTGATTGGAGCAAACTATAACAGTTCCATTATCCTTTTTCTATCGGATCGAATGTGTTGTTTGTAATTAAGCTCATAGACATAATGTGTTATATAACAAGACACGTTGTTACCTATTCTTATTATATACCATACGTGTACCTTAATTTCTAGTGAGGCAATCGTAAAAATTAGCATATTGAGAAATTATAACAGCAACTATTAACCAAATTGTTTCATTGTTTAAAAAACAAGTTGTTTCTAATTAAGCTCATTGAAAACAGTTGTGCCTGGTATTAAAACATTTGGAACTGATATATGATTTATGGACGGGGAGGGGGGGCGAGAGAGGGAGAGGGAGAGGGAGAGGGGGAGAGAGAGAGAGAGTACTAACGACGTCGTCGAGAAGGAGAGAGACGGAATCACTGGAAGTTCCGAAACGAAGAACAAGAACTTTATCGATTGTGTCTCGTATTACAGTGTCAATCTCTTCTTTCTTCTTCAGCGTTCTTAATAAATAGCTCATCTCTCTCTCGCTCTATATCTCTCTCGATCTCGATCACCACCGCAGCGATTTGGAATTGCGGTTCTTCTATTTACTTTCCGTTTCGTTAATGAGGGCTTTTAATTTTTAATTTTTTTGGCTTTTTATAATTTTCCATTTTTGAAAATATATAAATTATAAACTTGTTATTTATTTTTATAAATATTCATTTTCCATTTCAAAGTCATTGACTTTATTTTTCAAGAAACTAATTTATTAAACTGCCCTCCGTAACGGCCTTTTAAAATAATATTTCATCTTTTTTTCTTTTTTATATTTCTTATATGATCTTGGTCATTCAAAATTATGAATAATAAATAAATACAATAAATTAAAAAATTTAAAAAAGTCGTTGTTTTGTTAATAATTTTTATACCGCTCTCTCATTATTCAAAAAAATTGTCATAAAATTATATTATGCATTAGTCATTAATCGATGTAATATTTTTTCTCTTTATTAATTTAAAATTTTGAAAAAATTACAAAAATAGATTGAAACGATATGAGAGTCACTGCCTCATCGCTCTTGTCTTTTCATTTGCGTAAGTAGATAGTAATATGATAATATAAGGATTTTAAAATATTTTGAGAAAGTATATTTATAAATATTTGTCTATATAGTTTTTTATTCCAATGAGCCGTTTTCTCATTATTCAAAAACATTATCATAAAACTATATTATGCATTAGTCATTAATGGATGTAATATTTTTTCTTTTTATTAATTTAAAATTTTGAGAAAATTACAAAAATAGTTGAAACAACACGATAGTCACCCCCTTCATTACACGATAGTCACCCCCTTCATTGTCCTTGTCTTCTCATTTGCGTAAGAAGCTGAACTTGAGGAGAATGTCACATAACAAGTCTACCAATGACTGCAATTAAAATTAACCTAACCAATGACTGCAATTAAAATTAACCTAACAAAGTAGTATGACACTGAATTCACATTAAAATGGAACTTGAAGAGAATGTGACATTACAAGTCATTTTAATGTGACATTACAAGTCTAAAAATGACTCAAGGAATTAGCCCAAAGAAGAAAATTAATTTCTGATTGAAACTGAAATTTGTGCAGAATATTAGAAGAGACTGGAGAGCAGTAGTGCAGGACCAGACTAAGAAGTTAGAGAATATATAGTTCATGTCTACAATGAAGAATATCACAAGATTATGTTAGAGTATGACCATATTCGTTGATCCATCTCATGTCCAGTCTTCTCAGGACTGGAGATGCATCTCTAACTGTATCACTTCATACATTCACGCCTATATCACTGTCAATAATCAGTATCGTTGTCATACTGTCCTAGCCTAGCAAATTTCGACACTACAAGTGCAGTTACCCGGAGACAGTTCCAGAAAGCCCATGTCTAGTTGTAGAACACCTCAACCTCCTCATTATATGCTTGGCCACGTGTTATGCTGACTCAAGCATCTGAAACAAGAAAGAAGACGTCCGTCATGTTCATCTGAACCCTTTTCTCTTGTACCAGATGCTCTTTCCCATTTTTTATTGCAGTCTCCAACATCACCATAATCTCCCCTCTCTAATGATCAAGGTGGTGCCATGCTTGTTCTCGAATTGGGTTAGTATCAGAAGGCTGCGCTGAAAGGTGAATTCTCCTAAACTGTCTACTCACTACTCAGTTCCTCCTAAATAACAGAGGATGAGAATGTTTCATGAGAGCAACTCCGAGACTTGAAAGTATGATACTTTCTGGCCTCTTAAACAACTTCCCAGCCATGAACATCTGTACAGCATAAATTAAAGCTCAAGCTTCCACAGAGTTTCCACCTTCTAGATTTCCTCCTTGCATACACTAAGAAGCCTACGAGCAGCTTAGCATCTACTCACAACTGAACTTCAGAGTTTCTGCAGATGCTATATCATTACTTTAAACTAGATTCTGAGCATAATCATACTCACATATCATGGAAAATGCACAAAAAAAGAATAGCATCGGGGGGCTGATCTATGCAACTGGGGAATGAAGCTTTATCCCATTCCTTGTTGACAGCATCACTATGCAACAGGGGAATGAAGCTTTATTCCGTTCCTTGTTGACAACATCACTATTTGCATCATTTGTTAAGCTTCTTTTTCAATTAGCCATCTACGTTGAATGAGCTGATGTGGTATGCTGCTTAAATACTGAAATAATCAGGACTAGTCCAGCAACAGCAGTTCTAACTATCCAATCTAAACCAGAAACTTGAGCAGATAATATAGCAAAACAGCACAAAAATCATCCATCAGTGCTACCATACAGGAGACCTACCAGCTACCACACTGGAAGGTAGAGGTCAAAAAGATAAACTCCTAACCAGATAGTTCTAACAACGTCCAACAGAAAACCTACAAAAATACAAACTAACCCACTCTAAATTGGAATTTGGAGGACAGTTCATGACTGAACAAGGTGCAGTCTAGATATATTTACCTTATAATTCACCATAGTATTTCAAGAACTCAGTCAATTACCTTAATACTAAATTGTACATATTCGGTGAACTGAAGGAAAAAATTCATTCTGTGTGCATGCTTAAACTTATACGGAGTATAACTTATTACACCAGTTAGAACTTAGAAGTCTCTCAAGATCCAAAGTCCATCATAGGACTTCATTGTGAAGTGAAAAGAGCATACAACCAAAGTTATAGAATTATAATTGGCTTAGATCGGTACCTCTATCCATTATAGATCACTCAAAGGGAAACGACACGCAGAACAGGAATTTTGAAAATCTTTTTAAAAGAGCAATGGTTGATACAAGACACATACAAATATGTCAAATGTGTAAATAGTCAGGAAAAATAATTAATTTTCCAGTATAAGAATCACATACATGTTATCTATTAGAAAAAATCCCAGACTCACCAAGAGGAAGCATTTAGAATTAGAATAATTGTCAACTACGAGCTTCGGTATTTTGGTGAGACGATCAGGGCACGCACATAACAAAAAACTGATCCTTATGCAAGTCACTCTATCTTCTACCTTACTCGTTGCAAAATTACCTTCAAAATCAATCCTCTTCACCAAAATCAGGCCCAACCGACTGTTCAAAATCAGCATCCATTATCACCCCATCCATTATATGCAAAACAATTTTCCCCCTCATCACATCCATCCGTTCACACCGAACTCTATTAACCATCAACATCCCCTTCTTATCCTTCGAAACAAACAACCCAAATCCCGACAACGAATCATAACACATCTCTTTCTCAACACCCACAGACCCCGAAAAAATCATCCTAGGCACAACCGAAAACCCCAAAATCCTACTAAGTATGGCATAACTATCATTAAATTTCTCCCCAAGAACCAAACTATCACTCAAATTCAACCTCAAATCTCTCTCAAAAGCTTTTTGGGACGGCATAAAAATCGTAAAAGCTAAATCTTGAGGCAACATTTCAAGCATCAGTTCACCAAATTTCCCAATCGCATAGTCATTTTGTACTAGTAAAACATGATAATTAAACTTTCTGGGCATATTTAAATTCACAGTTACATCAGGGAGCCTAAGAAATGAGATAATTATTACAGATAAACAAGAAACTGTAATTAACACACCAATATAAGCTATTACATTTCTTGAAAATGAACTTCTCTTCATAATAACTGTAAAATAATATAATTCAATATGGGATTGACAGAATTTAATACGGAGATTGAGACAGGACAGTTAGATACATACAATCATGCAATATATGTGTGTCTGAAGTACTCACAGTTTCAACGAGGAAGATTGATGACTAACACGTTGACTATCTTGCGAACTGCTCTTCATGCGTGTACTTTTATATCTCTTGCAATTTTCTTGGTTTTTCTTTTTATCTTTTCTATATAATTGAATTAATTTTACTAGAGAATGTTTACAGCTGGCATTTTCAAATCTTTTTCGATTGTGATTTTTAATTAATTATAATATTATTTTATTATATTTACTATTTATATATTATAATTTTATAATAGTTATTATAAATCCCTTATCCATGACATAGAGATATTATCAGCAATTGAGCAAAATTTAATTCTGTATCCGAATTCGATTTAACTAAATATCCGATTAACTGGACTGAAAACCATATTATTTGAATCCAAATAACTAGTTAATTAGTATTTCTTCTTACTCCATGTTGCAGGATTATTGCCCCCAACAAAGAATAATGGTTTCGAGATGAAAAATGTTAGAGTTCTATAGATGAAAAATGTTAGAGTTCTAAAAATATTTCTCAAAATGGTTCCCGAATGATAAGTTATCAATGTGCTATTGAATGTATTCTCATAAATGAAATGAGTCTCTCGTGTATTAATATGAACTAGCGTAATAACTCGTGGAGACACAAATCATTTTCTAGAATTTTTTTATGCATGCAATTATAATGTTTTTAGTTATATTCTTATTTGTAAATGTTGTATAATGTCTAACGTATTTATCTGTATATCATTTTCATACAAGACATTATTAATTACACAACGTTTCCAATATAGCTTATTAAGAAAAATATATGTATTCTTGTTTGTGTTGTATAATTGTATTTAATGAATGAATATAAACAGGGGAGTCAGTGTACGTTTAAAATGAAACAAATAAACTTAACATGTAGAATGTCGTTGGTATGTTTACAAAGAAAAAGTTAAAAACTAACATATATGTTGAATAGACCAAAAATTTTGAATTTAATTTAAATAAACTATATAACTGGTATATATTATTACTGAGTCCTCTACTAATTTACAATTAATTTACTCAATTTAAAAAGATAAAAAATGAATAACTGAATTCAGAACTACTTGCAATCATAATATAAAATTTACACTACTGTTAATATAAAAGTCGATTTTAACGAAAAATGTTAGTTTTTGAAATTTAACGTATGTATGTTTGGAAAAATGTTAGTTTTTTTATATTACTCTTAACAAAATAAGATTAAGTTATATGTGTCTATGTTAGCATGTGAATTATTGTATGTTACATTTCTGAGAAAATTACGATGATTTTCATTATTTATATGCTAAATATTTGATTTATGTACATGTATAATAATTATTAATATCTAGTGAGACAATTGATTACTTAAATAACATGTATTTATAATTATTCAAAAATTGAAATTATGTAATAAATAAATTGCAATGATTTATATATGGTATTCACATTATCACTGACAAACAATCCATATCTGTTTTTTATGCGACCGAGTATCAATCATGTAACATAAAAATAAATTATATATTGTAAGACTTATTATTGATGTTCATGATTTTTTTCAAGAATTTGAAGGAAAAATTATAATTATATTCTTATATAAACTATTTTTAAGTTTCTTTCATTACAACTCTAATATTTCTTCATATAATAATTTGATAATATTGTATACTATTTTCCTAAAATTAAATATTTTTCAATTCGATAAAGTTTTATAAATATTAGTTGAACTGGTTAATTCCTTCAAATTATTGAACAATATATATATTTTTTAAATAATATAAAATGTATTGAATCAAATGCTACAATATAGTATAGATATAACTTTTATTTGAATAATTCAAAATATTAAAATAATTCAAAATATTTGTACAATATTATATTGATCAATAAATATTGTTTATCTAAAATAATTCTTTTTAAAATGCTAGTTTTTTTAAAGTGAAAAATGAAAAATAAATCGATTTAATATATCATCGTAGTTTTAATAAATCTCGTGAGATCTCATATCAAATTTCAAATATTTATAAAATCGGGACAAGTCCCAAAGCATTATTGCGCTATCAGTGAAGTTCGTAATTTTAATACAAATAATCAATTGACTTAATCCTATAAATACCTCAAACACATTAATTTATATTAATATAAGATATCAAAAAATTTCACATTATTGGTAAGATATTCTCGTCAGACTTGTAATTTAAATTTACTAAACGTAGAACGTGACAATGTTTTTCGGCTAGTCATGTAGTCAAATTTCGAGTATTTTTTGTTTTTGAATAATGGGCCAAATTCTGATTTCAAATTCAAAATAACCTAAAATTCATTGACTCATTATAATTCGAACTTATCTAAATATTTAATACCAATCTAGAATATTTATATATAGGCGATTTTATTTTCAATATTTTCTTTAAAAATTATACATATACATTTTAATTACTTTTTATAATAAAAAATGTTAAAAATATATGAGATATATTTTCAAACTAAAAAATAATAATAAATAAAATAATAATCCATTTATGTATTATGCCTAACTTTATATCTGCAATTCAGTTCTTTAAAATTAATTGTACAAATATTTAAGTAACTATCATTTTTTTGCGGAATTCAAGTAGTTATCTTTAAAGTTAAATAAAATATTCCTTTAGCACACTTACATATTATGTGTATTATAAAAAGCACATGTGGTAATATGGTGTGGTGGTACGAGGTTGCATAGAAGAATGACACAGCTCGAGTTCGATTCCTACAAAGCACAACTTTTATATAAATATTAAAAACAGGGGTAGTTTAGTCTTTTCAATGAGACTTTTTAATCACACAATATTATCCACTTGTTGTGCTATTATATACTTGATACGAGGTTGCATAGAAGAATGACGTAACCCGAGTTCGATTCCCACAAAACACAACTTTTATATAAATATTAAAAATAGGGGTAGTTTAGTCTTTTCAATGAGACTTTTTAATCTCACAATATTATCCCCTTGTTGTGCTATTATATATAGAAGAGATTACACGAATTAAAAGATGACATGTGTAATTTTAGAAATGTTTTTAATTTTTTTTGAAACTAGCTTATAGCATGTGCTTTGCACACGGGTATTTCAAAAATTAT
Organism: Apium graveolens; assembly: GCF_009905375.1. Taxonomy (NCBI): domain Eukaryota; kingdom Viridiplantae; phylum Streptophyta; class Magnoliopsida; order Apiales; family Apiaceae; genus Apium; species Apium graveolens. The sequence goes on from NC_133656.1 coordinate 135,202,746, forward strand.
TTAATAAAATAAATAAATAAATTTACAATTAAAATTGAATAATATAATTGTGAAAGATTAAGTTATCTATATAATAAGTCTATTGCATCTACATATTATGATAAATTTATTTAAGAACTACTTTCGTTACATAAGTTATTTTTATGTTATATATTTTATGAGATTATTTCTATAAATAGATCTGTCAAAATTTAAAGTTTACTTCAAATTTGTATTAAAAACTTACCATAAGTAACACAATTCATATTTATAATTGTATTGCAAAGTTTCTATAATTAAAATTGGTCATAATAAATATATGGATCTTTTATAAACCTAATATGGATACCAAACATAAAAATGGATAGTCCATCGGGTCAAATTAAAATTAAAAATTATATTCGAAGCAAAATATGGATACCAAACCTTTGAAAAGGGTTATCCAGCAATTTTATATATAGATATGTAGTATTTCTCTTTCGAGATTTATAATACTAAATGGGTCAATAGTTTTTAAGTCCTTGAAGCATTCTCAATTCCTTACATCGAGTAGTGATTCTGGTTCTCAAAATGGTTTTGTAGGTCCATAGACACCAAATACCATTAATGGTTGTTTGTTTGACATCTGAAATCATGTATGTGTTTTAATCATTTCAACCACATGCCTGATGTTTGGTTCTGAAAAAATGAATTTGATACTCGTTCCTTAAACCCCCAAGTTATGGGTTTTTTCATACCCAAATAGGGGGTGAGTATGAGGGAGTAATATGGGTATCAACTTTATAACTACTATTTCAATTTATATCTAAGTAATTAAATGTAATTTTTTAACACTAAAATAAATCTATGAACCAAAAATATATTAAAATAATAATAAAATTAATATTTAGAATTAAAATAAATTTATTGACTTAAAATATTTTAAATTAAAAATATTGATTACATCACTCAACCAAACACATAATATGAGATATGATACATGATTCACATACCACTCTAACCCGATTATTGATTTCAGCGCGATACCACGTTTTGAACCAAACGACCCCTTAAAGTGTTACTGAATTTCTTCTCAATGTTGTTGTGTTTAGTAGCAATCCCAAATATGTTACCAATTGTTTTAGTAGCATAAATGTAGGTTCGCATATTTTTTCTCAAGGATCAATCACTAGATTAATATGAATTTCATGCTTAGATGTCGTAACAAATTGACACTTTGTTTTAATGAACTCAATACTTGAATGAAGTATGGCTGTAAATCGAGCTGTAATTTGGGCTGAGCGAGTCGAGTTTCGAATTGGGTACAAATTGAGCCGAAGTTAAACGAGTCGGGTGAGCCGGCTCGATAAACCTAATCGAGCCAATATTTTCTGCCAAACTCAACTCGATTATTTTACGAGTCTAGTCGGGTCGAGCCAGCTCGCGACTTATATCGAACCGGACTTTAACGAATCGAGCCAGGTTACTCGTTTAAATTCAAATTAAAACACATCCCAAATTAAACAATTTAAACCCAACCCCAGACGGTATATTATTATACTTACACTCTTAAACGTACACACAGATTAAAAATTTAAAAATGAATATTATCAAAACATAATTTGAATTTATCAAACAGACAAACACCGATTATAATCTAATCTACTCGTTGGTCGTTGTCTCTAGGGTTTAGACTCACGAGTCACGATCGAGTTTCAATTCAAATCCATTCTATAATCTAGTTCTATTATTATCAAAGAGGTAACTCCTAGAAGTGAATACCTAGGAAACACGTCTCTAAACTGAAGGGCATCATGCAACATATAGTAAGTGTAATTCCATCCGATGGAAACATCCAAAATCAACTTTTTTTTATTTCAGTTGCAATAATTTTACTATTTCAGTAAATTTAATAAGACGGCCTAAGCACTAACATACTTTACCCTGTTCCTGACTCTACCAACAATCGGATTAATAGGCTTAAGTCCATCTTGAACATAAAGATTTAAAATGTGTGCGCAACATCGCACATGAAATAACTTGCCGTCAACAGTTAATGGTATTCAATTTCTAAGGCTAAAGGAATCTTTGAAGTTCCTAATAGCTACATTATTAGCCTTAACATTATCAACAATTACTGTACCAATTTTATCTTCAATTCCCCATTCGAGTAGACATTTATACAATGAACCAGCAATGATATATCCAAAATGGGGTGGGGGGGGGGGACATTACAAAAGTTAAGAACCCTTGAATTTAACTTCCAATCTATGTCTATCCAGTGGGCAGTGATTACCATATAATCAAGCTTTTGATTGAAAGAAGTTCACATGTTAGTAGTTATATTAATCTTATGGGCGGATTTAAAATTCTCCTTCAATATTTTTTTCTAATTTTATATGTAGTGTTACAATCACCTTTTAGTGTTAGTTATTTTTTGGTATAAAGGGGCTACTGTCCACATAATTTCATTAAACATTTAACTTTCGACATACGTAAAAGGTAACTCATTAATCATAATATAATGAGATACTTTTTCTCCGATCAACGCATGATCATATTTAAAAGAAACAAGATTTACCTCATCAGTGGAACCTCCTGGCTGAAATTAAAGTTGTGTTTGTAGAGTGCCACCAGTTTCCTTTAAATATTTTTTCAATTGTCTGTTCATCGCAGAAGTTGAAGAACTCTCACTTTTAAAAACTTTTTTCCACATAACTTACATCTTGAACCTTCTTTAGCATCATCCTTAAACTCTACCATATAATTCCAAACATTGGAAGTTTTTTTCCTCCCTTTTTTCTGGTAAGGCTTGTCACTCCTAGGCTGCTCAGAAATCTCATTTCAATTATTTTTTATGTTCCTTGGGAAGTTGTAACTGTGTCTTTATCACTGACATGAAGGTTTTTAGATAATAATGACAGTTTTTCTTGTTCACAATCATCCTCAGACAGATATTCGTCCGTACAACTTCGAATTATCATATAATTTTCATCAATGTAAGGTGCAGTAGGTGGAAAAATCTCGTCATTCTGAATTTTCCTCTTCTTTCTATTTTTTAATTCGTCCATAATACCCCTGCATCATATTATCAGGGATAAGATAGGTAAATATTAAAATTCAAAATCATGTATGATTCTATACGAATAAAACATTCCACTAGTATGTATTCATTACGACAAATAACTATCTATAACTCTAGGTCACAGATTCACAGAGATAATTATATGTACTCATGTGAAACCTCTGCATCATATTAACAGTTAAACATATGTACGAAACCATGTTTAACACTATGTTTGGTTACAACTTACAAAATATTCTTAATCCCCCATAAAAATCACAACACCTTTCTTAATCACTTATCACTCTACTCGTCTTCTTCGCAATTCAAACACTATATGAAAAAAATCACACCCTCTATAACTACTAACAAACAACTTATACGCATACCCAAAAATCACATAACCAGATAAAGTTTTATTTTTTATCATCTGACTTAAAACCTCGAAAGCCGGGTCAAAAAACCATTATATTATTACAGAAATTAACAACTAAAAAAGCAAAAGAATCTAACAACATCAGCTCACTAATTTAATTTCTTGATAGTACTGATGAGTGATGAAGAATATATTTCATTAAAAGGAATACATTTAGTGAGTATGTCCCAAATGACAAAGATTGGGAAAAAGTTAAACACGTTTGCTCATTGTTACACATATTTGAAGGTGCCACTAAAATAGTATCAGGCAGTCGATACCCAACGGCGAACTTATTTCTTTCGAAACTCAAAAGAGTGAAATAATTGATAGATAAAAAAGTGGGTGACTCAAATTTGTACATGACGAATATTGACTAATGCAATGAAGAAAAAATTTGATAAATATTGGGGGAGAGTAACTTAATGATGTCTATAGGGTCTGTGATAGATCCGAGGTTTAAATTAAAACTTCTAAATTATTCTTTTTGTGTTATTTATCCGTTGGAAGGTCAAAGTGAACAAAAATTAGCACACTTGAATGTTGTCTTACATGATTTATATCAAGAGTATGTTGCTGAAGATTATAAAATGAAAGGGATGACATAAGATTCAAGTCAGATTTCCTCCCCTGATAAATATCATTGTTCTGATCATAAAGAAATTCCAGCTGGTATGAGTGAGTACGAGGCTTTTATTCGTGAAAGTGGGGCTGCTCTTGAATCGGTGAAATCTGAACTAGATGAGTACTTATCTGAGGAAATTTTTATTCTTAATGAGTCTTCAACAAAAAAAATTGATGTTTTGTCCTGGTGGAAAGGAAATATTGTTAAGTATCCTATATTATCATGAATGGGTCGTGATATACTAGTTGTTCCTCTTAGTATGGTTGCATTACAGGCTACTTTCAGTGCTAGAAGTCGAGTAATCGAACCACATCGATCATGTCTAAAACTGAAATCGTAGAGATATTGCTATGTGAAGCTGATTGGGCACGTGAAATTTACAGATTAAAGAAATCATGTCAGGTACATAACTAGCTCAATCTCTCTGAATTCAATACTTACATTTTTACATAATTTTGACTTGTCACTTGCAATATAAAAGACTAATCTATCTTTTCATTGTTTTTTAGAAAAAAGATTTAAAACCAGTGGATATAACTTTACCAATCTAAGTTTTATTCCATCTACAGGGTATATATATGATAACCTTATAACTATGATTGTTAATTAAACAGTAAAATCAATAACATCTTATATCATCAGTTTATTAATAGTTAGATTTCGATTTTATATCCATCTAAAAATTACATTTTTCTGCAGATTGCTACTTGCTTGCTCCACCCATTTTGATATAATCTTATGGAGTACACATGCTGGATATTGAATGCAAAGGTTGGATGACTTTGTTTTGTTTTGATATTAGCACATTAGAATACTGACTTTCCTTCTAGACTGCTAGTACTAGTTTAGTCTATTGAATTGAATTTGTCATCATATTAAAAATTTATAATGTATTTTGGTTTGCCCTTGGTTGATGGTACTAATCTAGTAAAAAATTAACATGTAGTACTAGTAGACATGTAATGAAGACACGCAGTGTAATTAAGATATAAATGCAATCTTTAATATTGTAGTATGTAATATATGCTAAAAATTTCGTGTTTTTTAAACGAGTTCAAGTCGAGTCAAACTATTGAGTTCGAGTCGAGTTATAATCGAGTCTCGATTATACTTGACTCGACTCGTATATATAAACGGGCAAAAAAATTGGTTCGAGCTCGACTCGTATACATTATCGAGCTGAGTCGGGTCACCATAAACGACTTCGACCTCGAGCTGCTCGCGAGCAGCTCGGCCCAAATTATAGCCCTAGCTGTAAACGAATCGAGCTGTTTGTTAAGCTCTTCCGGTTCGTTCGAGTTCTCGTTCGAGTTCCATAAGCTTATCGAACTCGAGTTCGATTTGAGTTCGGTCCGTTCGTTAAGCTCGAGTTCGGTTCGAAAAAAAGTATATTTATAATATTATATATCTAAATAATATAATTATTAGTAATTATATATATATATAAATTATATTTTATAATTATTTTAATTAAATATTTTATTGGTGAAAAAATATTTAATTAATAGTTTGATATAATTTTCACTTAAAATAATATTTAAAATTATTTTTTAAAAAAATACATATAATTTTCACAAATAGTTCGTGTTCGTTCGTGTTCGGTTCGGTTCGATTTGTTCCCGAACAGTTCGTGTTCGGTTTGAATATTAACAAACTCGAGTTCGAACACGAAATTTTTTCCAATAACATTACCGAACAATGTTCGGTTCGTTAAGATTTTGTCCGAGTTCATTAAAAGTTCGTCCGAGTTCATTTTGTTTACATTTCTAGAATGAAGTAAGTGATTCTACTTTCTATTGCACAAAATATGACCCTTCTTTTATATTTGTAATCTTAATTCATGCCAAGTTATAAATAAATATGTTTAGTGGCATTTATGACACTTTATAATGCTCTATTAAGTTTTGAATTGATGCGTTTATACTCAAGTTGTTAAGTGTTTTAACGTGTTTTCTAGTGTTTTTGTATTTCAGGCAATATCTAGGTAATCGGGTGAATTAGCATTGTTTTGGTGCTAATTTGGTGTCAAGGTGGTGTTGGAATAAAAGCTCGTGGAAAGCCGACTCGAAGCAGCAAAGAAAATCAAAAATCTGAAGTTTTTCTACAGGTACGGCTCGCCCGCGCTGGTCAAGCGCACGGCCGCGCCAGGATGTCAGAAAGGCAGCGTGCCCGCGCCGGTGCGAATTCAAAGAATCCTGATTCTATTATAATTACAATTGAAGGACTTCTGGATTGCATGGGGTTGTTATATATATTCAAATAAAGGACGTTTTTAATAGAGAGATGTACCAGAGCGCAAGGAGAGCCGTAAGAAGACCGTTTTAGCATGGATTCAACGAATATGAAGAAGATCTTGTTTTTACTTGTGAATCTTTGTTCTTAGTTGTAACTTGGATGCTAGTTTTCTTATTTATGAACCTTACTCTTGTTTCGTACTTGGCTTTGTTATTTAAGTATAAAGACTACGTTTGTTATACCAAGCTTTCATCGGAATCCGCGTTGATGATGGGTCTGATTATGGGCTAATTGTTATCGTGGGGTTCTAACGGATTTATTTATGGATTTTTTTAGTTAATTTGTTTCGATGCCTTAGTGTGTGGTGATTGTATGATAACCTAGTATTGGTTGTGTGTATTCGTCTTATGAGCGTCGCGACTTATAAGATAACGTGTTAATCTTTAATGAAGTGACAGTGAATTTAAGGATTTAGAACTTTCCATGCTAGCATAGGTTCATGTATTTGTTATGCATGATTCGTAGGTAATTTTAATCATCTTACTTGCCCTGTGTAATCATGATAAATAACTTGTGCTTAAACCGTTATGTTGTCAAATTCTATAGATATACAGGGTCTTAATATAATTGGTGTCTATTCAGCTTCTATCTCTTTTGTGAATGTCTGATAGTATATTATCCGTGCAACGAAAGTTGGCGTTTAGCAGTTCCGTGTTATCTGATTAGTGTCATCACCATTACATGCTAGAGTTAAGAACAATAAGGCTATCGAATGAAGTATTTAATAAAGTTAGACTCTCATGTTAGTCATATAAATTAATACAATCAATCTTATTCTCTTAGTTATAATTGTTAGTTTAATTCTTAGTTATAAACAACCTCAATTTGTTATCGTCTTAGCATTGAATATTAAACATACATTGTTGCTTAAGTGCATAAATTAATTAGTTAACCAAAGCCAGTCTATGTGGGAACGAATCTGATTTATATCTTATACTACTTGCGAACTCGTATACTTGCGTGTAATTTAGCGCATGTTTAGAGACTAACAAGTTTTTGGCGCCGCTGCCGGGGACTGCAGTGTTAATTTTTAGTTTATGTATTTTCCATCAGTGGTCGTTAAAGTTCATTGACTCGGACATTGTTACTTATCGGTTTCCTTGTCTTATTTCAGTTACTCTAGCGAGGGTGTATGCATACGCGTTTGCGTATTCATACGAGAACTCTGGATAAAGCCAAGGAAGAAGTTGTGGTGGTTCGAAAGGAAGTTTTCGAAGAAAAAAAGAAGGTAGAAGAAGAAGAGAAAGTCGAAGAACCAGTTTTAGTAGAGATGGGTGATCAAGCGGAAAATCCTAAAGCTTTGATGGACAATTCTCAGCCTAAGATCAATGACATTCGGTCAAGCATCATCAGGCCAGCCATCAGGGCTAACACTTTTGAGATCAAGTCAAGCACGATTCAGATGATACAGAACCCAGTTCAGTTTGGGGGTTCTCCTACTGAAGACCCCAACATGCACATCAGGGATTTCATCGAGATCTGCGACACGTTCAAGTTTAATGATGTGACTGAAGATGCTATCAAGCTGCAATTCTTCCCATTCTCTCTGAGGGACAAAGCTAAGTGCTGGTTACATTCTCTACCAGCAGGGTCTATCACCACTTGGGAAGATCTTGCTCAAAAGTTTCTCACTAAATTCCTCCCTATGGCGAAGACTGCTGCAATCAGGAATGCTCTTACTCAGTTTGCTCAGCAAACTGGAGAATCTATGTGTGAAGCTTGGGATCGATATAAGGAGATGCTAAGGAAGTGCCCACACCATGGCATGCCTGATTGGATGATTATTAACTGTTTCTACAATGGATTGGGTGCTAAAACTATACCCATGTTCGATGCAGCATCAGGAGGAGCCTTGTGGGCTAAGATCTACGATGAAGCTTATGAATTAATTGAACTGATGGCTGCTAATGAATACCAGAATCCTTCCCAAAGACTGACTCAGGGAAAAGTAGTAGGAATTATGGAGTTGGATGCAGCAACTGCTATAGCTTCCCAACTTAAGGCTTTGACGATGAAGGTGGACACTTAGGCTAATCATGGGGTTAATCAAATTACCAGTGTTTGTGAGCTTTGTACTGGTGCCCATGAGACTGATTAGTGTGCAATTTCTTGTGAATCAGCTCAGTTCGTGAGCAACTTTCAGCGTTCGCAGCAACATGTGCCAACCACCTATCATCCCAACAACCACAGTCATCCTAATTTCAGTTGGAGCAACGCTCAGAATGCGATTCACCAGCCTTATCAGCAGTATCCAGCTAAGCAGTATAACCCTCCTGGTTTTCAACAACCGCAATATGCACCAAGACAGCAACTCCAACTGTAACAAGTTAATGAAAAATTTGAACTAGAGGAGTTGAAGCTTATGTGCAAGAGTCAAGTTATTTCTATCAAGACCTTGGAAAATCAAATTGGGAAAATTGCTAATGCCTTTTTAAATCATCAGCCTGGTACACTACCTAGTGACACTGAAGTGCCAGGAAGGAAGGAAGCTAAGGAGAAGGTAAAGGCAATCACTTTGAGGTCTGGAAAGGTTGCAAATCCCGAACAAACTCAAGCGTTGACTGAAGAAGCTAGGGCTGAGAAAGAAGTAGAGCAACAAGAAATAGAAATGGAACCAAGGAAGACTACTGTTGAGCACACTCCTCCTGAGGGTAATACATGGGAGAAACAGATCTATCCTCCACCACCTTTTCCTAAGCGGCTACGGAAGAAAAAGTTGGACAAACAATTTGAGAAGTTTCTGGAGGTGTTCAAGAAACTTCATATCAACATACCTTTCGCTGAGGCTCTTGAGCAGATGCCTAGTTATGCAAAGTTTATGAAAGGTATTCTCTCTCGGAAAGTGAAGCTAGATGATTTAGAGACAGTCGCTCTCACGGAGGAATGCAGTGCTGTGCTGCAACAGAAGTTGCCTCCGAAGATTAAAGATCCAGGAAGCTTCACTATTCCGTGTACTATTGGAAAAGTGTCTTTTGACAGATGCTTATGTGACTTGAGAGATAGCATCAATCTGATTCCTTTGTCAAACTTCAAGCAGTTGGACTTACCTGATCCAAAACAAACTTATATGACTTTGCAATTGACCGACCGTTCTATTACATATCCGCGAGGTATTGTGGAGGATGTCTTGGTCAAGATTGATAAACTCATCTTCCCTGCTGATTTCGTCATTCTTGATTTCGAGGTGGATAAGAAGATTCCATAATCTTGGGAAGACCTTTCTTGGCGACTGGCCGAACTTTGATAGATGTGCAGAAGAGTGAGCTCAAAATGCGAGTGCTGGATCAGGATGTAACTTTTAATATGTTCAATGATATGAAATTTCCTACGAAAAATGAGGAGTGCTTAAAGGTGGAGTTGGTCGATTCTGTGGGTACTTCAAAACTTGATCAATTGCTAAGGTCTGATGTCTTAGAAAAAGCCTTATTGGGAAATTCAGATAGTGAAGATGACGAAGGTGAAGAACAATTACAATATTTGAATGCTTCTCCCTGGAAGAGGAAAATTAAAATGCCTTTTGAATATCTTGGAATTGAGGAATTGAACAGAGCTCCTAAACGCCTCAAGCCATCTATTGAGGAATCTCCCACTCTTGAGCTTAAGCCTTTACATGAGCATTTGAGGTATGTGTTTTTAGGTGATGCATCTACTTTTCCTGTTATTATTGCATCTGATCTTTCAAGTATTGACGAGGAAAAGCTCCTGAGGCTTCTAAGAGAGTTCAAATCGGTAATTGGTTGGACTATAGTAGATATCAAGGGAATCATCCCTTCTTATTGCATGCATAAAATTCTGCTAGAGGAAGGTAGCAAGCCTATGGTTGAGCAGCAAAGAAGACTTAATCCGATCATGAAGGAAGTAGTGAAGAAAGAAATTCTTAAGTGGCTAGATGCAGGGATCATCTATCCTATTTCAGACAGTTCATGGGTAAGCCCGGTTCAATGTGTGCCGAAGAAAGGTGGAATTACTCTGGTAACAAATGAGAAGAATGAGCTTATTCCTACAAGAACAGTCACGGGGCATGGACTATAGGAAGCTGAACAAGGCCATTAGGAAGGATCACTTCCCTTTGCCCTTCATTGACCAGATGCTTGATAGATTGGCTAGTCATGAGTATTACTGTCTTCTTGATGGCTATTCGGGTTACAATTAGAGTTGTATAGCTCCAGAGGATCAGGAGAAGACTACCTTCACTTGTCCATTTGGTACTTTCGCCTTCAGGCGAGTTTCTTTTGGTCTGTGTGGTGCACCAGCCATATTTCAAAGATGTATGATGGCCATTTTTTCTGATATGATTGGCCAGAATGTGGAGGTGTTCATGGACGACTTCTCTGTATTTGGCGATTCTTTTGATGAGTGCTTGCAAAGTCTTGGACACGTTCTCAAGAGGTGTGTTGATACCAATTTGGTTCTCAATTGGGAGAAATGTCACTTTATGGTGTGACAGGGCATTAGTCTTGGGCACAAGGTTTCTAGTAATGGTCTTGAGGTGGACAAAGCCAAGGTGGGGGTCATTGAAAATCTTCCTCCTCCTATTTCTATTAAGGGAATTCGCAGTTTTCTTGGTCATGCGGGTTTCTATAGGCGTTTCATCAAAGCCATTATGCAGTTTGCTAGAGAAAGATGTCCCTTTCAAGTTTGATGACTAGTGCCTTGCGCTTTCAAGTTTGATGGCGAGTGCCTTGCAGCTTTTGAAATATTGAAGAAGAGTTTAATCATGGCACCTGTCATAACTGTACCTGATTGTAATGAACCTTTTGAGATGATGTGTGATGCAAGTGACTATGCAGTTGGAGCAGTTCTTGGGCAGAGGAAGAACAACATATTTCATGTGGCCTACTATGCTAGCAAGACCGTAAATAGTGCTCAACTGAATTATACTACTACGGAGAAAGAACTTTTGGCTATTGTCTATGGTTTTGAGAAATTTTGATCTTATCTACTTGGGATTAAGGTGACAGTTCTCACTGATCATGCTGCAATTCGTTATCTCGTCTCAAAGAAGGACTCGAAGCCTAGATTGATTAGATGGGTTCTTTTTATTCAAGAATTTGAACTAGAGATCAAGGACAGAAAGGGGACTGAAAATCAAGTCGCTGATCATCTCTCGCGTTTAGAGAACCCTAATGCTACTTCATTGGATAAGACATTGATAAATGAGTCTTTTCCTGACGAGCAACTATTTGGAGTACAAGAAGAAGAACAATGGTTTGCAGACATTGTGAACTACCTTGTGAGTAATATCATGCCTCCCGACTTATCTTATGCTCAAAGGAAGAAGTTTCTACATGAAGTGAAGTGGTATATGTGGGATGAGCCGTTTTTTTTTTGACAATGAGCTGACCAAATCATCAGGAGATGTATTCCTTACATCGAAACGGGGGGGGGGGGGATCTTGTGATATTGCCACTCAACAGCTTATGGAGGACATTATGGTGGAGAAAAGACAGCAGCTCGTATTCTGCAAGCAGGTTTCTTTTGGCCAACCTTGTTTAAAAATGCCCATCAGTTCGTTTTAAAATGTGATCGATGTCAACATGTGGGTAATATGTCTAAGAGGGATGAGATGACTCTAAATGTGCTTTTTGAAGTTGAGGTCTTCGATGTTTGGGAAATTGACTTCATGGGGCCATTTTTCTCATCTTGTAACAATCAGTACATCTTGTTGGCGTTTGATTATGTGTCAAAATGGGTTGAAGTTAAGGCGTTGCCTACGAACGATGCGAAAGTGTTGCTTAATTTTCTTCATAAGCAGATATTCACAAGATTTGGAACTCCAAGAGTCATAATCAGTGATGAGGGGTCGCATTTCTGTAACCGCAAGTTCATTACTATGATGCAAAGGTATAATGTGAATCATGGCATTGTTACGGCTTATCATCCTCAAACGAATGGTCAAGCTGAGGTGTCTAACAGAGAGATCAAGCGCATTTTAGAGAAAGTTGTGTGTCCATCGAGGAAGGATTGGCCTTTGAAGCTTGATGAAGTTGTTTGGGCATATCGAACAGCATACAAGACTCCGCTAGGGATATCACCGTATCAGTTGGTTTATGGTAAGGGGTGTCATTTGCCAGTGGAGCTGGAGCATAAAGCGTATTGGGCTTTGAATAAATTGAATCTGGATTTGGATGCAGCTGGAAAGAAGAGGATGCTTCAATTGAATGAGCTCGACAAATTTTGACTTCAAGCTTATGAGAACAACAAAATGTATAAGGAGAAAGTCAAGAGATGGCACGACTGAGGTCTAATGCTCAAGTCATTTGTGCTAGGGCAACAAGTTCTTTTGTTCAACTCTCATCTCCGTCTTTTTCTTTGAAAGTTGAAGTCAAGATGGTCAGGGCCGTTTATTATCAAAACTGTGTTTCCACATGGAGTAGTGGAAATTTTTGAGAATGATCTGGGTCAAACATTCAAGGTAAATGGTCAGCGGTTGAAGCATTATTATGGTGATAGGCAAACCGCGAGGTGGTTAGTGCCGTTTTATTTTTAGTTTGATCTCGAGTTCTACGTCAAGCTAATGACGTAAAGAAAGCGCTTCTTGGGAGGCAACCTAAGTTTGTTGTCCATTAGTAGGTAGAGGAAGCAAGAAGAAAAGAGAAAATCTGAAAAAAAATCAAGAAACGAAAAAAATTCAGGGCTGACTACAGAAGCCTGGCGCAGCCGCGCTATCCTAGCGTGCGGCCGCGCTGAAAACACAGAAACACGGCGCGCCCGCGCTGTTCCAGCGCACGGCTGCGCCAGTTTGGCAGAAGTAGCGCGCGCTCGCGCTGTCCTAGCGCGCGGCCACGCCGAGGTCCCAACTCAGAAAAAAATAAATGGCAGTTTTAAGGGGGAAATCGGGATTTTTGCTACAAAATCAATTCCCGACCAAATTTTACTCCCCCACATCCTAAATTTCCCTCTCAAAATCAAACCCATTACTCCAATTATTCCCATAATCAAATCCCACTTCTATTCCAAATATAATTTTCTTTTCACCACCTATATATACATACACCTCATACACAAACTTCCTCACCACTTCACAAATTCTCAAACATAAATTCTCTCTCAAACACAACTCTTATTCTCTCTACTCAATTTCAATGGCACCCAAGAGACAAAGAACACAAGTAAGCAGCAACACCACCGATTCTTCAAGTATGGGTGGTGTAAGGACGAGGTTCCCTACTCCCGAGGCTGAAGCGGAGTATACGAGGCTTCTCTCAAAGCCGATCATCAAGGAGCGAGGTTTTCTGCCATCAGGGAAGGATGGTAAGCTATTGGAGATGATTCTGGAGATGGGCTGGGTTTCTATTTACGAGGCACCCGCTGCTGTGCCCATAAGTGTTATTCACGAATTATATGCGAACGCGAAGGCGGAGAAGAATGGCTTCACGGTAGTTCGAGGGAGGACTATGGAGTACAGTGTAGAGGCTATCAGGACAGTGATTGAGTAGCCCGCGAGGAAGGTCGGGCAAGACACGTGGAATGATAAGACTCCAGAGGACTTTGATCTAGATCTTATTGTTGTTACGCAGTGCCAGCCCGACACTCATTGGAAGATTAAGAGGGGTACGACCGAGTAATCTACGTTCTCAGCTTCCAGCATAAACAGGTTTGCCCGTGCATAGAACGCGTTTATTTGTGCTAACATCATGCCATCTTCGCATGTGCATGAGATCACTCTGGAGCGTGCACGACTGTTATGGGGCATTCTTCAGGGCGATTATATAGATTTGGGGATGGTGATTTATCAGGGTATCCTGAAGTTCTTGAGGGGAAGTACCATGGGGTCTATTCCGTATGCGTCCATTATGACGAAGCTGTGCATGGCAGTTGGTGTTCATTGGCCCGTACATGAGCAGTTACAAATCCTGAGTGCTCCTATTGACAACATTACTTTGTCTACGATGCAAGAATAGGATGGAGGCAAGCCCGATCTGAAGGGGCTTGGTTATACTTTTGACCACCTACATGGTGGGAGGCCAGCTGCTGGGGCTACTCAGGCGAGCAGGACTGCATGGAGATCTCAGCTAGGAGATGAGGCAGGGCCTTCGCAGCAGGCACATGAGGAGGAGGAAGGAGCTGATATGAGAGCTGGATGAGCATGACGTAGTACATGCGTCTGGCTAGGAGGATGGATGCGATGCATGACATCCACAGCAGGTTTGCACGTGATCTCACACAGGCACTGGGGACAGCTTTTCGAGCCATCGGTGTTGACATCTAGTGGCCATTTTTTGATGAGGATTCCGTGTATCCACCTCCGGACACACCTGACATTCCACCCGTTGAGGGTGAAGAGCCTGATTCTGATTAGGTATGCCTGAATTCCTTACTATTACCTTCATTGAAGACAGTGAATATTTTAAGTTTGGGGGTAGTAGTTTAAGGAATATATTTTGTGTGAGTCGCATATAGTTTGCATATTCATGATAGTTTAGTTCATATAGTGCATATTTTTCCATGTAGTTTTTATTTATTTATTTATTTTATTTTTTTGGTAGTGTTTATGATAGTTTGTTCATATAGTTCATGTATGTGCATTATAACATGATCCCTTAGATGATTTTTCCGATTAATTTATGATATTGATGCTAGTGTAGTGATGTTAAGTCTTATCGAATTAATTTGCATGATAGAGACACTTGTATTTCACTAAGTCTTATAGGTTGCTTAAGTGCTAGATCATGGTCATGGTTTATTTATTTGTCGAGGTTTAATCGCTTGTTTATATTTAAAATTTAGGATATTCTCTTAATAATAAAATAACATGGATTTTTAGAAATTGGAGAAAAATTGGATTTCATTGCTAGTTGTTGTGGCTAGGTGTCAAATGGCTAGTAGCCGACTCATATTTATATGAGTAGTCTAGGGTTGAGCGAGATGGAGCGAAACACACTCGGTCAGAAATTTGGAAAAAAGAAAAGAAAAAAGAAAAAAAAGAAAAAAAGAAAAGGAATAAATATTATGTATAATTGATCACGAGTGGGCTCTTTAGTACTCGAGTTATGAAGTTCTTAGGGGACTTGGTGCCTAGTGACAAAATGCTTTTATAGTCAGGGATCTGCTAACCTAACGCTCGCTATAGGGGTACTATTGTATAAGTCTTTTGTGGACCTCACTCATTGCACGATCAAATAAACATATGTGTGTTGTTTTGTTTGAATAAAAGCATGAATCCATATAAAACTCCAATATAAGAATTGAAGTGTTATATGTTATTTTGAGTCTAGCTTTTTATTTTATTTATAACCTTGCGATTGTCTTCTTGAGTAGTGAGTCATGATTATTGATCTAGTTGCGATAATATATCTGTAAGCATTTGCACACACGCACGTCTCTAGTTTGTAAATTGATTTGTATGTTTTGATTGATCTTTATGCTAGTAACTGCATTTGTTGAGAAGTTGCTCGTTGAATGATTTAGTTATTCTATTGGGATTGTTGCATTCATATTCGTTACATTCATGCATTTTTGTTTCTTTTTCTTTGAGTCTGTTTATGCTTGAGGACAAACATCGATTCAAGTTTAGGGGTATGTTGAGTGGCATTTATGATACTTTATAATGCTCTATTAAGCTTTGAATTGATACGTTTGTACTCAAGTTGTTAAGTGTTTAACGTATTTTCTAGTGTTTTTGCAGTTCAGACATTATCTAGGTAATAAGGTGAATTAGCATTGTTTTGGTGCTAATTTGGTGTCAAGGTGGTGTTGGAATAAAAGCTCGTGGAAAGCCGACTCGAAGCAGAAAAGAAAAATCAGAAATCTGAAGTTTTTCTAGAGGTACGGCGTGCCCGCGCTGGTTAAACGCGCGGCCGCGCTAGGAGGTCAGAAAGGCAGCGCGCCCGCGCTGTGATAGCGCGCGGCTGCGCCGGTGCGAATTCAAAGAATCCTGATTCTATTATAATTACAATTGGAGGACTTCTGGATTGCATGGGGCTACTATATATATTCAAATAAAGGACATTTTCAATAGAGAGACGTACCAGAGCGCAAGGAGAGCCATAAGAAGACCGTTTTAGCACGGATTCAACGAAGACGAAGAAGATCTTATTTTTACTTGTGAATCTTTGTTCTAAGTTGTAACTTGGATGCTAGTTTTCTTATTTGTGAACCTTACTCTTGTTTCGTACTTGGCTTTGTTATTTAAGTATAAAGACTACGTTTGTTATACCAAGTTTTCATCGGAACCCACATTGATGATGAGTCCGATTATGGGCTAATTGTTATCGTGGGATTCTAACGGATTTATTTATGGATTTTTTTAGTTAATTTGTTTCGATGCCTTAGTGTGTGGTGATTGTATGATAACCTAGTATTGGTTGTGCGTATTCGTCTTATGAGCATCGCGAACTTATAAGATAGCGTGTTAATCTTTAATGAAGCGACAGTTAATTTAAGGATTTAAAACTTGTCATGCTAGCATAGGTTCATGTATTTGTTATGCATGATTCGTAGGTAATTTTAACCATCTCACTGGCCCAGTGTAATCATGATATATAACTTGTGCTTAAACCGTTATGTTGTCAACTTCTATAGACATATAGGGTATCAATATAATTGGTGTCTATTCAGCTTCTATCTTTTTTGTGGATGTGTGATAGTATGTTATTCGTGCAATGAAAGTTGGCATTTAGCAGTTCCGTGTTATCTGATTAGTGTCATCACCATTACATGCTAGGGTTAAGAACAATAAGGCTATTGAATGAAGTATTTAATGAAGTTAGAATCCCATGTTTGTCATATAAATTAATTCAATCAATCTTATTCTCTTAGTTATAATTGTTAGTTTAATTCTTAGCATTGAATAATAACCATGTATTGTTGCTTAAGTGCATAAATTAATTAGTTAACCAAAGCCAGTCTCTGTGGGAATGAATCTGATTTATATCTTATACTACTTGCGAACTCGTATACTTGTGTGTAATTTAGCGCGTATAGCGACTAACAAAATGCAGATGGGATAACTATACTCTTGGTTACAAGTTCAAATCCCATGGAAGGAGAATTTATGATTATGCCTCATGCGCCTGAGTCTGTCGCTTAAATGCGGTTTACCTTGGTTCGCGTGGTTTGCAGGCTATTGCGTGAGCTCGTAGGGTTTACCCTAGTGCGCGCTCGAAGGGTAGCGGCTGCGGGTTACCTACGATAAAAAAAGTTATAAATAAATGCATGTAACCACATATAAATAGTGAAATAACTTTTTTTTGTTAGGTAAATAGTGAAATAACTTTATATATTATAATAATTGTTATGTATTAAATATAAAATTTATTTTTTTATTGGATTTACCTAAATCGGATTGGATCCGGATATCCAAATTCTTGTTAATATTTGATTCAGATCCGTATTCAAATTTATGAAAAAAATGAATCGAATATTCTGTCAGGTTTTTCTGAATCGAATATCCACATCTATGGATTTTTCTTATTTAATATCGAATCAGAAATTCGGATAATTCGATTTTCGTATTTTTATGCTCACACCTAATTATTAGTTTAACTAAAGAAAGAAAGAAAAGAGAAACTCGTGAAATGTGTTACATTCATAAACTTTTTATGTGAAATCTAATACTTTATTACAGGTTTAACCGAGTTGATATGTATTTCTTTTCTCGGATCTGAACGGTAAGGTTTTTCTAATTACTATATAATTCTGCTCACGCTGTAATTATAAAAGTGATCACTTGATTAAACTTTATATTTGCAACATCTTCAATTTAGCTCACTCTACTATTAAAAACTTACAATGTTGGTATTATGAATGAATTGAATTTATCATGCGATTTGAAAGATGACTATTTTTTTATAATTTACACATTTTCTCATTTACTTGTGTGAGGTCATTAGTATAATACTAATTGATCAAAATTAATAATCAAATTAAGATATTACATAATTAAAATATTATTTCTTAAGTAATATTATTTGATTTAAGAAGAACCGGTATGCAAATAATTTATGTATAAAAATATTAATTTATGGTGACAGCTTTTTGTTTATTAATATTTTTCCTTAATTTAAATTTAATAAAGTGAATATTTATTGGTACTAACCCACCTTCGTGGTTAATAATGTTAATTGTATAGATTTTATATTGGTAAATTCTAGACTCGTAACAAAGTCTACATATAGATTTTCTAGCACATTGCTTTGGTTTAGTTAATATTCATCATTTGGTTACACAGTTATGATGTAAATATTGCTTACAACTATGTATTTATATAATTTTATGTTGCTTCTCTACATTGTTCTTGATCTAAGCTAGCTCTAATGTATATTCATATATATAATTAAACTCTAAATTACCGGGGTAGTTGTCGAGATACTAGTTACAGTGTTAGTGACTTTTGTTTGCTTCTGCAAACGTTTGTAAGGAATGGGCATTCTAAAAAATAAAAAGTTATTTCTAAGTACACCATAGAATATGAGCCACGTATTTTGGATGATACGGCTAGGGACGACTGTGGTGTAGATCAGATTTTTTCAATTTCTAAAATCAAAACCAAATCAAATATTGTTGGTGCCGTTTCGGCTTTTAATCGTGTTTTCAGTTTTAAATGGTGTCATTTCGGTTTTAAAACCAAACTAAATAAATTATATTTACTCACTATCATTCTATTAACTTTCTTTTAATTTTTAAGAAAAACATGCAAAAGAATTCCATTAAAAATGCTACCCTAATGGCTGATGTAGTGTAGCACTGTTGCTCTTATATATTGAGAAATTCGTGAAAATAACTTGAAAAAAATTAGGACATTTAATATTGTACGTAGGAGTATTTTATAAACCTATTAACTTTTTTACAATATACTGAAATCATTATTCAGTATAATGGTCTCGCAAAAAAGAAAATTAATATACGCAATTTATCTTTGCTAAAACAAAATTATACTATTGATACGACCTAAAATAAAATTTAAAGAAAACTCAATATAATTAGTGAGATTTGGTCGGAATAGTGGATCTCGGGTTAAAATAAAAAAAATAAATACAATTGATCGGGCTAAAAAATTATATCATTGAATCAGGTTGTTGCAAAATTAAAATTGAAATATAAATTATTGATCAATATAATGACATCATATTAAAATGAAATAATATATACTACTCATCCGTACTAAAATAATATAAATTTTTCTAGCTAAATTAAAAGTAATAAAATCATATTATATTAAAGAACAACGCACATGGCACGTTGGGCTGTAATTCGGTCCGGACGAGCTGAACTTCGAGCCGGGTGCAATTCGAGCCGAGTTTAATTGAGTCGAGCTGGCTCGTTTAACTAATTGAGCCAAAATCTTTTCCCGAACTCGACTCGTTTATTTTCACGAGTTGAGGAGACTCGTTTAGCTAAACGAGTTGGCTTTAACGAGTCGGTCGAGCTGGCTCGTTTAATTTTATATTAAATCAAGTCTAAAACTCTACCCTTGTTAGGGGGAACACACATAATTATACAAGATCCAAACAACCAATGCAAAACACACACAAAATATATGACGTGAAAAATTCACGTCCCAACTTGTATTATTAATCCAAATAATTATTAATAATACAATCAATCTCACTAAACAGTGATTCACTCACATGATACTTAAGTCACACAATACTCAAGCATACAATCAAACTTAATATGAATATGTATATACAGGCACTCAAAACTTAGTTACCTAGACATACCATACTTGTTCTACAAGTCTTACCATACTTATTATACAAGCCATCCTTTCTTGATACCTAATTATATAACGTTCTGAATAAGACATACTATATATAATAATTTTCTACCCATAAAATTATTACCCAACCCAATTATGTCATGTATCACCAAGTCCCGTTTTACCGTATTGGGTTTAAACCCAACAATCCTCCCTTTCAACCCAATACGGTTTCAAAACCAAATTAATGGTCACCATCAAGACATTGACGTCGTTCCGCCAATACCTCCCCTCGAACAGGAACCTCGCCTTCTAGCACAAAAAGATTTCTATTGTCCTTTAAACCTTTAAGTATATCTAAATCCATATTAGTGACCTCCAACAAATAGTTCTTCATCATAACTGTATATTCCAAATCCAGTAATTTACACAATGAAATTATATTTCGATTTAACTCTGATACGTACCTTACTTAAATTAACTTTCAAACACGACCATTGTGAAGTTTCATCATTACCTCGCCAATACCAGTAACCTTTAACATTTGTTAAAGCTACCATCTTTCCCTCACACTTCTTGTAGGACGAGAACCACTCCCTCCTAGCACGTATATGAACATCCCGAGTCAAGCACCCATTCTTCTTTTGATCCCTTATCTTCTTGAACCAAAAGAGCATCTTCATCAACTACTACATGCAAATCACTACCCCCTACTCGAGTTTTCTTCAACTCCTTCAAGTCTTCTTTTGCTTTTGGACACATGAATTATATATTCCCCAATTCCTCACAATAAAAGCACTTGATATTAGGGTTATGTTTCTTGCTATACTTCTTTTTCTTGCCACGTGCGGCTACCACGAGTGCACTGCCATCAAGTGCGTCACTCGATCTTTGCTTCATCAATCTTTCGGCCTCCAGAAGAACGACAATAGTCTCATCCAAAACTAATTTTGTTTTCCCAACCAATAAATAAGTAATCACAGTACCATAATTGATATCCAAAGCTAAAGAAGTAATATTTCTTGAGGAACAACTTGTCGGACAAATACTTTGAGTGATAAGTCTTTGTGAACTTCTCCCAAATTTTTTTTTGGGATTATCCTCCTCAAGAATATTACACTTGATTTCCGGTGCAAGGGTTAACCGGATCGTTAATGCTACACGTAACTTCATGTTTCCCCACTTTGTGTCATCAAAATTAGTAGGCTACTTATTTTTGAGAGTCACATATAACCTCGTTGAATTAACTGATCTTTTACTGTATTTTTCCACAAGGTAAAATTATTTCGTCCATTAAACAATTCAATGCCGAATCCTCCAACCCCCCTCCATTACGAACCTCGGCTCTTGATACCACTTGTTAGGGAGAACATACACAATTATACGAGATCCAAACAACCAACGCAAAGACACACAAAATATATGACGTGGAAAACCCAAGTCCCAACTTTTATTATTAATCTAAACAATTATCAATAATACAGTCAATCTCACCAAACGGTGATTAACTCGCACGATACTTAAGCCGCACGATACTCAAGCATACAATCAAATATAATATGACTATGTATATACAGCCACCCAAAACTTAGGTACCAAGACACACCAGTTCTTTAAATCTTACCATATCTATTATACAAGCCTTCCTTCTTGATTCCTAATTACATAAATTTGGGAATAAGACATACCATTTATAATAATTGTCTACCCATAAAATTATTACACAACCTAATTATAGCTCTATTTGGGATTGCTGTTAAAAATTGCTGTGCAGTTAGAAAAAGTGTTGTTGTAAAAATCAGATGACCGTTTGGTAATTTTTTTGATACGTATATGTTTTGATGCAAAAAATTAAAAATAATGATGTTTTTGGTAAGGTTTGATTGTGAAATCAACATCTGGTTTCCGCAACAGCTGAAAAGCAGCTTTTCTAAAAGTATGGGATAACTTGCTTTCTCTAACAGCAACTTTTATGGCAAAAGCACTTTTCTGAAAAACAGCTTTTAAATTTTACCAAACAGTTTTTTAACTGTTTTTCAGCGAAAAGCTGCTGTTACTGTCTGCAACAGTAATACTAAACACACCCTATGTCTTGTATCACTAAGAACGTATTACCGTATTGAGTTTAATCCCAACAACCCGATCTCGACTCGTTGATTTTTACTAGTTAAATTGAGCCGACTTATTTAATTAAATGAGTCAAAACTCCTTGTTTAACTAAAAATCCTAGCCAACCTAGTAAAATGAGTTCGAGACGAGCGAGCTCACAACCAGGCTCTCCCGAATCAAATTACAGACTTAATGACATGAGTTGTAAGTTAGTAACCGTTAATTTTAATTTCCGCGTTTAAATATGCATCCCACTGATTTGTGGTTTGCATGTGAAAGAAATAAAGCCATTTTTCAGAAAAAGAAAATAAAATCAATCCATTTCAATAATTCCATAATACAACTTAAAGTATTTGTTTCTTTTTGGCATCTTTAATTTTGGTGTTAAAATTTTAAATAATTTAAACTGGGCCGTTAATAAAAAAACAACTAAAAAACAGGCCTAGTCGCTTAAACAAGGCCCAAACTTAGAAGCAAAACATGAATATTCACCCACATTATCTAAAATTTAACAGAACAAAAATCTATAAAAACCAGGGTTTATCAGTTTGAGAAATTAGGGTTTTTGTAAATCTATACATACAGAGGCTTGTGTATCTATATTTGAGAAGAAAAAAGGCAGCATGGATAGATACAGAAAAGTGCAGAAAACAAAGGCGGAGAGCGTGATTAACGAGAATGAGATACGAATCACTTCGCAAGGCTTTGTACGCAACTATATCAGCTACGCTACTTCCCTTCTTCAGGTTTAATTTCATCATCATTATTATTACTTTATTTTATTTTATTTTTTTGAATTTATAGAATATCTGTGTTGTATGTTGTAGCTATTGAGAGATAGATATAGTGTTGTTTGATTACTGTTTTGTGATGATTTGAGTTTTTATTGTTAGAATGTGTGTGTGTAATGACGGTTGTTATTTTGAGAATTTATCGAATATTTGCATAATTAGGTATGTCTAAGTTTGTGTGTTATGATGCTTAGTAATTAATCAAATGTTTGGTTAAGTTGTTTAGTGTGTGTGTGTAATGATGCTTATTCTTCGTTAATTAATAGAATACTGTATGGAGTATTTGTGTAGTTGACAATGAGAGTGAGTGATACAGTGTTTGTTATCGGTTAGTTTTAGATGATTTTTGTAGTTGTATTTGTATAGATAACGATGTTTGTTGTTTGTTCATTAATTGATTAGTTACTTGATTGATAGGTTTTGTGATTCGATTTAGAGAATTTTTGTGTTTAAGAGATTAGAGTGATAGATACGGTGTCGGTTCTTATTTAATTACTGGTTAATTTATAGAATAGTTGTGTAGTACGAGATTAGATGCTTTACTTGATTAATTACTTTGTTGCTTGTGTTTAGTGTTTTAATTGATGGAATATATGTGTACCGATATATACACTCTGTGTAAATATTTGATTTTAACGAGGTTGATATTATACTGGAGGATATCAAACTGTGTGTTTCTTAAGTAGTACCGTTTATTTATGCTTGTGGAGTTGTGCTAGGAGTGACATTTTTCTTGTGACGAGGACTTAATAATACTCTTCGAAGTTTGAAGTAGTAGTGTTAACGTGTGACTTTACTTTTAAGCAGACTGACTTAACTGGTTGTCTCAGCTCGTGCAAGGAGTTTTGTTACTTGTTATATGTTCATCATGCTCTTGTGCAGTACTATAATACATTTTCTTTGCTGGTAATAATAAATTTATATTTGGTCATAGGCTCATAGCTGTTACTGATGACTTATATACCTCTTGCTAGATGGTGTAGACATTGAGTTATCACAATAGTCTCTTTATCCGTCTGTACTTCGGTGGAATTTAATAAATCTAGGGCTCAAATTAGCATCTGGCAGTATCACATATTTCTATTTATGCTCATTTCCTTTTGAAATCAACGAAGCATTGGAAGTAACATTTTTTTCAATCAAGTCATAGGACCTCAAAATTTATTTGGGTATTATATATCTTCATTTAACTCAAACTCATTTGGAATGGAGTTATATAATGATTTATTTTCAACATTCAGGAGAACGATGGACGTGAAATTGTACTCAAGGCAATGGGACCAGCAATAAACAAGGCGGTAGCCATCACAGAGATTATTAAGGTTGGTTTAATCTTCATATTTGAGTAAAACCTTCTCTCTCATCGTTGTCATGTATGCAATTAGCTTAATGCATGTATTCTGGACAGAGGCGAATTCCCCAATTGCACCAAGATACTGTCATCAGTTCAGTCAAAATAGTGGATGTCTATGAGCCTATTGAGGAAGGTCTTCTGCCGTAAGTATTAATTATTCTATCTTGTTTCAAACATGTTTTCCTCGAATACATTAATTTAATGCATGTTCTTATTATTTTTTATTCTTATGAACAATGCAGTGTCGAGACTAGTCGTAATGTCTCAATGGTTTCAATCACCCTATCAACAAAGGAGCTGAACAAGAATTCACCAGGGTAAATCTTTATTTTACTTTAGTAGTCAACGTACATGAAGCACACTGCATTCTACTATTATTTTTATTGTCCCTAAAACTAGATGAATGTTTGAAAAGGGCTTGATTTAGAGTTTGTGCATATCTGTTTTAGCGTCATTCATAAAGTATATTTTTGTTACTTTAGAACTTCTTCATGGATTTCTTGGCTCTTAATTTAGTGTGCTTCCATGATGTTACTGGCAAGCAAGTTCAACAGAAGAGAGGTCTTTTGTAAATCTGAATTCGTAACCTTTATCATTGTATATAGGTATCAAGCTCCAGCTGCTGCAGAACAAGTGAAACAACAGCAATCAAGGACACAACACATTTATCAGCAGCAGCAGCCACCAAGGCAACACAATTATCAGCAACGGCCACGAAACAATTACCAACAACAGCACACCTCTAGGCCGCAGAACAATTATCAACAAGAGCAGCCCTCGAAGCCGCAGAGCAATTATCAGCAACAGCAGCCTTCAAGGCCACAGAACAATCAGCAACAGCAATCCTCAAGGCCACTGAACTATTATCAGCAACAGCTGCAGTCAAGGCCGCAGAACAATAATCAGCAGCAATCAAGGAGACAGGATCAGCAGCAACCTGTTGCTAGACAAGCTCACCAAAGTTATGATGTAGCTGATGAAGGTGTGTTATTATGCAGAAACTTGCTTTCTTGGTAAAAGTCAAATTTTTTATTAATTGAATCATATTAAACCCTCTTATAAACTTTAGATATGTATGGGCGAGGCCGTGGTGGGTATCGTGGTAGAGGGAGAGGACGAGGTTGGAGTAGAGGTGGAAATGGTAACTACGAGGGGAATAATCGTGGAAACTATCAAGGCAACTATCAAGGTATCAGAATCAATGCATATTGGCCTTATTCTATATATGATGTTAGTTATTGTCCCGATTATCAGTAGAATATGTCAGAAATCAGTAATTTCTAAAACAGGGGCCTAGATGGCGGCTATAGCCGTGTTCTAATTTTGCTTTAATCTGTGCACTCTATATTCTATATTAAGTTCAATTTTTTGTGACATTTGCTATTAGCCTGGTAATATAAGTAATTGTACAACAGCGGAAAGATGAATATCCGTGTCATGCTGTAAACATTATGACATAACCCAATGTTTGACACAATTTTTGCTATATGTTTTTAAATTAGACAAATCATTATGAACTGTAATTCAATATGAATGTATGTTGACAGGTGAAGGAGATGGAGCACGAGGTGGACGAAGGGGAAGAGGTTATGGCCGTAGTCATGGAAGGATGGGAAGCTATGCCAGGGACGATAGCTACCAGAGGGAGTGAGTGGTGCTTCTGATATGCCGTATAGCAATATATTTGTTTTTCCCTAGAAGTACTCTAAATTAGTGTCTTGACAGCTTAAACTTTTGGTTTACATAGGTTTTCAACGTTGATCATTAATATTAGAGATTGATTTTTTAGATGGTGGTGGCATCTCTATGAGCTTTTCCCAAATATTTAATCTAGTTATCCAGTTCTTTATCATCTTTCAAAATTCTTATATATTGTTCTTTTAACAGTCAGAATCTTAGAGTAGGGATAGAAGTCGGGACATTTTACCTTCTAATGTGTTAATCGGCTTATTTGATTAGTTTGCTTTAATATTTATGGGAGAGGAATAGCTTTTAAATTTTAAAACTTTCATTGTAGTGATAAAATAAAATCTTTGATGTATTGAAGTATTATAACAAGTATGTTGAATGATTTTATCTGAGGCGGAAGAGATCGAGCAACTAGCAAGTTTTTATTTTCTTGTCCTCACATATGAGTCCATTGTAACTGATGTGGTATGGCATGATGTGCAAATAGTATGCAGATAATTTTTTTAGACCCTTACGTTTTAACCCTAGCCCTTTCCTAGTTTCCTTCTATTGAAGTTTGTTATCCTTGCTCTAGTTTTACTCTTATTGTAAATGACATGACAGCTGGTGCACAGTATCGGGTTGTGTCATATGGATGAACCTTTCTCAGAATCTCCCTTACTCTGCATATAGGAGGTTATAATTCAATTTGAGCATGTTCCGATTGGAATTTGAACAACCATTTGCGCTCGAGAAGAAATTTGAGTCCATTTGGACATATGATTGATTATGGCTCAAAATTTGAGTATCACATTTGGCTCAAAATTGGCTTGATTCTCAGGATAAATATTTCTTTTACAATACAAATATACAATAGATTGAACTTTAATAAACTTGGTTTATTAAGTTCGAAATCGGACTATCTATACGAGAGGCAAACGTGTGCATCATATTTTAACTACATAAAGGATCAAGCTCAAACTTGACAATTTAGAACTCGACCTGGTCTGGATTTCTGCGCCCTCCTGGAGACTTGGTATGCCAGCCAGCTCCTTAACTCCAACTGATGCATGCTATGCAAATCCCCTTAATTTCTATTTGTAATCTCACCTCAAATGACTTTCGGGATGTGGATCTCGTCTTACCATTTAGAGTATTCATCTATATACAAATTTTTAAACAAAACCAATTACTACAAAAATAAAATGTTTAACAAATGTAGTGTTTTAGAACTGTTTGGGTCATGCCTCAAACTCAAAGTGAAAATTAATTACAATTTTTTTTAATTTTTTTGATAGTTAAACACACCCACACCCATTTTGCGTTTGTGAGGAGATATCCTTGATTAAGTTACAAATCTTCGGGATGTGCGATTTTCCTAATTTCATATTTTTTTATGTCAGCTGAACCCCATGAGCAAGAACAGAAATTTCATAGACCTAGCAAAAAAAGTAATTTTTAAGTTTTTTTTTGATAATTAAGAATTTATTTATTAAGCATTCAAACAAGCCATACAGCAGCAAAGGCAAAGATAACTGAAACAGAAGCTCCTGAAGGAGCTGACCCAAACTTATACCTAACTTATTGCCGTAGAGCTACTTAAATAAATCTACTAAAGAGCAACATAGATAGAGATGCATTCGAGCAACTATATACTACTAGAATTGAAATAGAGATGACTGCTCAATGCTGCTGCAGAACCCGAAGGACATTAGACTACATCATATTGCTGCGAAGAGGTTGTTCATAGAGATGCCCTGAAAAGCTTCTTCTTGCACTCCTTCCACCTTCACCCAGGACTGGCTCATTCTCCTCCACATCAAGCACCACCGCAGGGTTGCAAATTTAGTTATTTTTAAGTTGCAAATCTCTGTTATTGACCATGTACAACTATTAATCGGCAAGTAGCTAATTGTAGTTGCATCTCATGAAGGTTACATGTACTAGGATGTCTATACTTCATGAAAAATGAGATTCACATCTGAAACAATTTTATGCGAATATATCTATTAATTATAGACTAATGCTTATTTTTGTAGTTCAGCTGCGCCTACTTTATTTAGGTCAATAAGTAGAAAATTTCTTTCATGTGATAATAGTTTGTAGTCTGTTTTTACCGAAATTTGCAGGTTAAATGCTAAGATTGGCTGTATTTGTTAATCGTGTAATGCAACTAAACTAAGAATAATGTAAACGAAAATAACACGAAGAATTGGTGACGCGGAAAACCCGTGAATGGGAAAAAACCGCGGATGAGATTGATTCCCCAACCTAAATGTGATCCACTGGATATTTGAGGTTGATTACAAAGAATTTTACATGATACATTGCCTTGATCACATGCTAAACTTAATGCTATCAAAATGTTTTTAATGTTTGGTACTCGGATGGTATGTTCTAGCGTATTGCGAGTTGTTCTTCTTAATGAAGAAGATGAGCCCCAGTTGTCCTCTGTGTGTTGCCTTGCTGCATGCTTATATCCCCCTGTGTTTAAATTAGCCCTCCATTATCCTCTAGTTTGTTTCCTTCTTTTTCTCCAACCTCTCCTCCTTTTATAATTGCTATCTTTGCTGTAATACTTCACTGATTCTCCTTTAAATTCAGACTACTGCTTGACTGAGTCTTATGGTTCTTCTCGTTGTTGGTGTTGTGTTCGTTGTTGTGCATGACGCCTGCTTAATCTTCCTGTCTAGACCTGTCCCTCGCATTGCTACTTGTCCATTCCTGGAACACATTCTGTCATGTCTAAAAATCCGGATATAATAATAGCCCCGGATTTCGTTAATTAAATAATTTAATTCACAAAATCTTCAACCAAATCGTTAATCAGTAATGAATATTTGTGCTATGTACCGTGTGTGAGTGGATCATTCAATTTCTCTTGATAAATGTTTGAATAGCTTTATGATATACATGCATTGGCTGTTCACTTATCAAGAAACCCATTCATTATCTGTGTTAGGACTCTTTAGTTGCCCCTAAATATCCTCTTCTCACAATTCATCCTCAATTATATCCTCTCCTCTATCGTCCCCCAACCTGTTTCTTCTTCTTTGTTACTTAACAATGGCCAAAAACATAGCAAGAGCTCAGAGAGCCGTAATGATGAAAACCCCAACTCGTCTCTTGGCCAAACCAACTGGATTGCCACTAATCTATTAGATCCTCGAGATAACAACCAGAGCGGAATCAAAACTGAGAGATTCGAAGAAGCTAAACTATTGTTCCATACCAACCTCGTCGCCATCATCTCAGACGCATTGATCCATGTTAATTTCTACATGAAAGGTTGGGTTTGATTTTATTATTACCCCTTTGACGCATGGCTTACTTTTTCCTTTTCTAAGTTCATCGCTGGCGTATTACGTACCGTGAAGGTGTCTCCTGGACAACTCATGCCATTTGTATGGAGAGTTTTAGCCTGCTTGGATTCCATCAAAAAAAGCATGATTTGGGCATCAGTGTGGAAGTAGTCAAACATTCTTACAGTCTAAAGAAGTTTAGTAATTGCAAAGTTGGTTTCGCCAAATAAGGATACCGATGATCCTTTAATCCTTAACAATGACACCGTTAACGACCGAAACTGGAAAAAAGATTACTTCTTTGTTGAAAAAGCGACTTTGGGAGATATTGAGTGGCATTTATGATACTTTATTACACTCCGTAAAACTTTGAATTGGTGTATTTGTACTCAAGTTGTTGGTGTTTTAATGTGTTTTCTAGTGTTTTTGCATTTTCAGGCATTATCCAGGTAATCAGGTGAATTATCATTATTTTGGTGCTAATTTGGTGTTAATGTGGTGTTGGAATAAAAGCTCTTGGAAAGCCGGCTCAAATCAGCAAGGAAATTGAAGAAGTCGGATTTTTATACAGGAGGTCAGCGCGCCCGCGCTGTGATAGCGTGCGGCCGCGCCCAAAGTCCAAAAACTCTGCATGCCCGCGCCAGGTCGAGAACAGAAATCCTGATTCTATTGGGCTTTTGATCTAGAAGACTTCTACTCTGCATGAGGTTGCTATACATACATAGTTAAGCTTGTTTTTTATAGAGAGACAGACGAGAGCACAAGAAGAAGGCGTAAGAAGACCGTTTTAGCACAATTCAACCAAGGCGAAGAAGATCTAGTTTAACTTGTGATTCTTTGTTTAAGTTGTAACGTTGGATGCTAGTTTTCTTATTCTTGAACCTATACTCTTGTTTCGTACTTTATTTATTAGTCATTTATAAAGACTACATTTATTATACCATGCTTTCATCGGAACCCACGTTGATGATGAGTCCGATTATGGGCTAATCATTATCGTGGGGGTTCTAGCTGAGTTATTTATGAATTTATTTAGTTGATTTGTTTTGATGCCTTAGTGTGTGGTGATTGTATGAACGTCGCGAACTTATAAGATAGTGTGTTAATTCTTAATGAAGCAAAAATGAATTTAAGGGTTTAGAACTTCCCATGCTAGCAGAGGTTCATGTGTTATTGTTATGCATGATTCATAAGTAATTTTAACCATCTTACTTGCCCTATGTAATCATGATAGATAACTTGTGCATTAAACCGTTATGTTGTCAAAATCTATAGACATATAGGGTCTCAATATAATTGGTGTCTATTCAGCTTCTATCTCTTTTGTGGATGTCTGGTAGTATGGTTTTCGTGCAACGAAAGTTGGTGTTTATCAGTTTCGTGTTATCTGATTAGTGTCATCACCATTACATGCTAAGGTTAGGAATGAAAAGGCTATTGAATGAAGTATCTAATAAAGTTAGAATCTCATATTTGTCATATATATTAATTCAACCATTCTTATTCTCTTAGTTATAATTGTTAGCTTAAGTTTAGTTATAAAAAATTTCAATTTGTTAATCGTCTTAGCATTGGATAATAACCATATCATTGTTGCATAGGTGCATAATCTATAATTAACTAAAACCAGTCTCTGTGGGAATGAATCTGATTTATATCTTATACTACTTGCGAACGCGTATACTTGCGTGTATTTTAACGCATGTTTAGAGACTAACAGGAGATGATGTCGACTACCTCCTGGAACGATGGAACAATACTGATAATTCATCAATTTCCTTTCTGATTGTCATTTTTGTTATTAATTAATTACTCGCCAAAAATTTTTATGTCATGCATGTCGATTCTTGTTTGTCATCTGTTTTTCTGACATTAGATAGGCTCTCCTGGTTGTATATTTTAATCTTTTCTTTTTCTGTTACTTCAATACATATCTCTGTAGTTCCCATTTTACATTCATTTGTCACACCCCAATATCCCCGAGTTTCAATCTGTAATATTGTATGTTGTCTTCCACACTTGTAGATTGTGACTTTGAATTCGACGAAGATAACACCGAAGCTAAAGCTGTTGTTGAAAAAATTCGTGCTTTGCTAATTAGAGAAAGACTGTGGCCGAATTGTTTGGGCAAACCTATTCAGAATGTAGGTCAATTAATACTGACGATTTTGTTTTGGGAATGAAAAAGTCTCAATCAAGACTTGATGGTAGCCCTTTTAAGCGGTCATTACAGAAGACTGCTGCAAACAAGACTCGTAGCAAGCAGATTTTAGCCCCAGTAAGTAAGACATCTCACTCCGCCCTAAGCCTTTCTTCTGAATCCCATGACAGCCCCAAGAGTGTTAAAGACGGAATGAGTTTTGGCAGGATCTATGCTAAAGGTATATGTCGAACATTCTCTTCTTTGACATATTTCCTTTTTTCATTCTGTTTATCCCTTGTCGTATTAACATGGATTGAACCCTTTTTATTCATTGTAGAGTTTAAGACCCCCGTGATAAAAACCCTGATCATTTCTAGTAAAGACCTATTTTCCAAGAGAGCCCGTGATAACAAGTCCACAGAGACTGATTCTTCCAAAGCCCCTATGTTATTGAGCCCTATAAACAGTCCCTTGTCCAAGAAAGTTAGAGTTGACCCATCCATCAAAACCATTGAGTTTGAATCTGTTGTACTTCTTGCCATTCAAAATTACGAGATGGCTGCTGACCCTTCCACCTTTGCCCATAAGTTGAATGACATGCTCCTTCCTCAGTCTATGGAAGCCCTTTTTGCTAAACCAGTTGGTTTCATTTTAAGTGATGTTGCTGGCTATTCCTTCCATGTAAGAGTCTTTATTCCTCTGTCTATTGAATTCATTATGTAGTAACCATTCGCTGACTCATTTGCTTAATTGACAAATATGCAACAGATCCTCAAAATTATCATGGTGGCACGCGAAGTTTATGAACATGAGATGAAAGAACTCAAGGACTTGAAAGATGAACACAAGAAGTATGCGGCTAAGATTCGAGCAGCTGAGGAGTTAGCATTCAAAAACTTGAAGGCCATGAAGGATGTTTAGAATGAAATCGAAGAATTTGCGACTAAGGTTCAGACGTTGGAAAAGGAAATGCGTGACGATGAAGAGAAGGTAGTTCATCAACAAATTATATGAACTTGCGTTGATATGATGTTGGAGTATCACAGGGGAGAATGGAGTTCGTGGGACGTTTCTAAGACCGTCAAAATCTACAATGAAGCTTTTCTTGATGACGCTTTTCCTATGGATGAGTTTGGTGGCCCTTCAAACGATGGTGATGATCAAATGAAATCCCCTAAAGATGATGCTCATGAGGACAAGTAACAGGATTCCTATTTTACTACTTTTATTTATGTATTTCAAATTATCGGGTTTTACTCTTGAACTTATTTCCCGCTTTTCATTGTGCTTATGTTGCTATGTTCGATCCTTGTTCCGCTTTATAGCGGGGGATCGTGGTCTTATTTTTGTTAATTTTTGGTTTAGACTTTTGACGTAACATTAAGTTTGTTGCTTATGAATCGAATTTCCATCATCATCTTATTTTGTGTCTTTACTTGTGTATTTTAAGCATATTTTGGATTTCTTCCATTATGTTGATTACAATTATTGTCTTTATGATATGTCGTATACTTAATAGTTTATCGTGAATGTCGAGTATTGTATAGTTGTTGAATTTGTAAGGTAAAGTTTTTCTAGATAGCTCTAAAAGATAGAAACATCCGAATAAGTTATTTTGTCAAAATGAATAGATCACTTATGTAATTATATAAAATAAAAGCTTTCCTTTGTCATCATTATGTACCATAACGAATCAATTCTCTGTTTCAAATGTAATTGTAGTCGTCAATATACTTTGTTTGATTCGTAAAAATTATGTCATGTGTTAGTATAACGTGGATGTGTGTAAGTATTATTTGTCATAGAAATAAATTTGATAAAAATTTATGTCAATTAAGACTATCGAATGCTTATAGCATTTTTATTTAGTGCAACACGATTGTAGTTAGGTGATCAGCCCTTACGTTTGTCATTGACATGTTCTGTTCGTCGTGTACTAGTATATACTAACATTATAGAAACAATTCTAGCAAAGTAAACTTACGTAAATATGAACGAATCTAAAAGGTAAGCACAACTGATAGAAATAACTTGCATAACAATGTAATTCATGATGTAAAACGTAAGGAATTAGAAACATAAACATAGGATCAAGTTTCCTCAAACAAAGCGTCATACCGAGCATAAGAAAACAACGACAATCAACTATGTCCTAGCAACTTATTAATCAAAGATTCCTAAAAGCCTAAATTAAAAAGATGAGTTAGAAAACATTACACGTGATATAGCTTCAAGTGTAAAGCGTTTCAGCTTCTTGGTACTTGTGTGCCGTCCAAACTCGACAATCGATAAGCCCCACGTCCAGTGACTGCGTTAATAAGGCAAGGTCTTTCCCAAGTGTCAGCGAATTTTCCTGCCATCACGTCCATAGTATTTTGGAACATCCTCCTTAACACCAAGTCACCAACACGGAAAGCTCTCACATGGACATGTTTGTTATATGTATTGGCCACCCTTTTTGATAAGAAACCAATCGAATCTTCGCCATCTCTCGAAGCTCGTCCACAGTATCCTGGTCATGTGCCAATTCTATGTTGTTCATGTTAGTCATCAATAGTCTGTACCTAGCTGTTGGCATCATGATCTCTGTTGGTAAGACAGCTTCAGTGCCATAGACTAAGCTGTATGGCGTCTGTCCTGTTGACGTCTTAGGAGTCGTCCTATCCGACCATAACACCCAAGGCAATTCTTCATCCCACTTTCCTTTGCATGATGTCAGTCTCCTTTTAAGATTGTTGATTATGATCTTGTTGCTCGATTTAGCCTGTCCTTTGGCTTGAGGATATCTTGGTGTCGACTTAATCAAGTTGCTATTCCAACATTTGCAAAAT
Source organism: Apium graveolens (assembly GCF_009905375.1). Lineage (NCBI taxonomy): Eukaryota > Viridiplantae > Streptophyta > Magnoliopsida > Apiales > Apiaceae > Apium > Apium graveolens. The sequence goes on from NC_133656.1 coordinate 135,236,943, forward strand.
GCTTCTGTCTTGTCATTTATGAATTGTGATCCATTATCATAAACAATTTTAGATGGAACACCAAACTTGCAAATAATGTTTCTCTTGATATACATTATCACTTCTTTTGACATGACCTGCTTGAACGCCTCTGCCTCGATCCATTTTGAAAAATAATCTGTCATGGCCAACATGAACACCTTTTGCGTAGGTGCAGGTGGATCTTCCCCACAATGTCCATTCCCCATTTCATAAAAGGCCAAGAGAGAATATACATGTTAAGGTGCTCAGAAGGTTGATGTTTGATAGGTGCATGTCTCTGGCAGGTGTCACATCTCCTCGTGTAATCTAGAGCATCTTGTCTTAGTATCGGCCAGTAATAATCCAAATATAGAATCTTTAATGAGAGATTTCTTCCGTTGGTATGATTTCCACACTCTCCTTCATGTGCATCTCTCAATACCATGTCAGCCTTGTATTTTCTCAAGCATCTTTGAAGCATCCCTGTAGAATATTTCTTGAACGTTGTAAATAATCTTTGTATGCTCGAATCCAGCTATCCATGTCTTCATTGGTATTATCATCATATTGATTAAGAGCCAACACTTCTATGCCATGAACCAATATTTGAACAGCAGGCTTCGTGATATGAATAACTAGAATGTTGTTTAAGTCGAGACCCTTAGAAACAACTCCCAAACTGGCTAGTACATTAGCTTGTACATTATTTTCTCTTGGAACTTGTTGCATGTTGAAAGTGTCAAAGTAATTCTCCGATTTCTTGGTGATATCCAAGTACGTGATCATCTTGGGATCCTTAGCTTCATAGAAATCATTGACATGATTAACAATTAACAATGAATCACAGTTTACATCAATATTTCTGACCTTCATGTCCTTAGCAGTCATGAGCCCTATAATCAGTGCTTCGTACTCGGCTTCTTTATTGGTGACTTTGAAGTCATAGCATATTGAATGTGCTATCATATCCCCCTATGGCGATTTGAGTACAAGCCTTAATCCCGTTCCATTTAAATTCGAAGCTTCATCAATATACAATGTCCATGGCTTGGTGTCCACCCTTAAAATGACTCGTTGAAACTCCTCTTCAGGTGTCGTCATTTGTCTTGAACTGAAATCATCCACAAAGTCAGCTAGAGCTTATGATTTTATGGCTCTCCTTGTATCATATATGATGTCGTAAGTGCTCAGACGTATGGCCCATTTCGCCATCATTCCCGTCAAGTCAGGTTTGCCCAAGACAGTTCTCAAGGGAAGGTTTGTTATGACATGTATTTTGTGTGATCTAAAATAATGCCTTAATTTAGTTGAAGTCATGGCCAATGCAAGCACTAATTTTTCTAGAGACGTGTACCTTGTTTCTGTATATACTAGGCTTTTGCTGACATAATAAATAGGAAACTGGACACCTTTGCTTTCTTTGACGAGCACTCCACTCATAACATGATTTGTAACAGACAAGTAAACATAATGGTCCTCTCCTTGAAGAGGCTTAAACAAGAGTGGAGGAGTAGTGAGATATTTCTTCAGATCTTTAAGTGCATCTTCATGTTTTTTCGACCACATAAACCCCTTATTTTTCCTTAAAACATCATAAAATAGTCTACGTCTGTCTGATGATCGTGAGATGAACCTGTTCAAGGCTGCAATTCTTCCGGTCAGTTTCTGAATGTCTTTAACATTTGATGGACTCTTTAACTCAAAAATTACCTTAATTTTTTCTGGACTAGCCTCAATTTCCCTCCTGGTCACCATGTGTCCGAGAAAATTTCCTGACAGCACAACAAAGTTACATTTAAACAGGTTCAGCTTCATGTTGTATGATCTCAATATGTCTAACACCTCATGTAGGTCGCGAGCATGATTCTCAATGTTTACAGTCTTGACCACCATGTCGTCTATGTAAAATTCCATTGTTTTACCTATCTAGTCCTTGAATATTTTGTTGACAAGTCTTTGAGATGTAGCCTCAGCGTTGCGTAGTCTGAAAGGCATGGCCAAGTAACAATATATCCCCCTGTCCGTGATGAATGTTGTTTTCTCGCTATCAGACGGCTCCATTTGAATTTGATTAAAACCACTTGAAGCGTCCAAAAATGTAGGCAATTCATGTCCATCTGTTGAGTCCACCACGGTGTCGATGTGGGGTAGTGGATAGGGGTCCTTGGGACAAGCTTTGTTCAAGTCCGTGTAGTCGACACAAACTTTCCATTTCCCATTATTTTTTTGTTCTATGACGAATTTCTCCAAAAGATTAACTCTTTGTGCATACGTAGGCAATGTGATCTCACCCAACGTGCGCTTGGTTTCTCCACTAAATCCCAACAATGTTGTCGTTTTCTTAATTATGTCACTTTCTGCCAAACCCATTTGTTTTAACGTGCTCAACATCATGATGTTGGCAGCGCTCCCGTTGTCAACTAATATTCTTTTGATTAGGCAATTCCCCACAAGGAGTGAAATGACGAGTCCATCTTGTCATGGTTCTCGAATACTTCTTTTATCTGACTCGTCAAACGTCAAAGATGCTAGAGTATTACTACTAAATCCTACCTGAGTAACTCGTACATCTGTCTCTCTAACCACCCTTTTAGATTGTGAGTATGTAGACCCACACACTTCAGAACCACCTGCAATGAAGTTAATTACTTTGTGATGTGGTGGTGATGGTGGTCGTCTTAATGGTGTCATGTTGTCTCCATTGGGTGACTTGTCTCTCCTGACGTAAGATGCTTTCTTGGATGTCATGAACTCAGTTAAATATCCCTTATTGGTCAAGAATTGTAGCTCCTATCATAAAGCCATAATGTTAGGTAATGAATTACACACAGGGGGGGATGGATGTGTTTTTGTGTTTTTATGCTTTTCTTGAACTAATTTGGTTGTGAACAAAGTAAATCAATTGTTGTAGTGAAATGTGTTCATGCAGAAATTAAACATGCAATGATAAAGAACACAGATCTTTTCAAAACTCACTTAATTTTATATTAAAATTAAGAATGTTTTGCTACAAAATTTCTAGGCTCTTTGTTGATAAAGAGCTTAGCTTCAATCTTGAGAGAATACAAGAGTTCCTTATCTAAATTGTTACTACTAACAAAGGACTAGTATTAACTTTATAATTTATTTAACTACTGGTGTACACAGTGTATAGTAAGACATGCTATTAACTTTAGTAAACTATCACTTGTCATTTCCATTTAAGGAAAAGTATATCTTCCATTCCTGGCTTAGCATATCTTTGCATTACTGTGTTAACTTTGATCTTCCTTTGTCAGGTAATCTTCACCCTTGATCTTGCACACTCTTCAAGCTGCTTTTTGTAGACTTGTCAATCCAGATGGTTGGATTGTTTGTTGATTGTAAATCTTGGATATTGAACTGGTCTGCAATTTTGTATTTTGAGATTTTACCTCGAGATCTCCATTTTGGTCTATAGAGAACTTGGCATCTTGATAAGTATATTGGCTTATCGAGATCTCTAATACTCCATTATAAGTTTGACTTGTAGAAGTCTATGAGTTCTCTATAAGAGAATTTGGCTTGTCGAGATCTCTAGACTTCATATCTTCACTTAGACTTATCGATATCTCTTAGTTCTCTAGTGTCTTATTGACTTATTGATAACTCAGAGTTTCCTAGTTAAATTTGACTTGTCGATAACTCATAGTTCTCTACTGAATTTTGGCTTATCGATATCTCTGATTTCTCTAGTGAAATTTGACTTATCGATAACTCAGAGTTCTCTAATGAATGTTGACTTGTTGATAACTCTGAGTTCTCTAGTGAAAAAATGGCTTGTCGATATCTCCAATCTTTATGTCTTCAATTTGGCTTGTCGATATCTCTGAGTTCTCTAATAGCTTTCATGACTTCTCGATAAGTCATTTGGAGTTCTTGAAAGACTTTTCTATAACACTAAATCTGTGACTTGTAGAGATCTTGACTTAGAACATTTTTTCCAAAACAGATTTATTCAACTCCAAGCTTCTTCATAATTCTTCTAAGGCATGATCTTCTTGTTCTTCTTCCAGATAGAATTCTTAGGCTTGGTACTGTTTACAGAAAAATACTCCAGTATGCTCTTTTAACATTTTTACAGACTTTAAATATTACAAGTACAAAATACAAATTAAGATTACAATACAACTTACTTAGGGTTGTCAATTTGACTTGGTTTTGTTAAAGTACAGGCATGTCTTGCACAACAATCACCCCCAATTTGTGAGAAGATTGCTTAACACAAATTCATGCCTGTTAATAAGACTAACCCCAATTTAAAATAAAAAATGAAGTTAATACATAAAACTTGACAGAATTATAACTTTTATACATAGAGGATTTACAGAGTTTGAATGGTTACAAGTATCAGGTAAAGACAGTTTTTGCTTCTGCTTCTTCTCTAAGGAGATCCTTTAAGTGATCAAGAATTTCAAGTTCTTCTATTATAGGTGTCCCACTTAGAGCTTCTAAAAGTTTTTGTCTTGCTACCTTTGGATAACCACTGTCTAGCAAATCAATCCTAAATCTTGAGAATCCACCAGCTTTGATGTTTATAAATTTTCCATCCTTAGAGATTCTACTCATCCTTTTGGCCTTGAGCTCTTCTGATCTTTTTATGAACATCTTAATTTACTCATCATACTTCCTCACTCTTTCTTCAGATTCAGCCTCATTTCTTTTTCTTCTTTCCTCCCTTGTAGTCAACCATTCAGCTAGAACTGATCTCCATGCCCTTATAACAGTATCCTTGTCCTTTAGCAAACTTATCATTCTCTTAGTTTCTGTGGGAGAAAGATAATCCATTAAATCATAGCCAAGGAAGGTGAAGGACCCATCTTCATAGTAAATTCTAACTTCCCTTAGAGATACAACCCAGACTCTGACTATTTCTTCTGCTAGATGTTGGAAATAATCTTCATCTGAGATGTACCAATTCAAAGGTAGAAAGTCACTTTGCTTGAAGCAGTTCCAGATGGCCCTTTCAGTAACTTCAACTTTTTCAATAGACTTGGCCTTCTTAGGTTTTCTCCCAACAGACTTGAAATGAGTTTGGTGTGATGGTTTGACAGAGGGTATGACTGAGATTTTCTTTAGAGATGTTTGGCTTGTGGTGATTGGAATTTTTAGGAAAGAGTTAGCAGTTTGCTTGTGTAGAAATTTAGGCTTAGAGGCTTGAGGTGGTTTGATGTTTGAGATAGTTAATTTTGAAGGTTGAGCTAAAGGTTGAGCTAGTTGTGTTTGGATTTTTAGGGTTTGGTGTGGTTTTGAGTCATCATGTCTCCTCTTACCCCTTCTCTCACTTGCTCTCTTCTTCTCATCATTTTTCTTTTCATCCTACTTCTTGTTCTCTCCACCCTTGCTTCCAGATGGCTTAGTGGATTGACTTGGATTTGAGCCAGAAGGATTTTAATCATCTTTCGTCTGCTCATCATCATCCAAGTTATCCTTGTTGATTTGAGTTTTGGGCAAGTTGGCTTCAGCGTCACTCAGGTATCTCCCCAACAACTTTATCATCTCCACATCATTATAATTCTAATTCTTCTTTGATTTTAAGTCAGTTTCCAGAATCATGATAAGCTTCTTATTGGCCATGACACATTGTTTAGGGATTTGGAAATGTTTGAAGTGTTTGGTGTTTGGACAGATGTATGTTATTCCTTTGCTTGGTTGTAGGTATGCTTCAGGAAAACAGCCACTTGTGCATTCTTCAATTCAGTTAGCAGCAAGGTGTCTTCATGAGTCATAACTATGACTTTGTTTATCATAATATCCAACTCAGATGCCCTTCTTGAGATAAGATAATTGAGGGACACCTGCATACATTTGTCTATCCCAGAGTCATTTGTATTTACCACAATCCTCTTTTGTAGAAAACTGTCTTGATTCACCATGATCACCCTTAAGAAGTTTATTATCTTCTCCAGGTCCTTCTTGTATGTGAAGTGATTATTGTTGAGGGAAGCTTTTAGGGCCTTGAGCAATTCATCAAATTTTCTGCTCAGACTAGGTCCTTCAGCAGCCCTAATAAATCTCTCCATGTCAAGATCTACTTCTTGATTTAAGTTCTTTTCAGCACCCTGGACTTGTTGAGTAGATGATCTAGATCTTGCTAGCCTAGCCTCTATCTCCCCTTAGTCTTGTTGGCAGGCATGAGGAGGGGAGTAGGAATTTCAGGCCTTATCTGTTCTGGAAGTGATGGTAGAGGGATGTTGAGTTTTCCCATGATGGCTCCCAAAAAATAGAGTTTTGTATTTGAAGTGCTTGTGAGAGACCACCAGGGTCTTTATGTATGTTTATTGACTTTTGACTAGAGAAGTCAAAGCCTGAACCTGAGTGTGGAGAGATGTTATGTCACACAACACTATAGAAGAGGGTTGAATATAGTGTTTATACAATCAAATTGATTTATCAACACAAGTATGTAACAGTAATCAAGTATATTCAATATAATAAACTCTGTTACAATAGAACAGTTGTTCTCTCTCAGTGATGAACAATATCACTAAGAGCTGCTAGGTTACAATAAATAATGTTCTCGTGAATGATAACACATATAGTGTAAACCCTAAGCTGTGTTTATATAGTACATAGTTACAAGATATATGGAATATAATTCTGTCTCCTAAAATATATCAATCAGATATTATCTTCTATAAGTCTTCTAGCTGTCCAACTCTTCATGCATATCTTCTATTGTTTTAGTCATGATTCTCTCCTGTAAATCAGTTGCATTCCTTATCTGAAGTACCCGCACTTAAGTCCTGATATAAATCCCGACGGCCTTAAGTTCTGATATAAGTTCTGACTTTAGTAAGTTCTGATTTCCAGTAAATCCTGATATTAAGTTCTGAAACTAAACACAACAGATTAGACATGACATCACAAATATATCTAACAATCTCCCCAAACTTGTAAATTATGAAAAATATACAAGTTAATAGATTTGATGATGTCAAAAACATTTAAGTACAAATGCAATGAGAGTTTATTTAGACAACTAACTACAACTTACAATCCTTGTAGCTTTTACCAATCTTACTGAATCAATCTGAATCCAAAGTGATTCTTGGCAAAGTTTGATATCAGCTTTTCTTCTGCATTCCTTAGGACTTGAGCTAATGTAGCCTTGACTTGCTTCATTTCTTCATCTTGACTTCCAATCTGGTAGATTGCAAACCTAAGTGCTGAGATGTGATTTTTTTCCAGTCCATCACCAAGTCTGATTACTCTAGGATGAAATGAGTCTTCATTATAGCACAGACATTTCTCTTTCAGAATAACTTCAAGTTTAGCAGGATCCTTCTTCATTGAAATTTCACTTCCATCATCTTCAACTATATTTGGAATGAATTCTGTAACCCTTGATCCAGAGATTCTGGCTTTATCCCTTATGGTCTTCATGATGAAATTTGACCATCTTCAGGTGATCTTATACTTTATCTCCAAAAGATAATGAAAGAATTGAAGTTCTTTCAGAGATTTGTTCAACACATCTGATTCTGACATTCTGTATGTTCTTCCATCTTCAAGAAATAGAATCAGCTTTTCTTTGACATTACTTTTATCATGAGCATCCAGTACCACTTGAACAGATATAACCTTGTCAAGGTGTTTATGTGTAACTTCTTCAAGTGGTTTTTCAGTTAATAAGAATGGATTTCTAGTAAGTACTTCAACTCCTGTCTTAATCTTGGCTTCTTCAGAACCTAATCCAGCTCTGTCTCTTGCTTATCTGGCTTTCAATCCAACAGTCATGAAATCAGATAGCAGTTGACTTTTCTTAGGATCTGATGGATTAACATTTTTCTATTGGAGTTTTCTCTTATCAGTAACTGTCATTTTGTTTAAATCAACTTGAGCTTTGTCAGAGGTTGATATCTTGATGACTTGATCAGGATTTGCAGAATCTTCTATAGCTTGCTGTTCTTCACTCTGAACAACTTGAGCTATGTCAGAGGTTGTCTTAGATTCTTCTGTTATCTTCCTTCTTTTCAGAGTTTCAACAGTTTCATTTTCTGCAGCACCATCAAAAACTTGAACCAGTTTGCATACAGGCTTCATCAGGATTTGAGGAATCTTCATCTCCTGTATCTTTGTTAGTTCATCAATATTTCCTTTCCCATTTGCCTTGGGATCAATTTCAACTTGTGACCTTGTCTTGGGCTTTGAAGCCTCAGAGCTTTCCTTGATCACAATGCCTTTTTCCTTAGGCCTTGGAGGTTTCTTTGCATTAGAAGCTTTAGACTTAAGATTTGTCTTCTCAGCTGCAAATCTAGCTTCTTCCTCCTTTAAAGTCTCTAAATCCATTCCAGGATTATGCTTGAGAAATAATCTTCAAGCAATTTCTTCATCAAGTGTCTGAATCTTGGGATCTTTATAATAGACTGTAGTCTCCCTTCTCTTAAGCTTCAGAGTTTGCAAAAACTTCAGAGAGTCTTGACTTCCAGCTTAAATCAAAACATCATAACTTGATATCAGATTTTGATTATCAGAATTTGCTATCAGATTTTGAGCATTCACAGCTTCAGAACTTGTATTCTTCTGTGTAGAAGATTTGCTAGAGTCAGAAATTAGTTTCTTTGAAGAAACTTTGCTGCTTTGCCCTTGACCTTGACCTTTGCCCTTGCTAGGGTTTCCCTGGTCATCTCCTTTATCATCCTTCTTCTTCAGTACTTGACTAGTTGAGCATTTGGACTTCACTACCTTCTCCCCCTTTTTGGCATCATCTGGTAGGAGTAGAGATAGAAGAAGTTCTACTGAAGATTGGATTTCATTCAGTTGAGTCTGTTGAGAGGCTTGATTCTACAGGACCTCAGTCAATTGGGCCTGTTGCTTTTCTTGAAATTTCTCAATATCCTCTACTTTCTCGTGAATAGGTCTGATAAACCTGTTCTTGTCTAGCTTGAATATCAGGTCCAGCTTGTCAGCATTTTCCTGTAGTTTATCAACCTTGGCATGAGTAATGGAGTGTTGACCTTGAAGACTTTTAGTATTGAGAGCTGTGACTTTAAGTTGAGCTTTGAAGTCAGAGTTTGTCAACAACTCATCAGCTTTTGCAATATGATCTGACAGTACTTTTGAGCTTGGAATGAAATCAGATTCATTCCACTTCTTGGTACATTCCACTCCTCTGTGAGTTTCTTCCCATGGAATAAGAGCATCTTGTTCAACAAACTTTTTAAGCAATGCCTCCTTTCCAATAATTTGAGCTGGAGTGTTTACTGGAGCTGACTCTCCAGAACTTGTAAGAAACTCTTCATCTTCTGACAACACAAGAGTGTGTATGGCTGTAGGAGATTCTGGTACAACTTCATCTGTTTCCATATCCATAATTAGTGTGGTAGGAACTTCAGCATTTATTGGAGAAACAGGTGGAGTTGTCTCCTTTGCTGGTGCTTCCAGATAGAATACAGTTGGTATGTTCAGCCTGTGAATATCAATTTCAGGACTTAATCCTGAATCTTCAACTGGAACATTTTCTTTAATAGGAGAGAAGGAGGTGTGATCAATGTGTTATGAACAGTGTCTTCAGCTTGAGTTGGAGGTGGTAGAGCTTCAATCACTATTGGTGCTGTTGAGATCAGAGATTCCTGATCCCCTTCCTCAGCTTCCTTAGCATCCTCATAATGAGGTTATGCCATATGCCTTCCTGCTCTCATCTTCTTTGATCTTCTGGATAGTGGAGGAGTTGCTTGAGCAGCATCAGAACTTGAAGTTCTTTTCCTCTTTAAAATACCAGAATCCTCAGCTTCAGTTTCCTTCTGAGGAGTTACCTTTTCAGCTGCTACCTCCTTCTGAAAAAATACATTTTCAGCTCCTACCTCTACAGGTTCTGATGTGGGAACCTATGCCTGCTCATCTTCATATTATTCATCCCTAAGAATCATCCTTCTTCTCCTTGGTGGAGATTTAGGAACAGATTTTGCTCTTGAAGGTTTGGGTCTAGATGTTGTAGCAGATGATTGTGGTTGAGAAGATTGTGCAGGTTGGAAATAAGTTCTGATGGTAGGCTGTGGTTGTGGTTGAGAGGATTGAGCTGGTTGAGGATTGGTTGTAGGTGCTGATGGAGGTTGAGAGGGTGCAACTTCAGGAAATTTTGGTGTGTATGTGTTGGGGTCAGAGTTTACTAAGAACTGTTTTACCGATGTAGGAATTTGAAGGGGTCTTAGTATCTCTTTCTTATTATCAGTAGATAACAAGTCCGTGAAGGCCCTTTTAGCAAGTTTAAAAGGTTGAATTGTCTCACTATAGTTTTGAGGCTTATCAGAACAACAAAAACTGTAAATTAATTGACAAAATCTAGCAAAGTACACAGTATTTGGGTCCTCATTCATCCTATCCCCAATAAAACCAAGAATAACAGTAGCATAATCAAAGTGAGTTTGATTTAGAAATGCATACCCTATTTGCTGACTCAGAATGGGAATCGCATCAAAGTTGGAGCATTTGTTGGCAAAAGCTCTGGTGATGCATTCAAAGAAAAAACTCCACTCCCTTCTAATGTATGGCCTCTTCAGTTATCCCAGCTTGGACAGACCTTTCTCACAACCAAGATTGGCCATCATACCCTGTAGAAGTGGCTCCTCAATCTGAGCATTGAAAGTATAATTTTCTGGTAAGTGAAAAGCCTGTCGAACTGTTGACAATGTTACCAGATGCTCATCTTCCCCTGTTGTGAAAATGATACTTGGGGAACCAGCTTCACCACCATTATCATAAACACCACTCCTCCAAAACTCCAGTATTTGAGTTCCTGAGAGTAATTGTGGTTGGGTCAAAGCATACCCAATCTCACTTCGAGCCAGAAAGTCTTGAACAAAATGAAAATCTGATGGAGCATCATCCTTGCTGAGAATAGCCATGTAGTTGTTGGGGACGAACTTGGCTCCATTAAAGATGATGTCCTTGGGTTCCATTTCTGTAAAAAATTAAGTGAAAGTTGTGTGTAAGAAAGGTGTTTGATAAAATGCCTGTAAGAAATAGCTTCAGAGAATATTAGAAAGTGAGAGAGAATAAGAGAGATTGGAAAATAAGAATAGTAGGTAAAATATTGTAAAATATTTTAACTTTCTTATTTATACACCCCACGTGACAACGGCTAATTTTGTGAAGCAGAACAGACTTTTTACACCTGGCAGCATGGAAACAGTCAAAAAAGTAATGAGTGGGCACGGTAAACGTGCAGTAATTATTGCTCACATGCTGTTACCAAAACAAACACGCAACCCATAAACCAAATGATTATCACTATTTTTAGCTCATTTAATTATTTTCTGACAAAATATAACTGTTACAGTAAATACTAAAAATAAGCCAAGTAATTAAATAATGCCACGTAAGCATCAGAGTTTCCATCAGGATTTGCATCAGAACTTGACTATTATCAGAATTTAACGGTCATCAGAACATGGCTTCTGTACTCAAAAAGTGAATGACTGTATCTGTGATTCTTTACACAAATACTGACTAGTTTCTTCAAAGTTTAATCATCAGAACTTTCATCAGAACTTGTCCTCAAAATTTATGCAAATAATACTTTACTGTTTATCTGAAACAACTTAATCACCACAGTAATTTTCATTATTCATATGGAGTGAGAGTGTGTGCATTTGCAAATGATCAGATAAAGATTAAAGTCTGATAAACTTCAGATATCTTAGAACTAAGGCATAACTAAGAAAAATGCTTAAAATCTGTCTTTAATTTTGAAGTCTACTATAGAATAAATTTTTGCAAGAGTTCACCTCAACTGTTTGTGCTCATTTTATGCATCTTTTGACATTCTTTTTACAGTGGCTTCTCAGTGTAAATGAGTTACAACTGCTACCAGAATTTATGCTATTATCAGAGTATTTCTCCAGTAATCAGAGAATGTGAAAAGTCACCAAGAAAAATTTATTTGCTTTTCAAATGCATATAACTTAATACCAGCAATGCACTTGGGTCTTCCCTTTCACATATTTACTCTATATCTCAAAGAAGTACCTGACTTCAATTTCTTCTCTTTTGTTTTCTTCAAATAAGTGAGGCTTATCAAGCATGTAGTTCATCCTTAAGATTTACTGACATCAGAATTTGACAGATAAGAAACAATAATCTAGTTTGTGACTTAGTAATAAGATACACAAAGTAAATTTGACTAAGATCAAAATCAGAGTTTGCTTGTGTTATGGATTTCCACATAAACAACTAATTCAAACATGGGATATGCAGTTTGTTAAAGACTACTAAGTCAGCATCTAACAAATTATCCTCATTGGATTGAATAGTCACAGAACATTCAAAATACTATCGAGTATATAGAATCACATCATATAACAATCAGTATTTTCAAGTATTACAATTTAAGCACATATTACATCGAGATAAGACAATCTGTAAACACTGATCATAAAATCTGATGCATGAGAACAACAACTAAACTGATTTTGAGAAAGAACCTGAAACCATTCCAAGTTCATTTACCAGTCTTGTAAAAGTAGCTTCACATAGTGGTTTTGTGAAGATATCTACTAGTTGTTGATCTGTTGGAACAAAATGCAATTCCACTGTACTTTCCATAACATGTTCCCTTATGAAATGGTACCTATTGCTAATGTGCTTTGTCATTGGGTGTTGAACTGGATTACCTGTCATAGTAATAACACTTTGATTATCACAGTAAATGAGTATTTTAGAAAATTCTAACCCATAGTCCAGTAACTGATTCTTCATCTAAAGAATCTGTGCACAACAGCTTCCTGCAGCAATATATTCTGCTTCTGCAGTTGATGTGGAAATTGATTTCTATTTCTTGCTAAACCAAGAAACCAATCTGCCTCCAAGAAATTGACAGCTTCCACTAGTGCTTTTCCTGTCTATTTTGCATCCTGCAAAATCTGCATCTGAATAACCTATTAGCTTAAAATCTGATTCTCTAGGATACCACAATCCTAGATCAGCTGTACCCTTGAGGTACTTGAAAATTCTTTTCACAGCTAATAGATGAGGTTCTCTTGGATCAGCCCAAAATCTTGCACAAAGACAGGTAGCATACATGATATCAGGTCTACTTGCAGTTAAATAGAGTAAAGAGCCAATCATACCTTTGTAGTTAGTAATATCTACTGATGCTCCAGTATCTTTATCTAACTTGGTTGTAGTGGCCATGGGAGTGGATGTAGTTGAACAGTCTTGCATTCCAAATTTTTTGAGTAAATTTCTGGTGTACTTGGATTGATTTATGAAAGCACCTTCTTCATTTTGCTTGACTTGAAGTCCCAGAAAATAGCTAAGTTCTGCCATCATACTCATTTGATATCTTGACTGCATTAGCTTTGCGAACCTTTCACAGAGTTTGGCATTTGTAGAACCAAAGATGATATCATCAACATATATATGTACCAAAAGTAAGTCCTTTCCATGGTTGAGGTAGAACAAAGTTTTATCAATTGTGCCTCTGGTAAATCCACTTTCCAGAAGAAATTGAGCTAAAGTCTCATACCATGCTCTTGGAGCTTGCTTAAGGCCATAGAGTGCTTTATTAAGTCTGTAGATATGATTAGGAAATTTTGGATCTACAAATCCTGGAGGTTGTTCAACATATACCTCTTCTTTCAATTCTCTATTGAGAAAAACACTTTTCACATCCATTTGAAAGACTTTAAACTTCTTGTGAGCAGCATAAGCCAAAAAGATTTTTATGGCTTCCAATCTAGCAACTGGAGTAAATGTTTCATCATAGTCAATACCCTCCTGTTGAGAGTAACCTTTAGCAACCAGTCTTGCTTTGTTTTTTGTAATTATGCCATCACTGTCAGTTTTGTTTCTAAACACCCATTTTGTGCCAACAATGGATCTGTTCTTTGGTCTTCGCACTAAGGTCCAGACTTTATTTCTTTTAAATTCATTTAACTCTTCCTGCATTGCTTGCACCCAATCAGCATCTTGAAGAGTTTCTTCCATTTTCTTTGGTTCAGTCTGAGATAGAAAGGAATGATAGAGACATTCATTTGATGTTGCTGTTCTAGTTCTGACACCTGCTTCAAGATCTCCAATTATTAAGTCAGGTGTGTGTGATTTAGTCCACTTCCTTGCAGATGGAAGTTGATCTCTAGAACCAGATCATCCCCCGTGATCCATGCTGTCTCCATCAGCATTTTCTGATGCTCCCCCTGAAGTTATGCTCTCTGAAATTTCAGAATTTGAGTTGGATCCTTCAAGAATTGAAGAATCAGAGTTTCCAGAATTATCAGAATTTGGCTCATCAGAACTTGATGAATCAGAACTTGAAGAACCAGTGACAGGTTCTGATGTTTATTGAGAGTCTTGAGATGTGGTATGATCATTAGCTTTCTCCCCCTGAATAGGTGCATTTTCCCTTGGAGTAGTTACCACAGTTTCAATGACATCAGAATTTAACCCGTCAGAACTTACAGGATCAGAATTTAGGTCATCAGAATTTACAGAATCAGAATTTAAATCTTCATTTTCAAATCTCAGTTGATCATGATCATTGAAATCTTCAAGTCCAGTAATCTTTTTATCAACAAAAGAGACATTGATAGATTCCATGACAACCCTTGTTCTTAAATTGTAGACTCTGAAGGCTTTTGTGGAAAGTGGATATCCAACAAAAATTCCTTCATCAGCTTTTAGATCAAATTTTGACAGCTGTTCAGGACGAGTCTTAAGAACAAAATACTTGCATCCAAATACATGAAAATATTTCAGATTTGGCTTCTTTTTCTTCACCATCTCATATGGTGTTTTTCCATGCTTGTTTATGAGTGTAGCATTCTGTGTAAAACAAGCAGTCTGCACAGCTTCAACCCAAAAGTAGGTTGGTAGCTTTGCTTCATCAAGCATAGTTCGTGCAGCTTCAATAAGAGTCATATTCTTTCTTTCTACAACTCCATTCTGCTGTGAAGTTCCAGGTGCAGAAAATTCCTTCTTTATTCCATGCTCTTTGCAGAACTCTTCCATGATTGATTCTTGAACTCAGTGCCATTATCACTTCTTATTATTTTAACAGAATCTTTGACTAACTTATCCAGCTGTCTGACATGATAAGTTAGAGTAGATGCAGTTTCATTCTTCTTATGCAAGAAATACAACCAAGTGTATCTTGTGAACTCATCCATTATAACCATAGCATATTTCTTATTTGCAATGGACATGACATTGACTGGACCAAATAGATCAACATGCAGTAAGTGATAAGGCTCAAGAATTGAGGATTCAGTTTTGCTCTTGAATGAAGATTTTCTTTGTTTTGCCTTTTGACATGAATCACAAAGGCCATCAGGAGCAAATACTGATTTTGGCAGTCCTTTCACAAGATCTTTCCTTACTAGCTCATTTATGTTGTTGAAATTTAAATGTGAGAGTCTCTTGTGTCAATTCCAACTTTCTTCAATTGATGCTCTGCTTAACAGACAGATTGCAGAACCATCAGAACTTGTTGAAAGTCTGGCTTCATATATGTTACCATGTCTGTAACCTTTCAGAACCACTTTGCCTGTAGAATTACTTACAACTTCACAGTGTTCTTCAAAGAAATTCACATGATAACCTTTGTCACATATTTGACTCACACTTAGCAGATTATGTTTAAGTCCTGAGACAAGAGCTACGGATTCAATTATGACATTCCCAAGATTGATATTTCCATATCCCAGAGTCTTTCCCATGTTGTCATCTCCATAAGAAACTCTTGGTCCAGCTTTCTCCACAAAGTCTGATAGCAGGGCTTTATTTCCAGTCATAAGTCCTGAACATCCACTGTCCAGAACTAGGATGTTTTTCCTGTTGCCCTGCAATCACAAAAACCACTATTGGTTAGTTTAGGACCCAGACTTGCTTGGATCCTTTGGCCTTTTTATGTTTGTTAGCATTTGCAGCGGATTTAGTTTCAGAGTTTATGCTAACATGCTTTTTATCAGACTTTATATCAGACTTTGCATCAGAATTTACACTACAAGGAATTACACTAACTTTCTTCAACGAAGGTTTTATTTGATAATAATCATAGTACAAACTATGATATTCCTTACAAGTATAAATAGAATGCCATAAACAACCACAATGAAAACAAGGATTTTGTGGTTTAAACCTAACAGACTGACTCTTAACTCCTGATCTAGGAGGTAAAGAGTTTATATCTTTATTTTTCCTGCAAAAAGAAGCAAGATGGTTAGAGTTTCCACAATTATAACATTTATTTCTAGGAGCATTAGGAACAATCATATAATTATTGCTTTTATTCACACCTTCCTTTCCATTCCTATTTTTCCTAGCTTCATTTACCTTGTTCACATTTCTAATCTCTTTCAGCTTATGCTTAAGCTGCTTCTTGGTCATTAAACCTATGTTTACTAAAGCTGGTTTGTCCTGTTTTAATTTGATAGAAGTTGACTTTTCTTTGACTTCTGTTTTGGAATCATTCATCTTTTCAGATTTTGACACATCAGTTTTTGCTACAAATTTAACAGGATTTACTTTAGGCTTTTCAGCTTTCTTGGTAAAGTTTGGTTTAGATGACACAGTTTCCTTTTCTTCTTTATCATCTAGGTAACCTAGACCTTCTTTCCAATTTCCATTTTATAAGATTTACTGAGTTGTTCTTCCAGAGTTAGTCCAAGTTTTGATTATCGCCTTTTCCATTTCCAGTTCAGATTTAAGAGATTTATTCAGTTTTAGCACTTCATCTCTAACATACAAAGCCTCATCTCTTTCTTTCTGAGTTTGATGGAACATAACTAACTCTTTTTCTAAATAGTCATTTCTGTTTCTAAGAGCATGACTTTCAGATATTAATCTTTCATTTGTTAAAGTCCGATCTCTAAAACTAATGAACATGGTTTTAAGATATAATCTTAGCTTAGAAATATCATCAAGTATGAAAAGCAAGAGTTGATTGAGGTACCTTCAATTCAGCAGCATCAGAACTGCTATCAGCATTTGCAATCAAGGTATAGTTCACCTCTTCTTCAGAATCTGAAGTGTCTGCCCAGTTTTTCTTCTTTATGATAAGTGCCTGGCCTTTATCACTTTTTCCTTTCTTGTAGTCAGGAGAGATGTGGCCTTTTTCACCACAATTGTAGCATTTGACATTTGAGTTGTCTCCTCTGTCAGACTTTCCTCCTCTGTCTTCAGACTTTCTGAACCCTTTCTTTTCAGAACTTCCACCTATCCTTGAAAACTTCTTGCCCTTTCTGAATTTCTTGTAGGCTATCTTTGTGATACCCTTCACCATAAGAGCACACAGTTGAATCATATCTGCATCAACATCCACTTCAGATAAATTTTTAGATTCTGAATCATCATCATCAGAATATGATGACTCTGAATCAGACTGTATGATGAGAGCCTTTCCTTTGCCCCTCTTTGAGACAACCACTTTAGGAGATTCCTCCTCAGCTTTAAGAGCAACTGTCTTTGACTTTCTTCCATGCCTTTTTCTCCTTTGATCCATCTCAAGTTCATGAGTCTTGAGCATACCATAAATTTTATCAAGAGTAGTTTCAGCAAGGTCATAGTTGTCTCTTATGGTAGTAGACTTCAAATCCCAATTTTTAGGAAGAGCTAAAAGGAATTTTAAATTTGAATATTCAAGATCATATTCCTTGTCCATCAGTGACAGATCATTCAAGAGTTTGGCAAACCTGTCATATAAATTAGTTAATGATTCATCAGCTTTTGAATCAAAGTACTCATACTCTTGAGTGAGTATAGTCTTCCTGTTCTTTTTGATTACATCAGTTCCTTGGCATCTTGTCTCCAAAGCATCCCATATCTCCTTTGCAGTCTTGCATCCAATTACCCTGTTTGACATGACATTGTCAATTGCACTATAAAGCAGACGCCTTACCCTTGCATCCTTGGCAATAGATGAGATGTCTTCAGTTGTGTACTCACTTTTCTCCTTTGGTATCATCTTTGCTGGTTGATCAGCAACTGCAACAGAAAGCTTGGTAGGCTTATATGGTCCATCATTAATTCTATCAAGGTATTCTGGATCTGTGGCTTCCAGAAACATAGCCATCTTTACCTTCCATATAGGATACTCAGATGCTCTCAGTATGGGAACCTTAATACTCTCATATCGACTGTGAGTTTGATTGTTTTGAGTATCTTGAGTTTTGGTGGGCTTAGGTGGGGTTTGTGTTTCTTCAGACATGATTGTAAACTGGATCTCACTGTTTGTAAATCAATAGAGAGGCTCTGATACCACTTGTTAGGCCACACAACACTATAGAAGGGGGTTGAATATAGTGTTTATACAATCAAATTGATTTATCAACACAAGTATGTAACAGTAATCATGTATATTCAATATAATAAACTCTGTTACAATAGAACAATTGTTCTCTCTCAGTAATGAACAATATCACTAAGAGCTGCTAGGTTACAATAAATAATATTCTCATGAATGATAACACATATAGTGTAAACCCTAAGCTGTGTTTATATAGTACACAGTTACAAGATATATGGAATATAATTATGTCTCCTAAAATATATCAATCAGATATTATCTTCTACAAGTCTTCTAGTTGTCCAACTCTTCATGCATATCTTCTATTATTTTAGTCATGATCCTCTCCATTAAATCAGCTGCATTCCTTATCTGAAGTACCCGCACTTAAGTCCTGATATAAATCCTGACGGCCTTAAGTTCTGATATAAGTTCTGACTTCAGTAAGTTCTGATTTCCAGTAAAACCTGATATTAAGTTTTGAAACTAAACATAACAGATTAGACATGACATCACAAATATATCTAACAAGAGATGCATTAGAGGTTTCCAGAGAAGCTACTTGAGTGTTGAGGTCATGAATGTATTGTGAAGAGGAGCTTGTAGTAGAGATATCAGTAGATTGACCAAAAGTAGCTTGCACAAATTTCCGAATTTCATCCATGACCAAAGGTGAAGGAGTGTATCTTGTAGTGTGCATTTGATTCAACTACCACCTTATGTCATTAGTTTTACAGATATGATCTTGAACAACTTTGTGCAAGGCTATAAATGATTCCTTAAGTTGATTTACACTTTTATCAATCCCACTGAGATCATACCTAGACATTTGTTCTGAGAAGATCTTAAATTGGTTTTTGATCTCAGTTTGTGAAGGGATGATTTGGTCCATCTTTTCTCTGACCATCTTCATTACTTTATCTTGATGTCCATTCAATTTTATTTGTAGAGATTTTCCAAAGTTATGGAAAGCCTTGATTTGAGACTTGTAGACCTCATTGATGGCATCATATACCTCTTGTGGAGTGAGGGATCTGGAATTGCTTTCCAAAATTGTAATGTACTCCTCCCTGAATTTTGCCAACACAGCATCCATCTCAATTGTGAACTCCTTGTCCAACCAAACATCACAGTTAGCATCCTGACCAGCTTCATCAACAATCTTTGCTTGATTATCTTCCACATCATCCTGGTAGGAGAGCATGATAGCTTGGTAGTCTTGATTGGACATATTGGATGTGAGTAGCTGTTGTGAGATTTGAGCCAGGCCTCTAAGTTGATTAACTCTAAGATCTTTAATAGTAGTTGGTTGATTTTCAGTGTCTTGGAGTCATTGGGAGATGAGGTGTGATTGAGAGGTAGAGGGATGTGAATCAGAACCATCTGTGACTGAAGTCACAGTTTTACTCACAGGTTGCATTGTGGTTTTGACAAGTTGTTGTTCCTCACATAAAGTGGGAACCTCCAACTGAATTGGAGGGGATTTGACTGGGTTACTGTCATATGCACCAGTCTCAAACCCTTGTGCTTCTTGCAAAGCACTGTCACTTGAATGTGATAAACTTGCCTCCCCCATAGAAGGATCATTGGCAATTGTACTCCTAGCATCTACTGCCAAGGCAATTTCTGCTAGGGTTTTGAGGGGAGTTGTTCCTACATGAGGAACCTCTAATTGAATTGGAGAGGATTTAGATAGTTCCCCCTCAGGAGTACCACCCTCAAACCTTACAGTCTGTGGAGACTGATTTGCACATGAAGGTGTATTTAGCATCTCCATGCGGTATTCAGTAAAAACTGATGAATCCCCCATGGTTTTGATGGTGGCATCAAGGTCTACCCCAGCTAGTAGCCACTCACCATCTAATTGAAGTGTTTGCCTGGTGAGCAAGGTTTCTTGAACCAAGTCACTTGATTGAGATTGCACTTGAGAATTTGATTCAAGTGCTGTTGGTAGAGAAGAAATTTGAGATATGAGAGATTGTTGCTCAGATGTGAGTGTTGGCAGCTCCCCCTGAATGGACGAGGGAGCTTCAAAAGATGTGCCCTCACTGTGTGTGCCATCCTTATTCCTCCTACCATACACTTGAATTTCTTCAGGTGCAGGCTGTGCAGACTTTGTACAAGGTGCATTGGGGTGAATGCTATTTTGAATAGACACACCCTGTTGAGAGGATGTATCTAGAGTCTGTTTAGTCCCCATTTTTACAACTGCATCCTGTTGGGAGGATACAGAGGTGGCTTGAGTGGTCAGCTCAGATTTCTTACTCTTCTTTGATCTCTTGACCAAGGGTGACTCAGCTTCAGTTTGATCTTCACCACTCTCAGTTATAACTGTTAAGGTTACCTCATTTCTCTTCCTTTTAGTCACCTTATCCTTTTGAGAAGATGAGGTGGTTGGTTTCCTAGCTACTAAGGGTTTTGAAAAAATGTTTTCAGCTTGGGAAGATCCCTGTAGGTGTTCCTGTGTTTGTACTTCCACAGGTTCAGGAATCATAGCTATGCTAGATTGTACATTTGTTATCATGTCAGGCATTGGGTAAGGGTAAGTCCTAAACCTCTCCAACATGAATGAAGTGATTTTCAGACTTACATTTACCTTATTCTTTGTAGTAAGTGAACCACATATTATTTTGGACACTTGCTTACAATTGCCTATTTTTGTGCTATCTATACCATTTAATAAATGTATGTCTGCTACTTTATGATTTAAAGTGGACATAATAAATTTAGGAAATAAAATTTCCTTACCTCTAGCTGACAGGGGCATGGTCAGCCTGGTTGCAAGTTCTTCCAGGATCAATAGACCAACATTCAAGTGTTTGTTGTGTGCTATTGAATACACTAGCTTCTGCACCACACTTGAAATGTTATCATACCCTTTCTTCCTGCATTTGAAGGCCCTCACCACAGAATTAAAGACAAAGGACCACTCATTCCTTAGATTGGTCCTGTTCAAGCTTGACAAGTTGATTCTTTCACCATAATTGATGAAGTCCAGAAACTCAATCAGCTCATCAGGAGTTGGCACCTCCACCAGATTTGCAGTTGGTAGCCCTAGAGCTCTATTCACATCTTGTTCATTAAACTCAATTTGTTGGCCTCCAACTGAGCAAGTTACCACCAATGATACAGAATTGTCATTCATAACAGTCCTTACCATATCTATTGTCCAAGACTCATGTAGCACATCTAGGTACAACATTGGGTTAGCAGTTAAAGCACCTGCAAGGTAAGATTCAGACAACAGTTTCACGAACCCCTTGAAACTGTCAGGACCTTGGTTAGCATCAGTAAAAGCGAGGTAATTTGTTCCTTTATCTGGAATATAGGCTCTTGCAACATTGAGTGTCATTGTTGATTGATGAGAGTGAATGGGTAAGAATTTTTTTTGAGAAAGGAGTGAAAATGAGAGAGAAATCGGTTTTTGCTTGAAAGGCTAGGTCACTTAAGATCTCAAAAGTTGTAAGTATATATATGTACCGAGATGTCTGAGTGTTTATAGTAAAAGCAAATGACTTGTCGAGAACTCAAAAATAGACATTTAGAATTAGTCTATCGAGAAGTTATTTTAAGAAATGAAATTACATATCGATAAGTCAATTTAAATTACTCTTATAGAGAACTAAAGATTGACTTATCGAGATGTCAAATAAATACCCAGTTTGTCCAAAAATGGACTGAATTAATCCCAACTTATATCTGAATAAATTCAAAATAAAATTAGAATAAATTTGCCAAAAGTATTTTACCAAAATAATTTATTAAGTTAAATTATTTTAGTTCTGATTTATTGAGAAGTCTAAAAAAATATACTTGTAGAGAACTCTGTAAATTAACACTACTAGAGAACTCTACAAGGACTTATCGATAAGTCATAATAGAGCTTATCGAGAAGTCACTCGAGAAGTCAGTGAATTAACTTATCGAGAACTCACTTGAGAAGTCTTAAAATTACTTGTCGATAAGTCATTTAGACTTATCGAGAACTCAGTTCTTTATATATTTTTGATCAATTTTAAGTCTTCCTTGTGTTAATTTTACATATTAATGATGTAGATTAACAACTAAACAGTTTACTTAGAATTTTGAAAAATTCTACGTTAAAATTTTTGTTTTGAAAAAATAAATATGCAAAGATTTTTAAAATATTTATAATTCATATTTTAGTTAATTTCTGATTAAATCAAATTAATTTTGATTTACTAGAAATTAATCTGCTACAAAACATTAGCTGAGTTCTTGTCTTAGGATGAAGAATTAAGCATTCCAATTTCACCTACAAGTCTAGTGAAAGTTGCTTCATCCAAAGGTTTAGTAAAAATGTCAGCTAATTATTTTTCTGTTGGAACAAAAATGAGCTCATTGGTACCACTTGTAGCATATTCTCTAATAAAATTGTATCTTACATCAATGTTCTTTGTTCTAGAATGATTAACAGGATTAGCTACTATAGATATAGCACTAGTATTGTCACACATGATAGAAATTTTGTGTAACACTAGGCCATAATCCATTAGCTGATTTCTAATCCAAAGCACTTGAGCACAACAACTTCCTGCAGCTATGTATTCAGCCTCTGCTGTAGAAGTTGATACATATTGTTATTTCTTGCTATACCAGGATACAAGTCTTTGACCAAGAAATTGACAGCTTCCACTTGTACTCTTTATGTCAACCCTGTATCCAGCAAAATCTGCATCTGTGTAGCGAACAACTTCAAAATCAGTTCCCTTAGGATACCACAATCCCAAGTTTGGAGTCCCCTACAAATATTTGAAAATCCTCTTTACAACCATCAAATATGATTCTTTTGGATTTGCTTGAAATCTTGCACATAGACATGTTGCAAACATGATGTCTGGTCTATTTGCAGTTTAGTAAAGCAGTGATCCAATCATTCCTCTATAGCTTGATATCTACACTCTTGCCTTTTTTATCTTCATCCAACTTTATTGCTGTAGATATAGGTATAGAAGCAGGTGAACAATCAACCATACCAAACTTTTTCAATAATTCCTTGACAGACTTAGTTTGGCTGAAGAAGATTCCATCATTTCTTTGACTGACTTGTAGTCCAAGAAAGTAAATTAATTCTCCCATCATACTCATTTCATATTCACTCTGCATAAGCTTAGAAAATCTTTAGCAAAGCTTTTTATTTGTAGAACCAAAGATGATATCATCCAAATAGATTTGAACTAGGATCATATATTCACCATGTTTCTTGTAGAAGAGAGTCTTGTATATAGTACCTCTAGTAAAACCATGTTTCAGTAGGAATTTTGACAATGTATCATACCAAGCTCTAGGTGCCTGCTTTAGTCCATATAGAGCCTTGAGAAATTTGTATACAGAATTTGGAAATTCTGGATCTTCAAAGCCAGGTGGTTGTTGCACATAAACTTCTTCTTCTAACTCACCATTTAGGAAGGCACTATTGACATCCATTTGATACACTTTAAAATTTGAATGTGTAGCAGATGCTAGAAAAATCCTTATTGCTTCAAGTCTTGCAACCGGAGCAAAAGTTTCATCATAATCAATTCATTCTTCTTGTGAGTAGCCTTTTGCAACCAACCTTGCCTTGTTTCTGGTAACTATATCATTTTTATCTATCTTGTTCCAGAACACCCATTTTGTTCCAATAATGCTTTTATTCTTTGGTGCAGCAACTAACTCCCAAACTTTGTTCCTTTTAAACTGATTAAGATCCTCTTGCATTGCAGATATCCAATCAGGATCCATTAGAGCTTTTTCAGTTTTCTTGGGTTCTATTTGAGACAGATTGCATGCATGTAAGCACTCATTAGCAGTTGCACTTCTAATCCTCACAACAGCAGTAGGATCACCAATAATTGCTTCTCTAGTGTGACTTTTATCCCACTTTCTTGTATGAGTTTGTTAACTTGTGCCTTCATCATTTTCTTCATTATTGGTATGACTGCTAAATCCTTCTTCACTTTCTTCCCCTGAGTTTGTGCTATAAAATTCAGGTGTTTGAGATGAGTTTCCATTCCCATGATTTTCCTGTTGAGTAGTCTCTTCATTTATCATCTGTTGTGCATCAACTTCCTCTTCTCCATTAGAATCACTATCAATGTTGAGGTTTTCAAATACAAGGGCTTCAGCTTCATTTTCATCAAGGCATTCCAAGCCTGAACACTTGTCATCATCAAAAGTCACATCTGTGCTCTCCATATTCTTCTTTTGATCTATCACATAAACCTTGTAGGCAGTTCTCTCCAAAGAATATCCTAGAAAAATTGCTTCAAAAACTTTTGAGTCAAATTTTCCCACATATTCAGAGTTATCTTTCAAAATATAACACTTGCTTCCAAACACATGAAGATGTTTTACAGTAGGCTTTCTCTTAGACATGATTGAGTATGGTGATTTTCCATGTGCCTTGTTAATGAGATATTTGTTCTGAGTGTAACAGGCAGTGTTAACAACCTCTTCCCAGAAACTTGTTGGCAACTTGGCATCTTGCATTGTTCTAGCAGCTTCAACTAATATTTTGTTCTTCCTTTCAACTACTCCCTTTTGTTGAGGTGTTCTAGGAACTGAAAATTCTTGAACAATGCCTTTGTTTTTGCAGAATTCATTCAATGTTGCATTTCTGAATTCTTTTCCATTGTCACTTCTCAATCTTTTTACACAATTGTGATCTTCAACCTATTTTTTATCTTATTGATGTGCTCAATTATGATGTGTGGAGTCTCATCCTTAGAGTGCATGAACTCTACCCAAGTGTATCTTGAGAAATCATCCACCATCACAAGTGCATATTTATTTCTTAAAATTGATAAGACATTTACTGGTCCAAGCAAGTCCATGTGAATGAGTTACAATGGTGCACTTATAGAATTCACAGTTTTTGACTTGTGACTTGATCTTTTCATTTTTTCGTTCTTCAGATATGCATTTTCTTGTCTTACAGTTTCAAGCTCCACTAACAACAATTCAGCTTCTTGTTTCTCACTTTCAAGCTTCTCATTTATATTTGTCAGTCTGCTAACTTCTTCATTAGCAACAACCATACTTGTATGTGTGTGAAACATTTCAGTGCTCATCTTTTCTACAGTTTCCTTATATTGACTCACATTTAAATCAATGGTAGTGAGAGTTGGTACCTGTGATTTTGATGAGGATGATTCTCCTTGCTCCAAGGCTATTAAAGCATAATTTCCAACTTCCTCATCTTCATCATTATTAGAATCATCCCAACTTTTTCCCTCTGCAATATAAGCTTTGCTTTGCTGTTTCTTCAGAAGAGCTTCATACTATGCTTCCAGTTCAAGATAAGCTTTGTCCTTCTTTGCTTTCTTGGGTTTCCTGCATTCTGTAGCAAAATGGCCTAGTTCATCACAGTTGAAGCACCTTATCTTTGATCTGTCAACAGATCCAGTTTTGTAACCATTTTTGCTATCAGATGTGTACTTCCCTTTTTCTTTCCAGCTGTTGCCTTTGTTGAAAGACTGTCCTTTACCCTTGAAGAATCTTGGCTTCTTTACTCTAATGTTAGAGAACTTTCTTGCCATATAGGCCATTGACTGATCAAGCTCATCAAGTTCATCCAAGGTGTAGAACTCATCTTTTTCCAGTTCTAGAATGACCTATTCTTGTAATCATTTGTTCTTTGTTCACTTGTTGAGACAACTGGAGTTTGAGATCTTGGCTCATCATTAGAGATCTGGCTTTCATTGACAATTAGAGCACTTGAACCATCTACAACATGCCCTTGACCAGTTCTTAATGATTTTCTTTGAATCATTTCTAATTCATAAGTTTTCAAGATTCCATAAAGAACTTCCAGTGTTATTCTGCTTATATCTCTCCCTTATTTAATTGCTGAGATTTTCTGTTCCAAATGATCAGGGAGTGTGAGAAAAAAATTCAAGTTCACCTCTTCAGCTTTATAGTATTTATCATGGAGCTGCAAGTCATTTAATAGCTTATTGAACTTTTCAAACACATCAGTGATACTTTCTTTTGGCTTGACCATGAAACCCTCATATTGTGAAATCAGTATCCTTCTTTGATTAGATCTAACTTCTTCAGTTCCCTTAAAGAGTATTTCAATCTTTTCCCAGATTTGCTTGACAGTGTTACAGTTGACAATGTTGTTGTACATTACATTGTCAAGTGACTCTATCAATATCAGTTGCAAGCCACTATCCAGGGAAACTTTCTCTTTTTCAGGCTCAGTGTACTCAGAAGGGTCTTTTGGAGCATAATGAGTTGGAATGACCATATCACCATCTGTTGATTCTTCAACTCTAACCATATGAGTGAAGGGCCCATTTTTGAGATGGTTGGATTGTTTGTTGATTATAAATCTTGGATATTGAACTGGTCTGCAATTTTGTACTTTGAGATTTTACCTCGAGATCTCCATTTTGGTCTATAGAGAACTTGACATCTCGATAAGTATATTGGCTTATCGAGATCTCTAATACTCCATTGTAAGTTTGACTTGTAGAAGTCTCTGAGTTCTCTATAAGAGAATTTGGCTTGTCGAGATCTCTAGTCTTCATATCTTCACTTAGAATTATCGATATCTCTGAGTTCTCTAGTGGCTTATTGACTTATTGATAACTCAGAGTTTCCTAGTCAAATTTGACTTGTCGATAACTCAGAGTTCTCTAGTGAATTTTGGCTTATCGATATTTCTGAGTTCTCTAGTGGAATTTGACTTATCGATAACTCAGAGTTCTCTAATGAATGTTGACTTGTCAATAACTCTGAGTTCTCTAGTGAAAAAGTGACTTGTCGATATCTCCAATCTTCATGTCTTCAATTTGGCTTGTCAATATCTCTGAGTTCTCTAATAGCTTTCTTGACTTCTCGATAAGTCATTTGGAGTTCTCGAAAGACATCTCTATAACACTAAATCTGTGACTTGTAGAGATCTTGACTTAGAACATTTTTCCCAAAACAAATTTATTCAACTCCAAGCTTCTTCATAATTCTTCTGAGGCATGATCTTCTTGATCTTCTTCCAGATAGAATTCTTAGGGTTGATATTGTTTACAGAAAAATACTTCAGTCTGCTCTTTTGACATTTTTACAGACTTTAAATATTACAAGTATAAAATACAAATTAAGATTATAATACAACTTACCTAGGGTTGTCAATTTGACTTGGTCTTGTTAAAGTACAGGCATGTCTTGCACAACACACACAGTCATAAGCTTTATATCCGTAATCTCCATGATAGTCACACCATAATTTGGAATATGGATTCACCTTCGGCTTGTTGCTCTTCATTGGACATTTGACTATATCGCCCAACTTGGTGAACCCCTTCATCATGGCTGAAGGTGTTATCGTGAAACCGTAGCTGTCGTACGTAGGTGGAAGATTGGGGTCCTTCCTCCAATCACTATGTTCCTCTTTTCTCCAGTCATTACGTTCCCGCGTCGTGTTAACATAAACTTCATCCCTACATTTTGTTTTCGTGTCGTGTTATCATAAACTTCATCCCTAGAAGGCCTCGAATAGTGTTTGTATTCCCTATACCTTGGTGTTGTAATCTTTCTCGAAGGAATGTAATACTTCTCATCATCCTCCCTCATGTCTTTTTCCAATCTTACTTGTGTCATAACTTTATCTTGAATGTCATCCATAGTTCTACACGGGTATTTCGTTAGTTCTTCATAAAGTGGAGATTCCCTCTCTAATCCCCTTCTGAACGCTTCAATGGATGTGGGTACGTCGTAGTTGGTAATGGTCACATTTTCTCTATTGAATCATGTCAAGTAGTCATGTAATGGCTCTCTATGACGTTGCACAATCTTGTACAAATTACTGGTGGTCTTCTCGAACACTCTGTTACTAGCAAATTGCATGTTGAATGCGTCTTCCAGGTTGGCCAACGTCTTGATACTCCTGTGTGAAAGATTCATGAACCATTGTAAGGCTGATCCTGACAATGTAGAACCAAAGCCCTTGCACATACAAGCTTCTTTCAAGTCACGTGTGATAGGTACCGTGAACATTCGTTGCTTATATTATGCGCTGTATTCCAACGGATCACTAGTACCCTCATATGGCCTTATTTGTGGCACCGTGAAGCGTTCTGATATCTTTACCAAAGCAATGTTGTCGTGAAAAGGTGAATCAACATAGCTTGTAGGAGTCGATTTCTCTTATGGCTTCGGAACACCGGAGTTTCTTTCAATTAAGTCCCTCACTTCCTGCAATTCTCTTTTGAATTCCTCTGTAATTTAGTTTTCGCGACCTTGTACTCCTGTGGCGTGATCTCTTTTTATCATTATCCCCATCTCGATCTTCACGGTCATCATAACGCTGCTCATCACGTTGTCTTTATAGGTCATCATCGTTATTTGGTACGTTCTCTATATTCTCTATCTCAATGACATCATCAGTACCCTTTGTTGGCCCTTCGTGTTGATCCCATTCCTCAATATCATCCATATCCAGACGTCTAATCACACTTGGGATCGTCTTCTTTGTTACTGTCTTGGTTCTAGATTTGTCCGTGATTAATTCTTTCTTTAACGTCTCATTTTTAGAGCGTAACTTCTCCATATCATCTTGCAGTTTTTTCAACATTGCTGCCATCACTTTGTTGCTCTCAGCCTTAGCTCCTTGATTGGTAGCTTATTCTTCCAAGTCATTTCCAGCCACCGTAGTGAATCAACAAAACTCTTAGCAAGTTTCCCTTAGACGACACTAATTGTTTTTACCAAAATTTGTAGGTTAAATGTTAAGTTTGGCTGGATTTGTTAATCGTGTAATGCAACTAAACTAAGAACAATGTAAACGAAAAAACACGAAGAATTGGTGACGCGGAAAACCCATGAATGGGAAAAAACCACGGGTGGGATTGATTACCCAACCTAAATGTGATCCACTAGATATTTGAGGTTAATAACAAAGAATTCTACATGATACATTGCCTTGATCACATGCTAAAACTAATGCTATCAAAATATTTTTAATGCTTGGTACTCGGATGGTATGTTCTAGCGTATTGCGAGTTGTTCTTCTCAATAAAGAAGATGAGCGCGAATTGTCCTCTGTGTGTTGCCTTGCCGCATGCTTATATCCCCCTGTGTTCAAATTAGCCCTCCCTTATCCTCTAGTTTATTTCCTTCTTTTTCTCCAACCTCTCCTCCTTTCTCTCCCACTTCGAATTATGGTTGCTATCTTTGTTGTAATACTTGACTGATTCTCCTTTAAATTCAGACTACAGCTTGACTGAGTCTTATGGTTCTTCTCGTTGCTGGCGTTGTGTTCACTGTTGCCCTTCTTAATCTTCCCGTCTGGACTTGTCCCTCGCATTGCTACTTGTCCATTCCTTGAACACATCCTGTCATGTCTAAAAATCTGGATATAACAATAGTCCCAGATTTTGTTAATTAAATAATTTAATTCAAAAAATCTTCAACCAATTCGTTAATCAGTAATGAATATTTGTGCTATGTAGCGTGTGTGAGTGGATCATTCAATTTCTCTTAATAAATGTGTGAATAGCTTTATGATATACATGCATTGGTTGTCACTTATTAAGAAACCCATTCATTATCTGTGTTAGGACTCTTTAGTTGCCCCTATATATCATCTTCTCACAATTCATCCGCCATTCTCTTCTCTCTTCATTCGTTCCCTAACCTGTTTCTTCTTTTTTCTTACTTAACAATGGCCAAAAAACATAACAAGAGCTCAGAGAGCTGTAATGATAAAAACCCCAACTCGTCTCTTCCCAAAACAACTGGATTGCCACCAATATATTAAATCCTTGAGATAAAAACCAGAGCGGAATCAAAACTAAGATATTTGAAGAAGCCAAACTATCTTTCCCTACCAACGTCGTCGCTATCAACCTGGACGCATCGATCCATGATGATTTCTACAGGAAAGGTTGGGTTTGCTTTTATTATTAACCCTTTGACGTAGGGCTTACTTTTCCCTTTTCTAAGTTCATTGCTGGCGTATTAAGTACCCTAAAGGTGTCTCCTGGATAGCTCATGCCATTTGCATGGAGAATTTTAGCCTACTTGGATTCCATCGAAGAAAAGCATGATTTGGGCATCAGTGCAAAAGTAGTCAAGCATCCTTACAGTATGAAGAAGTTTAGTAATTGTAGAGTTGGTTTCACCAATAAGGATACTGATGATCCTCTAATCCTTAACAATGATACTGTTAACGACCAAAACTGGAAAAAAGAATACTTCTTTGTTGAAAAAGCGACTTTGGGAGATGATGTCGACTACCTCCTAGAACGATAGAACAATACAGGTAATTTATCAATTTCCTTTCTGGTTTGTCACTTTTGTTATTAATTAATTTATTGCCTATAATTTTGTCATGCATGTCGATTCTTGTTTGTCATGTGTTTTTCTGACATTAGATAGGCTCTCCTGGTTGTATGTTTTAAACTTTTCTTTTTCTGTTACTTCAATATATATCTCTGTTGTTCCCCTTTTACATTGATTTGTCATACCCCAATATCTCCGAGTTTCAATCTGTAATATCGTATGTTGTCTTCCCCACTTGTAGATTATGACTTTGAATTCGATGAAGATAACACCGAAGCTAAAGCTATTGTTGAAAAAATTCGTGCTTTGCCAATTGAAGAAAGACTGTGGCCGAATTGTTTGAGCAAACCTGTACGGAATGCAGGTCAAGTTGATGTTGACAATTATATTTTGGGAATGAAAAAGCCTCAATCAAGACTTGATGGTAGCACTTTTAAGCGGTCATTACAGAAGACTGCTGCAAACAGGACTCGTAGCAAGCATATTTTAGCCCCAGTAAGTAAGCCATCTCACTCTACCCTAAGCCTTTCTTCTGAATCACATGACATCCCCAAGAGTGTTAAAGACGATGAAATGAGTTCTGGCAGGATCTATGCTAAAGGTATACATCGAACATTCCCTTCTTTGACATATTTCCTTTTTTCATTATGTTTATCCCTTATCGTATTAACATGGATTGAACCATTTTTCTTCATTATAGAGTTTAATTCCCCGTGATAAAAACCCCTAATCATTTCTAGTAAAGACCTGTTTTCCAAGAGAGACCTTGATGACAAGTCCACAGGGACTGATTCTTCCAAAACCCCTATATTGTTGATCTCTATAAACAGTCCATTGTCCAAGAAAGTTAGAGTTGACCCATCCATTAAAACCATTGATTTTGACTCTGTTGTACCTCTTGCCATTCAAAATTACGAGGTGGCTGCTGACGCCTCCACCTTTGCCCATATGTTGAATGACATGCTCCTTCCGCAGCCTATGGAAGCCCTTTCTGCTAAACCAGCTGGTTCCATTTTAAGTGATGCTGCTGGCTATTCCTTCCATGTAAGAGTCTTTATTCCTCTATATGATTGAATTCATTCTATGGTAACCATTCGCTTACTCATTTGCTTAATTGACAATTAGGCAACAGACCCTCCAACCTCTGCATCCCCCTCTATTTATTGAATTCATTCTGTAGTAACCATTCCTCTATCCAATTACTACATGCTTATATCCCTCTATGTTCAAATTAGCCCTCCCTTATCCTCTAGTTTGTTTCCTTCTTTTTCTCCAACCTCTCCTCCTTTCTCTCCCACTTCGAATTATGGTTGCTATCTTTGCTGTAATACTTAACTGATTCTCCTTTAAATTCGGACTACAGCTTGACTGAGTCTCGTGGTTCTTCTCGTTATTGGCGTTGTGTTCGCTGTTGTTCATGACGCCTACTTAATCTTCCTATTTGGACTTGTCCCTCGCATTGCTACTTGTCCATTCCTTGAACATATCCTTTCATGTCTAAAAATTCGGATATAACATAGTTCCAAATAATTACATCTAGAACAAGTGTTGCATCACTTTTCGTGTGATATTGTTAGTCAGTTGAAGTTCAAACACTGTTTGTACGGGCTTATAAGTTACTTATAGCTTAAAAGCTTATAATTACTTATTTTGGACTATTTTTTTACCCAACTTATAAGTCGAATTTATAACTTATAAGCTGATAAGTTGAATGGTAGTAACGACGTACTTTTTTTTCAATTTATTTTGATTTTTCACCTTTTTATTATTTTTTGTTTTTAAATATATATTTTTAAATGTTAAGTTAATTTAAAAGTCATGAATTAAGATAATCATATTTAAAATTTATTTAATTTAGTTCATTTAAGTTAAAAAACTTTTGACTTATAAGTAAAATTAACCAAACACTTACATAACTTATAAGTATTGATCTACGTATCACTTTTAAGCCACTTATCTATACTATACTATAATAGCTGGAATGGGGTATAATTTGTAGTTTGTTTAACCCCTCATTTTGGTAATCCCTTTCTATCACGACCGTCGGATCTTCTTCATCAAATAATCAGAGTCGTTAGATCGAAATACTAAAAAAATGCACTCCAGAAGTTCTTAGGCTCGAATCCTGTCAACAACAAACATTTATATTATTATTTATAAATATACATATAATTTCTCAGGTTCGAATCCCATTAATAACAAACATTTATATTATTTATAAAGATACATATAAGTTTTCATATTCGAGCCTCACTCACCAACAATAAACATTTACATTGTTATATACGAATAAGATCTCATCAATCATATACTATTTATACTATTTGAACCTAACTTGAAATTATAATTATATAATCATTATATATTATTTAATTTTTTATATTGAATTTTAATAAAATTATATAAAAAATTAAAATATATAAATACTAATCAAGACCCGTGCATCGCACGGGCCGTAAGCTAGTTAACTTTAAGTCATAAGTTACTTATTTTAAGATTTCCGAAACGGCCACATAATACATAAGAAGTAACAGAAATTTCTCATAATTTTTTGACATAAATTTCTTATTTGCCTACAAAAGAGGGTGGACTACTAGATGTTGTTATAAAAGGTGCTCTCTGCTTCTTTAGTTCTTACTTCTAATACTATAAATTTCGAATATAGTACCTAGATTTACAATAAAAACTCAGATGTTTTGATCAGTATCTTGCAGGTTCAACATTTTCTTTGCAATCGAATAATGAGCATGTAGAAATTTGATGAGTATCTTGCAGGTTCAACATATATCTCTTTCTGTAATACACAAAACCTACAAGAGTTAGTAGTTTTGTTTCAATCATTTGAAGGATCCTATATCCTATTGACACAGTTTATTATCACTGGATTAATGTAGAAACATACTACAACAATTAAGATAACCTTCAAAGTAATCATGGATTACTTATTGATTGATGTTACTGATTGTGTGCATTTGGGTAGACTGATTTTTGACATGATAGCTATCGATCAGTAAGCTCAATAGTTTTCCCCAGACCCCCCAGTTTAGGAACGGCCGTAAAAGGTATATTCTTGATCCTGTATGTGCTCTGTGTTAGTGTATACTGAAAATATTTATTTGAAGTATGTACATTTATTTCTGGCCAGTTTATTTGAGAATCATTTGAATGTTTATATGTTGTCTAATATTATATATTGTGAACAATCTAGTATCAAATGGGATACAGAATATTAGGTTATTAAATACGGTTATATAATATAATAAGGTTCACAGCACAGGTGGTGTTGGACAATCCACTGGTATGGCTGTAGTATTATTTAGATTAGTTTATATTGACTAATAAATAATACTAGTATACTTTGTGTCTATTGAACAGGATCAAATTTAGAATTGTTCCCTTAATACTGATTAAGAAGGAGAACTAAGATTCCATGTTATTATTAATGCTTAGGTTCTTAATCCGGAAATAGTAATTGACACGTGTATATTATTTACATGCTTTGATTTATATATGAAATAATTCTTTTGAATTATATCATTATATTTTGGGTGATGGAATTATATACATGGTGGATATTATTTATTGAAGGAATCCATGTCCTGATAATATTCGGGTTAATGATGTCCCCTTGAAAGCTCAAAAAGATTTAATTATGTGAAACCCGGCAGGTGGAATTTATTCTGGCATAATTAAATAAAGGTTGAGTGGATGATCAAGGATAAAAGATATTAATTAAATAAATTATCAGTAATTTATTTAATTAATGGATATATGATATTTTAAACATGGGGAATTTAATAAGCAAATAATATTGGAACCGAATTAATTAAATTACGGTATTAGGAAAGGTAGTGCAAATATCAATTCTTTAGTGGATTGAATTAATATTTAATTACATTGGGCTAGGCTCAAGATGTAATTAGAAGGCCCAACCTAATTATCCATGGTCCCTATTGTAGCCTATATATATTCTTATTCTCTTCTTGCTTGGAATTGTGTGAAAACATATTGTAGCCACCAAGGAGCAAGAAGAGAGGATAACTTGAGAAGACGGAGGCCACACTTCGCTCAAGGGAATTTGGGAATACAATAGAAGAGCGTGGAATCAACCATTAACAAGGTAATCCTCTTTTCGTAATCTTTATCGTAAAACGTAGTAATACCCTAAGTCCGTGGTTCCCAACAATTGGTATCAAGAGCCTGGTAATGGGTTCTATGTTTTATGATATAATGTCCATGTCGTAATTATATATGCGTGTATATAGTGTTTTGCTTGTATTGGTTTTGATGCAGGTTGTTAATCCACTATTATGGCCATGTATATTTTAATTATGTGTTTGGATCCCACGTGGTTTAATCGTGGTTAATTTTTGTTTTGGTTTCCACGTGGTTTAATCGTGGTTGTAATTTACACGAGGGTTGATCGTGTTAGAATAGATTTTACAAAATTAGTTTTGTATTAGATCTAATTTTTTTTTGTAATTGTTCCGGGTATTTTGTAATAGTTATGTGCGATCGGAAATTAATTCCGGTAGTTTTTTGTTCTACTGTGCGATTACAAGGGGTTGCTGGGGCTGCTGGGGCTGCTGCGGCAGCTGGGGGCGTCGGGGCGCGCTTGGGGCAGATTTTTTTTAGAACTGGATTTTTTTTCAAGGGCCATCATAGTGGAAAATTTATTTTAATTTTTTCCATTAAATTTTAATTATTGCTTTAATTTATTGATTATGTGTGTCGTTAATTATGTGTGTAATTCTTTTAAAATTGCATGTTTAACTTAATTAGGACGACATGGACATAAATTTTATTTATTGCTTTAATTAAATGTTATATGTTGCTAAAATTATGTGTGTATTTTGAATGCATGATTAGACATAATTATAACAACATAGGGCCCCATTTAATTTTAAAATTCCTCAATTTTAATAAAAAAAAATTCTAAGTGGGAGAGGGAATTAATATGAAATTAAATCCCATGGTCTCCATTATTGGTTGTAGGTAATTTAACATAAAGACGAATATAAATTATATATACGTCACCCATCGTGACATGTAATTTATGGTGTCTAGAATGTTATAGAAATTACTAGAACAAACTTCTTAAATTAATAAATTTTGAAAGGAATAAATACGGATTTTCTTTATTTCTGATTTGGGGCGATTTTGTCAAAAACGGTTCATCGAACTTGTAAGGTTGTGGGTTTTAAGCGAGACCGATGTGACTCCTCCACTACCTGGAAATCAAACCATTGATGAATATTGAATTTAAGTATTCTATTCAAGGCAATTTTACGAATATTGGAAGGTATACACGCCACCCATCGTGGCGTACCAAGTTCCATAGATTTCGAATAATTTAAGATTTGATGATGGTATACACTTAGCTATGAAAAATAATATAGTCCACCCCAACGTGGCATATTGTTTAGTAATAGGACCGAAGTAACATTTAAACAAAATTAGGTGGTATACATGTCACACATCGTGGCGTACCAGAAGCTTATGGTGTTTAGATGTTAGTGCATTAAATTTTAATAATTTAGATCTTAATAATTAATGCACCCTTATTCATGTGATGTTCTTATGCATGATTCTCAGGATAAAATGGGCTTTAATCCACTATTCACCATACTTAAGGATAACAAACTTATCGGGCCTAACTATATTGAATGGAAACGAAATTTGGACATTGTGTTGACTGCTGAGGAGTACAAGTTTTGCACTTATGAACCCAAGCCTGAACAGCCTGCTGCTGATGCTCCTGAAGATGAGAAAGAGTATTATAAACGGTGGATTAAGGCTGATGAGATGTCGCGATGTTACATTCTGGCAGTAATGTCGGGTGTTTTGCAGCATCAGCATCAGTCTATGGCCACTGCTTCGGATATGCTCTTTAATCTCAAGGAACTTTTTGGAGATCAGAATAGGGCTGCTAGGCAAGTAGCCATGAAGGCTTTAATGAACACTCAGATGGCTGAAGGCACACCTGTAAGGGATCATGTTCTCAAGATGATGTCTCATCTGAATGAGATAGAGATCCTTGGTGCTGAACTTGACGGGGAAACCCAGATTGACATTATCCTTATGAGCTTGTCCAAGAGTTTTGAGCAGTTCCGCTTGAATTACAATATGAACAAGAGGCAGTATAGTCTCGCGGAACTGCTGACAGAACTTCAGGCAGCTGAAGGATTATTTCGGCAGAGTGTTCAAGTGAATGTGGCTGAGAAAGGTTCTTCCTCTAAGCCGAAAGGTATTAAGAAGAAGAAAAAGGCTCAGACACAGAAAGCTGTGAAGGCAGTGGGAGTTCAGGGTGGTGTGAAAAAGCCTAAGGGAAAGTGCTTCAGATGCAAACAGTCAGGTCACTCGAAACAGGATTGTCCTCTTCCTAAGAAGATAAACAATACTGGTATGTCTCTTTCTCTAGTTACAGAAACATTTATAGCGGCTATATCTACGAGCACTTGGTGTGTAGATACAGGAGCCACTGATCATGTTTGTAATTCTATGCAGGGGTTCCAACTATCCAGAATGCTTAGAGATGGTGAGATATACGTGTTCATGGGAGATGCTACGAAAGTAGCAGTAGTTGCAGTAGGAGTTATTCATTTATCTTTTGGTTCTGATAGGATTTTGGTTTTGAACAATTGTCTTTATGTACCTTCTTTTAGAAGGAATTTAATTTCGGTTTCTAAACTTGCTTTGGATGGTTATAATGTTTGTTTGGATCGTAATGTTTCTATTATGATGAATAAATGAATTATATGTTCTGGTACATTGCAAGATAATTTGTATATAATTAATCCTAGTCAACCTGCACTGCAACTGCAATTTAGGGAATCGAACAACACATCTTCTAACTCTACTAAAAGAAAGGAACCTTCTAGTTTGAACCAAACATATCTTTGGCACTTGAGATTATGTCATATTAACTTGAGGAGGATTCAAAGACTGGTAGTAGACGGGCCTTTAAGCTCATTGGTAGTGGAGCCATTTCCAGTTTGTGAATCCTGCTTGGAAGGTAAAATGACTAATAGGCCTTTCAAGGCAAAAGGGAATAGATCCAAACAACTGTTAGAATTGGTTCACTCTGATTTATGTGGACCCATGAATATCCAAGCAAGAGGTGGTTATGAATATTTCGTCACTTTCATTGATGATTATTCTAGATATGGGTACGTTTATTTGTTACACCGTAAGTCTGAGTGCTTTGATAAGTTCAAAGAGTACAAAGCTAAAACAGAGAAGCGACTTAATAAAAGTATCAAGTCACTACGATCAGATCGTGGTGGCGAATAATTGCTTGGAGAATTTAGGGAATATTTATCAGAAAATGGGATAGAATCCCAGTTAACTGCACCAGGCACACCCCAGCAGAACGGTGTAGCAGAAAGAAGGAACCGGACTCTTTTAGAGAGTGTTAGATCGATGATGAGTTATTCGGATTTACCCAAGTCGTTTTGGGGATATGCCTTAGGGACAGCAGCTTATCTTCTGAACTTAGTACCTTCTAAGTCGGTTCCTAAAACCCCCTTAGAATTGTGGACCGGGGATAAACCGAGTCTAAGACATATTCGAATATGGGGTTGTCCAGCACATGTGCTGAACAAGAACGCGACTAAGTTAGAATCTCGTACAGAAGTAAGGTTATTTGTAGGCTACCCCATGGGAACGAAAGGATATTTATTTTATAGTCCGAAGAATCGGGATGTCATTGTTAGCACCAATGCAAGATTCTTGGAGGAGGACTATATAATGAATCACAAACCCATGAGTAGTGTCGTTTTAGAGGAACTAGTGGGAGGGACAAATAATACCCATAAAGCTGTAGTACAAGTAGAACAACCACAACATAATGTACAACCTGTCACTAATACCGCACCAGTGCCTCGTCGTAGTGGGAGGGTTGTTCAACAGCCTGATAGATTCATGTTTTTGGGAGAGTCTTCAGACTTGGTCCCTGGTGAACATGATAATGATCCCCGTACATACGAAGAGGCAGTACAAGACAAAGATGCAGATCTTTGGCAAAAGGCGATGGAATCTGAGATAGAATCAATGTATTCTAATCAGGTCTGGGAGCTCGTGGAACCACCCAAAGGTATAAAACCTATTGGATGTAAGTGGATCTACAAGAAAAATAGGGGATTAGATAAAAAGGTGAAAGCCTGGAAAGCAAGACTTGTTGCGAAAGGGTATACTCAGAAAGAAGGTATCGATTATGAGGAAACCTTTTCACCGGTAGTCATGCTTAAGTCAATCCGTATTCTTTTATCTATAGCAGCTCATCTCGATTATGAGATTTGGCAAATGGATGTCAAGACAGCTTTTCTTAATGGAAGTCTTGAAGAAACCATCTATATGCAGCAACCAAAAGGATTCATTAAGGAAGGCCAAGAGCATCTGGTATGTAAGCTTAAGAGGTCTATTTATGGACTTAAACAAGCTTCTAGAGACTGGAATATTCGTTTTGATCAGGCAGTCCAGTCATATGGATTTGATCAAAGTCCAAGCGAATCGTGCGTGTATAAGAGAAGTGAAGGTAATGCAGTGGTTTTTCTAGTACTATATGTAGATGATATTTTACTCATTGGAAACAATGTTGAGATGTTGTCATCAGTAA
Source organism: Apium graveolens (assembly GCF_009905375.1). Classification (NCBI taxonomy): domain Eukaryota; kingdom Viridiplantae; phylum Streptophyta; class Magnoliopsida; order Apiales; family Apiaceae; genus Apium; species Apium graveolens. The sequence continues at coordinate 135,276,089 of NC_133656.1, forward strand.
AGGCATGGTTGTTCAAACAATTTGACATGAAGGACTTAGGTGAAGCGGCATACATCCTTGGGATCAAAGTTATAAGGGATCGCAAGAAAAGGATGTTGGCTTTAAGAGCCCTACATTGATGAAGTATTAGCTCGTTTTAACATGCAGAACTCCAAGAAAGGTTTTTTACCTTTTAAGCATGGAGTTGCTCTATCTAAGAAGCAGTGTCCTTCGACACCTAAGGATATAGAGAGCATGAAAGCAGTTCCTTATGCTTCAGTATGTGGAAGCTTAATGTATGCTATGTTATGTACGAGGCATGACATCTGCTTTGCTGTAGGCATGGTTAGTAGATATCAGTCGAACCCAGGTCAGGAACATTGGAGTGTAGTAAAAACTATACTCAAGTACCTGAGAAGGACTAAGGAGTATATATTAATTTAGAAGGCCTCAGATCTATTTCCTTTGGGATATACTAATTCAGATTTCCAATCAGATAGGGATAAAAGGAAATCAACCTCGGGATATGTTTTTACTTTGGGAGGTGGAGCCGTTATATGGAGGAGTGTAAAGCAGAAATGCATTGCAGACTCCACCATGGAGGCCGAGTACGTGGCGGCCTCTGAGGCTGCCAAGGAGGCTGTATGGTTCAGGTTCTTCCTTGTGGACTTAGATGTGGTACCTAATTTGCCTAGGAGCTTGACGGTGTATTGTGATAACACTGGTGCTGTGGCAAATTCAAAGGAACCGCGAGACCACAAAGCAGCTAAACATATTGAACGTAAGTATCATCTCATACGAGGAATCGTAAAGCGAGGGGATATAGTTGTGGCTCACATATCATCAGAAGACAACCGAGCAGATCCTTTCACAAAGAGCTTGCCAACCAAGGTTTTTGACAAGCATGTGGAAGCGATAGGAGTCAGATGGATGGACACATAGATTTTTATGTAATAGTGGATTAAATAAACACTGATGTACACATAGAATATTTTGAGTATAAGTGGGAGATTGTTAGTGTATACTGAAAATATTTATTTGAAGTATGTACATTTATTTCTGGCCAGTTTATTTGAGAATCATTTGAATGTTTACATGTTGTCTAATATTATATATTGTGAACAATCTAGTATCAAATGGGATACAGAATATTAGATTATTAAATACGGTTATATAATATAATAAGGTTCACAACACAGGTGGTGTTGGACAATCCACTGGTATGGCTGTAGTATTATTTAGATTAGTTTATATTGACTAATAAATAATACTAGTATACTTTGTGTATATTGAATAGGATCAAATTTAGAATTGTTCCCTTAATACTGATTAAGAAGGAGAACTAAGATTCTATGTTATTATTAATGCTTAGGTTCTTAATCCGGAAATAGTAATTGACACGTGTATATTATTTACATGCTTTGATTTATATATGAAATAATTCTTTTGAATTATATCATTATATTTTGGGTGATGGAATTATATACATGGTGGATATTATTTATTGAAGGAATCCATGTCCTGATTATATTCGGGTTAATGATGTCCCCTTGAAAGCTCAAAAAGATTTAATTATGTGGAACCCTGCAGGTGGAATTTATTCTGGCATAATTAAATAAAGGTTGAGTGGATGATCAAGGATAAAAGATATTAATTAAATAAATTATCAGTAATTTATTTAATTAATGGACATATGATATTTTAAACATGGGGAATTTAATAAGCAAATAATATTTGAACCGAATTAATTAAATTACGGTATTAGGAAAGGTAGTGCAAATATTAATTCTTTAGTGGATTGAATTAATATTTAATTACATTGGGCTAGGCTCAAGATGTAATTAGAAGGCCCAACCTAATTATCCATGGTCCCTATTGTAGCCTATATATATTCTTATTCTCTTGTTGCTTGGAATTGTGTGAAAATATATTGTAGCCACCAAGGAGCAAGAAGAGAGGATAACTTGAGAAGACGGAGGCCACACTTCGCTCAAGGGAATTTGGGAATACAATAGAAGAGCGTGGAATCAACCATTAACAAGATAATCCTCTTTTCGTAATCTTTATCGTAAAACATAGTAATACCCTAAGTCCGTGGTTCCCAACACTCTGATCCCGGTTGTTCATCCATGAAGCATGCTCGTTTTATTAAGTATAAGTATAGGATTAAGATTGGAGAGTGTTTACCTTATAACCCTGTATTTATATTGATAAATCCTGGTGGCGGGGCTTCTCCTTCGACGCTGTGCCTGAATCCTTCACCGCTGTGGAGGTGTAGCTGTGGTGAGGTTCCTACAAAACAACATCGGAAGGGGGTTTGGGTCCCGCGGCGCCTCTGGTGTGAGAGTAAGAACTCGCTTTTGGGCAAGATGAAGATATATATGAATGAAGGATGGTTGTGTGTGTATATGAGTTTGAGAGAGTGATTAACCTCAAAACCTTACCTTCTTGGGATATTTATAGCCCAAGGATAGGGTTTTGGGGTTGGTACCTTTAAATCGTAGCCATCGGTTCTGGGAGCGGATGACACCTGGTTGGAGTGGATGCTTTACACATGTCAGCGCGGGACTGGTCGAGGAATGTTCTGAGGATCCTCTGACACGTGCCCTGATTATTCCCATGATTGATGTGTGACAGTTGTTCCTATCATGTGCTTGGGCCAGTGGCTCACGTGCTGGGATTTCTCAAGTTTGGGCTTGCGGGACTGGGCCAGTCAGGACTAGCAGTGCGCGGTACTAGACCGAGTTAGGAGTCCAGGACTAGTCCTTCCAGGAGTAATATGGAGTTAGGAGTCCAGGAGTAGACCTTGCAGGAGCTATATGTACTACCATATGCCCCCCACTCCTTTATGCAGATTTTCTGGATGGGGGAGTAAATTTGGGCTTGTTTGATGAATTTGAACTTTTGATTGGAGCTTTCCTTGCCCCCCAGTCCGGATTGCGCTGAGTTCGGCCAACCAGGACTAAGGTTTGTTATTCTTAGAAGAATTTGAGCTTTCCTTGCCCCCATTCCGGATTGGTTGAGTTCGGCCAATCAGGACTAAGGTTTGTTGTTCTTAGAAGAATTTGAGCTTTTCTTGCTACTCAGTCCGGATTGGGTTGAGTTCAGCCAATCAGGATCAAGGTTGGTTGCCTTTAGAAGAATTTGAGCTTTCCTTGCCCCACAGTCCGGATTGCGCTGAGTTCGGTGAATTAAGACTAAGGTTGGTTGTTCTTAGAAGAATTTGAGTTTTCCTTGCCCCCAGTCCAGATTGGGCTGAGTTCGGCCAATCAGGACTAAGGTTGGTTGTTCTTAAAAGAATTTGAGCTTTCCTTGCCCCCTAGTCCGGATTGGTTGAGTTCGGCCAATCAGGACTAAAGTTTGTTATTTTTAGAAGAATTTGAGCTTTCCCTGCTCCCCAGTCCGGATTGGGTTGAGTTCGGCCAATTAGGACTAAGGTTGGTTATCTTTAGAAGAATTTGAGCTTTCCTTGCCCCGCAGTCCGGATTGCGCTGAGTTCGGCCAATCAGGACTAAGGTTGGTTGTTCTTAGAAGAATTTGAGCTTTCGTTGCCCCCAGTCCGGATTGGGCTGAGTTCGGCCAATCAGGTCTAAGGTTGGTTGTTCTTAGAAGAATTTGAGCTTTCCTTGCTCCCCTGTCTAGATTGCGCTGAGTTCGGCCAATCAGGACTAAGGTTTGTTGTTCTTAGAAGAATTTGAGCTTTTCTTGCCCCCAGTCCAGATTGCGTTGAGTTCAGCCAATCAAGACTAAAGTTGGTGGTCTTTAGAAGAATTTGAGCTTTCCTTGCCCCCAGTCCGGATTGGGTGAGTTCGGCCAATCATGACTAAGGTTTGTTGTTCTTAGAAGAATTTGAGCTTTCCTTGCTCTTCAGTCCGGATTGGGTTGAGTTCGACCAATCAGGACTAAGGTTGGTTTTCTTTAGAAGAATTTGAGCTTTCCTTACTCCCAAGTCCGGATTGCGCTGAGTTCGGCCAATCAGGACTAATGTTTGTTATTTTTAGAAGAATTTGAGTTTTCCTTGCTCCCCAGTCCGGATTGGGTTGAGTTCGGCCAATCAGGACTAAAGTTGGTTATCTTTAGAAGAATTTGAGCTTTCCTTGCTCCCCAGTCCGGATTGCGCTGAGTTCGGCCAATCAGAACTAAGGTTTGTTGTTCTTAGAAGAATTTGAGCTTTTCTTACCCCAATCTGGATTGCGTTGAGGTAAGTAGTCTGGACCTGGAAGTTAAAATGGTTTTAGGGTTCCCCCCCCCCAATGATTTGAATTTTAACAGTTGTAAGTCTTGTGGAGAGACGTGCCTCATCATTATTTGTATTAATTATAGTTTTGATGGATGATCCTGATTTTGCCACGTGGCGAGAGGCTTTTGGTTTCACCGTGCCTATAAAAGGCGCCCCTAACTCATCCCTTTCTTTTTTACTTTCCTCTAATTTTCTTCTCGTTTTTGCTCTATCTCTGAATCTTTTTCCGGCGGTTGTTCACGGGAGAACTCGAGGCTTTCTGTTCGTTGCTCGGTCGTCCCCAAACTCTCCTTTTTCTTTAAACTTTTAAGTTTCTTCATCTTTCTTTTATTTGTTTTGCAAATGCTTCGAAATTGTGTCACTTGCTTTGGTTTCGATTGTTTTGTCTTGAAGGGTTTTTGTGTTCATAGCTATGAATGTGTTTGTGAGTATGTATATATATATTTTTGGCATAATTTGGTGTTTCGATTTTGGTGAATCTTGTTTCTGGAATCAGAGTTTTTAGGTTGAGTCCAGACTTGGTTGTTTAGTCCGAACTGATAGGCTTCTATTTGTTTTGGTGATTATCTTGTGTTTTTTATGTTTTGAGTCCGGACTAAGGTATTAGTTATGGGGTTTTATTGTCCGGACTTTTGCTTGTGGTTATATTGTTTGTGGGTTTGTATTGGCTTTTGAGCTATGGGCCTCCGGACTGATTCTTTTAACTTTAAATAAAATTGAACATAGGGTAGTCCGGACCATGTAGCTTTGAAGATAAATAAACTGTAGGGATTTAGACTAACCTTTATCACTTGTTTTAGGTATATGGTCCAGACTAAAGCTTGTGCAAGGGCTTTTATCACCTGCTATCCGGGGCCGTCGGGTTCAGATTTAGATTTTTCTAGTGATCCAGAGCGCATTGAGATGGGGAAAAAGGTGTCCACCTCTGATTCTGAAGCTATCACTTAGTTGTCTGTAGTTTGAATATCCTCTAGAAAGGTGCCTTGCACTCCGGAGGGTTTATGGGTCCACACTTCAGGTTACTTGATCACCAAAAGTGAGGAAATAGAGAATAGTTTCTACTATAGAAGTATTAGGTCCGGGTATGCGAGGCAGCCTAATGCTGGTTCGGGGCCATATGATAAGGATGAATTCGACAGAAAGTTCGCAGGGAGTATTATTGCCAAGGAGCCTTATGATCTGAAGGATGAGTACGCTGTTTTAGATCATGCAGCGCAGGACCCATCAGTCCGGGCGACTTTTCAGTTGGACCCCCGGATTGAGTGGAGGTGGCCGGAGCCAGGTGAGCAGATTTATCGCAGACCGGCTGATGGATTCGTTCCGGTGTGGTTGGAGCATCTACGCTCCGGATGGAATCCATACTGGCATCTTTTTTTGAAGCATCTCTGCAAGTATGAATACCAGTTGTCTCATATGCAGATAACTCCGAATGGGATCAAATGGATGACCTGGTTTATTGCTTCCGGCAACCAGTTCAAAGTTCAGCCCACTTTCAAGTTGTGGCATTATATCTTCAGCCTAGTCCGGTCTAGCCAGATGCCTTTGCATGAGCTTAGGTTCTGGACTCCGGAGTGTGGTTATGGTGGTTCTTATAGGGCTGTCATTCAACAGTCCTCGTTGAAGCACTGGAATGGGGAGTTAATTATGCTGAGGGGTTTAGACTTGCATTACCTTCCCCATATTGTTGCCAAGGGAGTCCGGACTCATTTCTGTAGGGATGTTCTCTGGGGAGACGCCATCCGGCTGGTTTTTGCTTTTTGTGAATGGTTGGGTTTCCAAATGACCCGTGACACATTTATGATGTACAGAATTATGCATAGGATAGGGTGTAAGTTACTTGTTTTTATGTTCGGACTGTTTTCTTTTGTTGTAGTGCTTTGTAGTGTTTGGTTTTTGTAAATTTAGTATTTTGACTTGTGTTTTTTGCTTTATTTTCTGGCAGGTTTATCGCATTATAATCCGGACATGTCTTCATCGGCGTACGGTGATGCATTGAAGGGTTTGGCTAAGGCTTTCAAATTGCCTAAGAAAGCTGCAGTTGGTGGGTCCAGGTGTAATGCTTCTGTGAATGAGGGGTCTATGAGCAATGTTGTGTCAAGGCCGGAGGATGATGTGAATGACCGGGCTCCGGAGCAGAATATTGAGCCGGAAATGGGTGATCAATTCGCGAACCTGGAGGAACTTGAGCCTCTCGGCGAGGTTTCGGATGTTGAGTCCGGCCAGAAGAATAAGAGGTTCCGAAGTGTTGGGATGAAGCCTCCCCGAGCTCAAAATTTCGATGCTGGTGCTGGGTCCGGACTGGACAAGGGAAAAGGCCTGGAAGTTGAGAGTCCGGAGAATCGTAGCCCGAAGCTTGATGGTAAAGTTGTTCGTTTCATGGCTGGGATCCCTACTCAAGATGACTAGAAGAAGATGAACCAGTCCAGATTCGACGCAACTATGAAGGAATTCTCCCGGCTCTAGGGTCAGGTACATTGTTTTTATGTTCCTGTTTTGCTTCTATTCCTTTACCTTAGAATAATTTTCTAAGAAGTACGTTTGTTCTTTTGTAGCTTGGCGGTTATATGGCAGGATCTGCTTCTCTGGCGTATAATGATTTGAATGATGCTCGGATTTCCATTGCTGATAAGGATGCTGAGATCAAGAACTTAAGGGATCAAATTATAGTCAAGGATACTTCTCTATCCGGACTCAATGGGCTGAGAATGTTGAGAAGGAGGCTGCGGATTTGAAATCTGACTTAGCTGAGCTCCAGAAGCAGCTTTCCTCTGTTAGGCCGGAGTTTGAAGTCATTGAAGAGTACAAGAAATTCGAGGAGTATGATAGGGCCATTGCCAATGCTGGTGCTCCGGAGATTGATCGTTGTTGGCTGGTTGTCGAGAGGCATATTAAAACTAATCTGGAGGCAGACTTGGAGAGCTTTGTTGAAGAATTCATCAAGACAAAACAGCATATTGAGGCTGGACTCGGGGAACCGGAGCCTTTTGATGGTCCTTGTCCTAGTTTCCTTCCGCCAACTGCTCCGGATTCCTAGATATTTGATTATTTGAATTTAAAGTATGAACTTGTGTTTTTAGACTGATTTCTGATGTGTAGCTGTAAAATCGTACTGTGCTCCGGGCTATTTTAGTCCGATTTCTTTTAAATATTTGCTTTGGTTTGCTTTTATTATGCTTTGCTATTGTAGTTTATTCTTGCCTTAGAAATGTTTTCTAAGTTATTGTTTGTTCTAGTCCAGACTCATAGCTAGTCCGGACTAGTGGTTGCTTATTTGTACTCAAAGAATAATTCTAAGTAGATATGTTTGCTCTAGTCCAGACTCATTGCTTGTCCGGGCTAGTGGTTGCTTCTTTACTTAGAAAATTATTTTCAAGTAAAAATGGTTGTTCTAGTCCTGACTAATGGCTTGTCCAGACTAGTGGGGGCTTTTTTGCTTAGAAAATTGTTTCTAAGTAAAAATGGCGGCTCTAGTCCTGACTTATAGCTTGTCCGGACTAGTGGTGGTTTTTTAGAAAATTAATTCCAAGTAAAAATGGTTGCTCTAGTCCTGACTAATAGCTTGTCCGGACTAGTGGTGGCTTTTTTGTTTAGAAAATTAATTCTAAGTAAAAATGGTTGCTCTAGTCCTGACTAATAGCTTGTCCGGACTAGTGGTGGATTTTTTGTTTAGAAAATTAATTCTAAGTAAAAATGGTTGCTCTAGTCCTGACTAATAGCTTGTCCGGTCTAGTGTTGGCTTTTTAGAAAATTAATTCTAAGTAAAAATGGTTGCTCTAGTCCTGACTAATAGCTTGTCCGGACTAGTGGTGGCTTTTTTATTTAGAAAATTAATTCTAAGAAAAAATGGTTGCTCTAGTCCTGACTAATAGCTTGTCTGGCCTAGTGGTTAGCTTTGATAAATGTAAAGAGGAAATGTTTTTCATTAATCATTGATACAAAATATAAGGAAAAATAAATCGGTTGCTTGCCATATTGGCTACAAGATTTTGGTTGCTTTGTTTGTTCTCCTATTGGTAGAATTTTCTTAGCCTTAGTCCATGCCAAGTATTTGGGACTTCTAAGCCATCCATGTTCAGGAGTTTGTAGGTTCCTGGCCTCAGGACTTTTTTCACCTTGTATGGTCCTTCCCATTTGGACATTAGCTTTCCGGTGTTTGTGGGATCTGATGCTTCTGTGTCTCGAAGGACTAAGTCTCACACTTGGACGTTTTTTACTCTGGACTTCTTACTGAAGTGCTCTCTTGTTTTCTCCTTGTATTTTTCCATCCTTTCTACAGCTTGGTCCCGGACCTCATCAATTAGCTCCATGTTTGTTCTGAGTCCTTCTTCGTTTGCTTCTTCATCAAAGTTTATTGCTCTGTGAGAAGGAGATCCCACTTCAATAGGAAGCATTGCTTCTGTCCCATAAGCTAGTTTGAACGAAGTTTCTCCGGTGCTTGTCCTGGGGCTTGTCTTGTAGGACCATAGTATGCTTGGTAGTTCTTCTGGCCATTTGCTTTTGCTCTCTTTGAGTCTTTTTTCAATACCTCGGAGTAGGATTCTGTTGGTGACTTCTACTTGGCCGTTTCCTTGGGGATATGCTATTGATGACTTTTTGTGCTTTATCCCGCGCTCCTGAAGGTAGGACTCGAATTCTGATCCAATGAACTGGGGTCCGTTATCTGATACTAGGACTCGTGGTATCCCGAACCTCATCAAAATATTGTCCATAAACTTTATGCAGTCTTGCTGATTGATTGTTCTCATTGCTTTTGCTTCAACCCATTTTGTCATGTAATCAATTGAGACTAACAAGTACCTGAGATCTCCTTTGGCCCGGGGAAAGGCTCCCATGATGTCAATACCCCATCAAGAAAAGGGGATAGGTGACAGGACTGAGGAAGGTAGGACTGGGCTGATCCGGGATACATTGCTGAAGAGTTGGCATTCTTTGCATTTCTTCACAAACTCTATTGCATCCTAGTGGATGGTCGGCCAGTAGTAGCCTTGTCATATGATCTTATGAGCTAGGGACTTTGCGGACATGTGATCTCCGTATATTCTTTCATGCACTTCCGTCAAACAGTACTTTGCTTCTTCTGGGCCAACACATTTTAGGATAGGGGATGAGAAGGTCCTGCGGTAGAGTAGTCCTTCTTCGAGGAAGAACTTGGCTGCTTTTGCTTTCAATATTTGGGATTTTCCTCTATCCTCCGGGAGCTCCCATTTCTCCAAGTAGTTTATAAAGGGAGTCATCCAGTTTTGGTTGCTTTCGTTCTCCAAGACTTCTCCGGATTCGATAGAAGGTTTGTAGAGTTCTTCAAAGTAAACTGAGCCATCCAGATCTGATGAGTTTCGGACTAATTTGGATAGAATATCTGCTTCTTCATTTTCTTCTCGGCTTATCTGAAGGAAATGGTTCTTGGGGATTCAGGCTAAGTAACTTTGAACCAGTGCTTGGTACTTGGCCAGAATAGGGTCCTTTGTTATGTATTCTCCATTTATTTGTTCGACCACTATCTGGGAGTCGATGTAGATTTTTAAGTCCTGGACCCTCAGAGTACTGGAAAGCTTTAGTCCTGCAATCAAATCCTCATATTCCTTCTGATTATTTATTGCGGGGAATCCAAAAGATATAGCTGTTTGAATGGTGGATCCTTCAGGGCTTTTTAGTATGAGTCCGGCTCCCGACCTTTCGCTTGTTGAAGAACCGTCTACTTTCAAGGTCCAGGCTCCCGGACTTGTATCTTTTTTTATTTCTGGATCGATGTTCATTGGTTCCGGTTCTTCTTCTTGGAAGTTGCATTCGATTATGAAATCTGCAAGTGTTTGAGCTTTAATGGCAGTCTTGGGAATAAAGCTTAAGTTGAACTGGCTTAACTCCATAGCCCAATTGACTAGCCTTCCCGAGACATCTGGATTGTGAATTATCTTCCTTAGCGGCTAATTTGTTACTACTCTTATTTCTTTTCCTTGGAAGAAATGCCTGAGCTTTCTTGAAGTTGTGATTAAGGAAAAGGCAAACTTCTTCAGCCTTGGGTATCTAGTTTCCGCATCTTTAAGAACTTGGCTTACATAGTAGACTGGTTGTTATTTTCCATTATATTCCCTGATTAGGGCAGCTTCTACGGCTTGTGCTCCTGCTGACAAGTATAAGTAGAGAGGCTCTCCTGGCTGGGCTTTAGTTAGGAGTGGTGGCTGAGAGAGGTAGGACTTAATTTCCTCAAATGCCTTTTGGCACTCCGGACTCCAGTTTACCTCTTTCTTGTTGCTTGCTCCTTTGAGTAAGTCAAAGAATGGTAAGCACCTCTCTGCTAGCTTTGAGACAAATCTCCTGAGTGCTGCTAGGGATCCTGCTAGCTTCTGCACATCTTTTTGGGTCCTGGGAGCCCTCATCTCTTGGATTGCTTTTATTTTCTCCGGATTGGCTTCTATGCCTCTGTATCTGATCATGAATCCTAGAAATTTGCCTGCTCCTACTCCGAAGGTACATTTCTCTGGGTTTAGTTTGAGTTGGTTCTTCCTTAGGTTGTCAAAGCACTCCTTCAGATCTTCCACATGTTCTGGTATAGTTGTTGATTTGGAAATCATGTCGTCGACATAGCACTCCAAGTTCCTCCCGATTTGGGACTTGAATATCTTGTTCATGGCTCTCTGGTAAGTTGATCTTACGCTTGTCAGTCCGAAGGGCAGCATCACATAAGCATAAATTGCTCTGTGAGTTATGAATGCTGTCTTGGGTATGTCCTTTGGGTTTATCTTGATCTGGTTGTATCTGGAGAAGGCGTCCATAAAACTTAGCATGATGTGTCCGGAGGTGGCATCTATCAATTGATCAATATTTGGGAGAGGGCATGGGTCCTTCAGGCATGCATCATTCAGATCGGTGTAGTCCACACACATTCTCCATTTACCGTTTGACTTCTTCACCATAACAACATTAGCTAGCCACTCTGGATATTTGATTTCTTTGATGATTCCTGCTTTGAGTAGCTTCTCCACTTCTTCGTCTATGGCTATTTGCCTCTCCGGGGTGAAATTCCTTCTCTTCTGTTTGACTGGTTTTCTGTTGGGGTTGACCCAAGCTGTGCATTGTTATGGACTCATGTAGTTCGGGCATGTCTCTTGGACTCCAGGAAAAAACATCTTTATACTCCCGGAGCAGGGACACTAATATTTTCTTGAAGTACTCTTCGAGTCCTGACTCAACTTTCACCTTTTTGCTAGGACTGCTTTCATCAACCTGGACTTCTTCTGTTTCTACTGCCGCTTTGATTTTTACTTGTTCTTTATTTGAAACCATTTGATGAATTCGGGCTTCAAAGTTCTTCTTCAGATAGGAGTTTGCTTGTTCTGATTCTTTGGTTGCTTGCATGGTAGGACTAGCTTGGTCTAGGACCTGATTTGTCTTGTCGACTACCATGACTTGGTTGCTTGCCGGTCCTTCCGGACTTGTTATATTTGCTTCTTGTTCCGGACTTGACTCAATGAGTTGTACTTCTTTTGTTGTTTCTTCCCTTGGCCGGGGTCGGTGCTTCTTAATGTTTTGTTGCTTGTGAAGGACTGTTGCCTTCCTTTTGTTGTCATGGTGGGTTTCTGTCATGACCAACTCCTGGCTGTAGCATGTTTCATCAACTCCATAATCTCCTTTTATTTCCCCGACTCCTGTCGGGGTTGGGAACTTGATTTTGAGATGGGAGATCGAAGTTATCGCTTGCATCATGGTTAGAGCTGACCTGCCAATGATTTCATTGTATGACGAAGGAGTGTTGATGACATAAAACTTGATTACATAAGTCACTTGGTTAGGAGTAGTTCCAAAAATGACTGGTAGATATAAAGTTCCTTGAATCGGGACTAAGTTGTGTCTGAACCCATAGAGTGGATCCTCCCGGCAATCATTTGAGCGGACACTCCCTAACTGCATTCGATCCACTGTGTGCTTGAAGAGAATATTTACTAAGGAACCATTATCTCTGAGCATTCTTCTTACTTCATTATCAAAGATGTCCAAAGTGACAACTAAAGCTGCATTGTGATGAGGGTTGACTCCTTCATAGTCCTTACTGCTGAAGGATATCACCAGGTCTGGGAGTGATTGGATTGAAAGCACTTCTTCGCCGAAGTCCGGGCTCCGAGGTGGGGAGTGGGAGCCTCCTAGGACTACGTTGACTACATTATTTCCTCTCTTCTGCGCTTCCCCCTGTTGTTGCTGTCCCGAACCAAGTACTTGTTCATATTTCCTTTCTTCACTTGGTCCTCAATGAAGTACTTGAGTGATAAGCAGTTCTCGGTCTTGTGGCCATGGGTCTCATGATAATCGCACTACCTATTGTAAGGCCTGCTCTTCGGAGGAGTTTGCATTGGCTTTGGAGGATAATAGAAAGGCTTGTCTTTTATCTCCTTCAAGATTTCCTCTCGGGATATGTTGAGAGGAGTCCAGTTCGACTCCTGCTTTGGCTCCCGAGGTTGCTTCATGGGTCCTGGATCGCTCTTTGACTCCTGCTTAGGACCGAGTCTCTAAAAAATCGGAGTAATTTATCTTTCTTGGCTTTGTTGGTTTTGCTTGAACTTCTTCACCTGATGGTAACCCCCTTTCGGTCGGTCATCAGGGTTCTTACTCCTGGACCCCCCATTTCGGGTCATCCTCATTGCTTGGAGCACATCGGTTTCCTTCATGAGTCTGGCAGCCATGGAGTAAGCTGATGCCAGACTTTATGGCTCCTTATTGATCAGTTCTACGATATATCTCTCATTGTGCTCTGGGTCCAAGTTTCTCCTGAAAATGCTCAAAGCTTCCCGCTCATCCAAACTCGAGACTTTGTTGATTGATTCCTGGAACCAGCGCATATATGCAGAGAGAGACTCATTGTCATGCTGCCGGATTGTCTCCAAGTGACACATGTACATTTCGTGCATTTTATTTGCTCGAAATCTCCGAAGGAAGGAAGTGCGAAACTCCTTCCAACTATGGATGCTGCGGGAGGGGATCCTGCTGAACCATCTCTGGGCCCCTCCCTTAAGAGTTGAAGTGAAGAACCTTGATTTCATCAAGTCATTATAGTAATATATTTACGCGATCTGCTCAAAATAGTTCAGGTGTTCTTCCGGATCTCCTAGACCGTCAAAGGAGTCAAAGTTGTAGTGTTTCAAGTCCCGCTGCCAATAGCCTCCAAGGAGTGGCTGAAAGGAGTAAGTGTTTCTCCAATTTCTACTCCTGAGTATCTGTCCATCTTTCTTCGCAATTCATAGATCATATCTTTTAGGTCCTTCTGCTTCTCTTCTTCTTCATCATCAGAAATCAGCTCCGGAGTTGGGTCTCTCCGGGTTCTCTTGTTCCTAGACTTGGCCAGTAGCTTTTTTTCTTCTAACTGCATTCTTTTTTGGATCTTTAGCTCGAGCTTTGCTTCTTCCTCTTTTCTGATTTGCTCCCGCATCTCTTCCAACTTATTTTGTTTAGCCGCTTCTGCTTCTTTCTTATTACCTTGATCCTTTTTGCTTTTCTTTCCCTTAGCTCCAATTCGGTCAAAGACAGATCTCTTAGATTGCTGGGAGTCCCCGAACTCCTCTGGTTCCTCCTCAAGTTCGGCTTCTTCCTGGAACCGGGTTTGCTCCTGCCTGTAGAGCCTGATTGCTTCCGACAGTTCATCACTTGTAAGGTTGGCCACGTGCTCTTCGGCCACCGGGACATTTGTGTATTTGTATTGGTTCAGCTCAATAAGGTTCTGGCGTCCCGGGTGTTTACAATTCTCTCCGCAACGGGAGTGTGTTGCAATGGTTGCTCCTGGAACGCCTCTCTGTCGGCTCCTGGATCAAGGGCCTAGGAGTGGTCCGGCTCTTGGACCTGAGTGCTAGCAGATGGTCTTCCAGAAGTATGCTTTCCTGGTCTTGCCATTTCTAAAAAATACCAAAAATAACTAACAAAAATTTCCAACTTACAATATGGATCTAAGGTTGCTTTACGAAAATCGTAAAAACTATCCCAAACAATAACAAGTAGTAATAAACAGCTTTCTGGGACTAGTTTAAACAATCTTCTGGGACTACTCAGCAATGTGGTAGAATAAGTGTAGCGGGATTTTAGAACACAAATGCAATACTCAAATTAGAGCAAAATTGGGGTTCTAAAATGATCAAAACTAACAATAGCACACACAAACGTGGCTTAAATCGACAAAACAGAGGTCACACAAACGTGGCCTAAAATAACAAGCACACACAAACGTGGCTTAAATAAACGACATTCATATTCATGGAAGGGTTTGGTTGATTGGGTTCTTACAACTTAAATAAATGGACTCTTTCAAGAGTTTGTTGATGAAGGTGAATCCAGGGGCACCGAGACCCAAGGATGGAGACCCCTCCTTCTAGTGCCAAATGATAACTCCTGGTGGCGGGGCTGATCTTTCGACGTCGTGCCTGGATCCTTCGCCGCTGTGGAGGTGTAGCTGTGGTGGGGTTCCTACAAAACAACACCGGAAGGGGTGGTTTGGGTCCCGCGGCGCCTCCGGTGTGAGAGTAAGAACTCGCTTTTGGGGAAGATGAAGATAGATATGAATGAAGGGTGGTTGTGTGTGTATATGAGTGTTAGAGAGTGATTAACCTCAAAATCTTACCTTCTTGGGCTATTTATAGCCCAAGGATAGGGTTTTGGGGTTGGTACCTTTAAATCGTAGTCATCGGTTCTGGAAGCGGAGGACACCTGGTTGGAGTGGATGTTTTACACGTGTCAGCGCGGGACTGGTCGAGGAATGTTCTGAGAATCCTCTGACACGTGCCCTGATTATTCCCATGATTGATGTGTGACAATTGTCACTGTCATGTGCTTGGGCTAGTGGCTCACGTGTTGGGATTTCTCAAGGTTGGCCTTGCGGGACTAGGCCAGTCAGGACTGGCAGTACGCGAGACTAGACCGAGTTAAGAGTTCAGGATTAGTCCTTCCAGGAGTTATATGGAGTTAGGAGTCCAGGAGCTATATGGAGTTAGGAGTAGAACTTGCAGGAGTTATATGTACTATCACATATAGCATAATACACATGTATGGCATAATGGCTAAGTAGCAAGACGGCTACATTTTCACCCTGATTATATATATACATACGGGTATCAGAGACAAGTTATAAATACTCGAAGCCTATAATACATGCCGTTTTTTCTTTCTCGACAGACACACTCAATGAAGTGTTTTTGGCTCATATAGCTCACACTACGATTCGACTTCAACATTGAACTTACTATCCATCTCTTGAAAATCTCAGCATGGAGACCCAACGCTGGTGTTCTCAGGAAATGGTTAGTAACATAAACCAAAACATGCCTTGATACTATTTAGTTAAATAACTATATTGTAAAGTCTGGAATGGAGTTATATAACAGTAATTTGTCAACATTCATGCTATGGGGATTGAGGTACTTATTCTTATGGAGAAACCACCATGGTTTTGGACTTCTTTTCATTCGAATAAACAAGGTGGGGTTGCACAGAGATTATAAAGTCTGGCTTATCTTCTTCACATCTGAGTAAAGCTCCTCCTCCTATAAGTTGTCATGTACATAGTTAGCTTACTGCATGTGTTCTGGAAACAGACTAATTCCTACACTGTACCACGATGCTGTCATCAGTTCAGTCAAGATTGTGGATGTATACGAGCCTTTTGAGGAGGGTCTTCAGCCCGTAAGTATTCCATCTTTTTCAAATGTTCGTCCTATGAATTCATTAATTTAAGGCCTGTTCTATAACATTTTCAGTTATGAACAATGTAGTGTGCTGAAGACTAGTCATAATGTCTCAATGATTTCAATCACCCTGACAGCTAACTAGTTAAAACAAGAATTTGCGAGGGTAAGTTTGTATCTTACTTTAGTATCCAATACATGAAGCAGAATGCATGCTACTGTCATATTTACTGTCCCTGGCTGGAACTGAATGAATGCTTGAAAATGGCCTGATTAAAAGTTTATGCATTTCTGATTTTCGTTTTATAACTCTCGACCTTTTCATGGGTTTCTTTGTTTTGTATTATATCAAGTTAATTATGCAAGCGAACTTTAATAGAAAAGAGGTCTTTTGCAAATCTTACATAGTGATATTTTTCATTATTGTGTATAGGTATCGCAATTTCGCAAACCAGCTTCTGCATAACAATTGAGGCAACCCAACAACTCTCCTTAAAGTTCAATCTCTATCTGTTTTTTTTTTACTTTATGTTGTATGATAGGAGTGTGGAGACACTTTATGCTTCAACTTTCTCATAATTTAATCAACGAACATGCATTCAGAGCTCGTTTAAGTCGCAGACTTGCATTGTGATATTTGATAATTGATCCTTTTTAAAACCAATAATTGTTAGCTTTGCTTAAACAAGTGTTCCCGCAATCCGCATACAGCATCTTTGGAACAACACAATAACACATGCATCAAAGCCAGCCTATTTCTATTTAATGGATTCAGCAGCTAAATAGTGTCATTAGATAGATTATCAATCAAACAGTACAACAATATAGATGTAATCTTTCTCAAGGAATTAAAGAATCGGAAAGAGAAGCAATGCATGGGACAACCACTGGCAAAAGCTAAATTCCTACTATATAACCAGAGGAACAGAAACAGATCCAAATACAAATTATTGTACAAACTGTCGCAATATAGACTACGTTGCCACGAAGAACAAAAACTGTGCCACCAAAACACCATTGGTGAACATAAGTAACCAGATACTGAATGTACTGTACCATGTTTGACTGAATGGGTGATGGGCAAAGCACGTAAGGACCAATTACTTAGAACAGCTGAAGCCACCACAAACTGAGAGAACTATGATAAGAATTAGAGCAATGATAATCCCAAGAACTATCAGCTTTATCTTCATATTTTGCAACCACATCTTCCTCCTCAACTGCTGTCCTCCTGTCCTAAAATCTTGTGCCTGCAACAAGTTTAAGCCTAAGCATTTACTCAACCAAATTACATGGAAACTGTTATTTTAATCACATATAAAATCAAGATTTGGTAAAAGGAAAGTCCCGAAAATGATACACAAGGATTCCATATATCTATCGACTTGAACATTATATGAATGTATGATCCATTGTGTTAGACAGAATCAAAGATCCCAATGAATGTTAATATTATCGCCTTTAATGTGGTTTGTATAATGCAAGAATTGTGCATGTTTACCTGCTATCAAATCAATTTTCTTTACTTTACAAGCCATCTGAAGTTGCATTACTATAATAGGAAACCCCTAATCATTTATCTATATAATAGCACAACGAGTACATGTCAAGCCTCCCTCCTGAGTAAATAAATTACCTACCTCCGAACCTGAGTCTAACTCCGAACCTAGCTCCTCCTCATATATAAAAAATATTACCCAAAATCTCTTCAATGTAAAAACACCACATAAACTATTTGAGCTACACAAGCATTCACTTTGTTATTAAAAAACATTAACCACGTACATTAAGACTGTTAGTATTTATATTCTCTTTAATATCTTATTTATTCGAGATCAAGTTATTATTTCAGGCAAGTCTCATATATTGTTTAAATGTAGATTAATACCTATAAATTAATAATTCACGTAAATGAATTTTAAATTGAAAAAGAATCTGAATAATCGGGCTCGAACCATGATTCAGATATAACTCATTTCGAATAATAAAAATGAACGAATTCAAATCTAACTTAATAGTTTAAACGAGTACCAATACAATATTATAGAAACTTTAAGTCATGAATGTGACGAATTAATTAAGCACAAAAATTAAAATTTCAGTAAGGATCTTTGAAAGGAAAAATTGATGGACTTTCAACATGGACTATATCATATTAAATATTTTTTATTATAAAAGGTGATTTATAAAGAGATTACAAATTTTTGGAGAACACTAAATAAGATAACTGAAAGAATATTCTTATTTAGATTATTTTTTATTTTAAATTTGTAAATTGAGAATTCAACGTGTAACTAAATCTTTTTTAATAAAAATTATAGATATAAAAATATTGACAAAGCCATCAAATTTGGTGTCATCAAATATGTCTAAATGATGTAATATTGATGATATATGAATTTGAAATATTATAATATGTGATATAAAGGTGAATTTAGGGGAATTCTATATTCTTAATCAAAAGTCAACCAAATAATAATAAAAAGCGTTTATAAGACCTACTAAAAGAATTGAGTTATAAATTTTACTTGGTTAAAATAAAATAAAATAAAGAAATAAGTTACTTATATTAAAATCTTAAAACTATCATTTATAATATGCCGTCAATCAATATATAACATACCAATTAAATAAAATGAATCAAACTACAATTAAATTGATTAATCATTTACAAATTAAACTAAAAAATAAGAATTAATTCTGAACCGTATAATCTCTGGCGATATGGTTACCACTAATATCTGATTAAAGAAAACTTGAACAAGAATAGTTTTTTCATAATTCAGAATATCGAATATCTGATTTGATCTTTAACAATTGAACATGATATGCTACATTGCTCACCCCTAAGAAATACGAGTAGAAAAAATATTTAAAAATGTTAGTTTGCTCAAAGTTAAAATAGTAACTACACAACTAATTGAGCTAAATATTTCATGTTTTTATGAACTTCATAGGGCCTAACTCATATCTACTCTCTTTTTGCTATTTGAAATTGTAGAAAATCATTTATTTGAGATTTGGTTTATAACCATTACATGGAAATCATTAAAAGTCTTAATCATCAAGCTCAGAAAACTAATGATAAAAAATTAAATTTTTATAACGAGTCAATTTTATAACATACTGTATCAAAGTAATAATCTTCTAATATTTTAAATTAACAATAAAATCTAAGACATTGAAGTACTATATAGTTGATATGAAAATTAAAAGGGTAAACCACATTAAAGGTATCAAAAAAAAAATTGGGTACAATTATAAGGTTAGTAGTTCAATTATACTTTTATAATAAAATTAGGTATGAGTTTTTTTACATACAACATATGTTCCAACTTCTATTTATACAAAGTGTGTGCAACATATGCTAAAAAAGACTATGTTGATGATATGCCCCCTCATGTATCACTTACCTATGACGCAAAATCTACCCTAAGAAAAAAGAAATAAATATAAAATAACACATGTCACACATCTTCATCTAATCACCTTCATCTAATCACGATTTAGGATATCGTAATTTACATATCAAGAACATGTTTTCATCAAAATCATGTTATATTATATGAAATAATTTAATAATTTTAAACAATAAATTTCAGATACTTTTAATGTGGTATAATATATTTAAAATCTAAAAGTTTCAGTATCTATTTCGATTGTAATTTTGAACATATAGATAATATGATAATGACCTTATATCCTAACGAATTTGATAATAGAAAAACCAGTTCAAATGTATTTTTGATCCATAATTTTTTTTAAAAACATAGTACTTATTATTATTATTATTATTAATGCTATTAGGTTGCAAATATTACATTTTCATATTTACATAATTTGTCAAAGAATAAAATATAATATTTACGTTCGAAATAATATAATGACACATAAATATTATTTAAAAATACTGCATAAACGAATAGATGCTAGTTATATTTAACAGTGTAAACACAACTTTATAGGTCATGTGTACAGCAGATAAATTAAACAGTTTCTCTGATAAAAATCATCAAAAGCACATGCAAAGATATAATTTATACTCTACCCTTCTAAAGAAAACAAAGAATATCTAATCACTTACCTGAGAGCGAAGGTTCTCTGTTTTGTCCACCAAAAGCTCAATCTTCTCTCCACGATCAAGAACCTACAAGGTCAAAGCCCCTTGTAAATAATCTTGATGACCTTTACTTATATGACTTGGGCGTTTATGAGATATATGACCAACTAACCGTAATGGCTTACCTTTTCAATATTTTCCATCATTACTCCTTTGACCTCTGAAACTTGGGCCTTCACCTTTGCAAGCTTACTGATCTCCTCTGGATGATCCACACAATACTGCATCTGCTGTTTCTGCTGAGGCCTATATTCATAAAGTGACAATATGTAATAGACAACTACTTGTAAAAAGAGAAAGATAAACATTCAGAAAGCAGAGTTAATTACCCAAATTCTTTGTTGAGACTATTTGCAACAGCTGTTGCAGCTTTACCGCCAGCATATCTCTTGGTAAATTCTTCCTTGATTCGTTCAAGGTAAGCAATAGGCAATTGTCGACCAGCAGATTCAACAGCAACAACACAGTATGCTGCATCATAGAACAGATTGGGTTGGTACAATTGGTTAAAAAACTATTAAGTAAATAACCCTAAAAAATCCGTAGATGTTCAAAGCAGGAAAACCTTGAAACAACATTAAGAGTATCTAATTATACTTTTTAACAAAAAGATGAGAGTGATCAACTTTATTTTATGAACTGGACTTTTTCGCATTGATTATTCTTTATCGTATGTAGATCTGATGCCCAGGTATATTTCCAAACAAAATAAGAAACTTTTTGTAAACCAGTATTATATGGAGTTCACAAAACAAATATATTGTAGATAAAGTAAACTTAACAGTGATCATCAGAGCAGGAACAGAACAAGCAATTTCTGAAAAGCCTTACTTCTTCAAAACAAAAGGCAGTAAAATAAGACAAAATTTGAAAGTGTCCACATCAATTATGTAGCTTAAAAGCCAAGAACATAGCATTAACTAAGGTGATAAACCACACCAAGTTGCATCATATTTAATCTAATTCAATGTAACACTACCAAAAGACTTAGCATCCAGTCACAATAGATTAATGGGAAAATGGATAGTGGACATATTGAGGCTAAGTTTATAGTACACCAACCATAGAAAGTTAGGTATACGCATACACATCAGATTCCCAAACACAGCTGTTCAACAGCAGCCATTGCAACATCTGATATATGCTTTATTTTGACAGAACAAAAGTGTAACAAAACATTCCAACTAACAATTTATCTGCAAGTAAAACACAGTTGAAAATTTCACATAGAGGAGAAAACTAATACTAGCACATTCCAGCTAATTACAAAATGAGTCTCTCCATTCCAAAAGATCACTTCTCAAAGCAACACGATAGATCATTTCTCATCTACCTTGCATATCGGTATAATATTTAGATGTATCAAAGTTTAACAACATACTACTAAACAAAAAAATAACTGTATGAAAATCAAATTGTCAATCATACCAATAACAAAACTGCAATCATTCAAATACCAAAACAGTAAATAACACAAAATCAAACAAATAACAAACTTAGCTAAACAAGCAAAAAACAGCAAAACAGGAGTAT
Source organism: Apium graveolens (assembly GCF_009905375.1). Taxonomy (NCBI): domain Eukaryota; kingdom Viridiplantae; phylum Streptophyta; class Magnoliopsida; order Apiales; family Apiaceae; genus Apium; species Apium graveolens. The sequence goes on from NC_133656.1 coordinate 135,297,615, forward strand.
ATAACAAAATGTAACAAGCATAAGAAGATCAACTCATATAAGCAAAATACAGACACACATATATACTAACACATATCTATGAATCATTTCAACTATTAAGTAACTAATCTTCAACAACATACAACCGAATAAAAAATAATGCATCAATGACGATAAGAGGACTGCAATTAATCTTTAAAACAATATATTCAAATAAAATAAAACAATACGTAACAAGCAGAAACAGATCAAACCAAACAATACAACTCGCAAACACAAACAGATCACAAAATCAAACAAAGGCCTAACCTAGTGAATCAATCACAAAAACAACAAAACTAAAAATAGGAAACCTTAACAAGCAGAAACAGATCAAATCAAACAATCACAAAACACAGAGAGATAGGGGAGAGGGAGAGAGAGAGAGAGAGATCACAAAATCAAACGAATACTTAAGTAGCTAATCAGCTAAAAACAACAAAATCAAAGCATATAACAAAAAATGTAACAAGGAAAAACAGATCAGATCAATCAAACACAACACATACACGCATATACGCACAAATCTAGATTGATTAAATCACACAAATAAAACGGAGATTAAAGAGCTTACTGAAGCCGTTATCGACGAGATAATTGAAAGTATGACCATCACAGTTGTAAGTGAACTTGTTATTAGTAGAAGGAAGCTTCTGGAGACACTGCGAAGCGATGCTGGTGAAGTTTCCGGTGAACTCTGTGTATTCCGATAGAATCACGGTGCCTCGTGCTACGAAACTGTAGATTAGCGATTGTTGCGCCATTGTAAACCCTAGGTTTGTAGAGATACAAAGTTTGTGTGTATAGGTGGGAAATATGTGTTGGTGCAGAGAGAGAGAGAAAGGGAAGCGTGTTAATGGAGGTAAAGGGAGTAATTTGAAAGAGGAAAGCTGATAGAAATTCAATATTTATTGTTTTGACTAAATTTTAATTACGAATAATTTTTCAAAAATCAAAATAACAGGTTGAGTCGTTGAGTTGAAAATAAAAAGTTATTATTTGAATCAATCCTTGGATTGGAATGTTCAACTTTTAGGAATTGTGATATGGTTTTAGACTGAGTACATTTTAAAGAAATTTTGATACTGCGTCTCATATTACATGTTCTTTTTGAAAAAAGTACGTATATTAAGAAAAATATTAGTTGAATAAGGTTTTTTATCAAATACCCTTATTTAATGTATTGAAAAATGAAAATTGAGTTAAGTTTTAAAAAGTCAAATTTTGAGAACAATAAATATAGACATAGTTTTGTAAAATTACACTTAAATTTGTATTGAAATAAGAAATAGACAAGTAATTTGGGATAAATTTGTTTTTTAAAAGGAACGGATGAAGTAACTTTTTTACATAATGAGAGTGATGAAAGTGCATATTCGTTCATAAATTAAAATATGATAATTATTATTTTATATTTAGAGAAGATTTTGAAAACATATTTAGAAAATTTTTGTAAAGTATTTAAAATATAAAAAGATAATAAAGATTTTAATATTTTTCGTAATTTTTATTTTCATATATTTTAAATGTGAAACAAATGATTTCTTCTCGTAATAACATGAACATGAATGTACGCATACACTGAATAAAATTTGTTTATTTGAGGAGTACATGGATTGTGCAAAGTAGATAAATTTGTGCAATTGTTCATGTGGAGCATGTGGGTGGCCATGAAAGAAAAGCAGACACATGTGATGGCCTACCCACCACCTGGTCTCATTTTTAAGGTATCTTGTGATTTTGCTCCCTAACTTTGAATTTTTGAATTTCACATAACACAGCCTTGTAGTTGTACTGCCTTCAAATGATCAAAACTTCATGAATAATGTTTACCTTTATCGCTTTTTGGTTGAATACTTAATTTGCATCTTACAAGTTACAATATTGCTCTATTATTTTTGAAGTTTTAAATTTCATATCAAAAAGAGTTGTATTTTCATCAAACCTTGATGAACAATTTTCACCTTTACCCCCCTTTTTGTTTAAATACTCAACTTAAATATGGATCATTCTTTAGGTGTTTGCTTGTGTCCATAAAGATCTAGAAATCATTTTTTCAAATTAAATTTTTAGTACATTCTTTATTACAAAATAAATATCGTAAATTAATACAGTTAAATCTCTTTAAAATAATAGAGTTGAAATCGAGAAAAAATATTACTTTAGTAAGTTTATTATTTTATCGGTAATAAAAAATATACTGTGAATATTATGTTGGGTCGGAAAAAAATATTATTCTAACGAGATTATTATTTTAACGCTTATTATTTGATCTAGTTTTAGATGTAATATTAATTTTACTTGTATGTTTCATTTTGATAAGAATTAGTCTAGCAGCAAAAGTCATAATTTGTATATTGTTCTCATTCCTAGGTCCTATACGAAAGGATATGTCTAGTCAAATGTCAACATATTAATCAGACCAAGAATATATTTTACTTTTTTTGGCTAAATCAGACCAAAAAAATTTAGTTACACCCCATTTAGTTTGGTTTAACTGTAGATAAAAAAAATCTCACTTTAAACATTGTATAAGAGCATCGGGGTTAGGAATTTTAATTAGATAAAATAATATAAAATAATAGTTAGCTAAAATGTAGATGATAAAAAAGATATTTTGCTCTAATGATATTATTTATAATGGTTAGCTATTTTTTAAAAATAATAATAAAGTATTAGTTTTAAAATTTCAAAATCATGTGTATAATTTTATACCATTAGATCTATAAAGAGAATATTTAACATGTTTAATTGGGAAAAACTAATGTGGCAATTTTAGATAATGGATTCTCAATCAAAAAATTTGGAGAATTATTTTAACTTATCTAAAAATTTAACTAACAGGTTATGCCATTGAGAAACAAAAATTAAGATCATTAGCTAAAATTTGTTGTTCACGCTAAAAAGATAAAGATGATGATGTAATGTGTTTTAAGCTCAGCTGTTAATTTCATAATCATTGACATCCCTATTAAACGTAACATAAACTATATGAAATCGAAAGTTCATTACACAAGTCCAATCCTAAATGATCACTTAATAATTTGGCCGTGCAAACATAATTCTTATTCGGCACTAGTTGCTTAAGTGCTTCCTCTTAAAAAATTTAAACAAGGGGTAGGCTAATCCTGGAGATATAGAATTGGTAATCAGATAGTTATAATACAACTTGATTTGTAAACACCATCAGAAATCATAATAACTAATAAAACAAAGTCAGATATGATGACACACTTAGTTAAGCTGGGATTTTATCCATTTTATGACACTGACAATATATCTGCTGTTAGTACTTATTGTGACAAATGCATGATCTAGAATAATTGGAAACTAATCAACCCTTGATAATCTTGCTTTTTAGTTAAGAATAATATTTTTTTACATCACCCAACCCAACTTCCATTGCAGCAACGGCATTTGGTAAAAAAGGTTGAGCTGATGAGTTATTCTTCACAGCAACAAAGCTTACACACATGCACACACACTTCAATTTTAAAAACAGCTTTATATTTATGAAATGCATTTTAAGGTGGTGATGAGGAACACCAACCGGCAATGTTCTAGCAAGCCAATTGTGATAGCGAACAACCGGTTTCCAGGCCCTACTCTCCTCGTCAACGTTGTTAATAATGTCATATACAACAATGCCATGCCTACTACAACCCTTCTTCAAGCACATTACTTCAAGACTAAAGAAGTTTTCACAACTGATTTTCCAGAAAATCCACCTTTTCCTTACAATACACAGGCACCGGGCCAGCAAATTTAGGAACCACAAGCGACACAAAACTATATAGACTGCCTTACAATGCCACAGTTCAAGTACACACCACATGTGGACTAAAAATGGCATTCTTGGTGGACAATGGAAAAGGCCCAAATGAGACAATCTTGCCACCTACATCTCTCTGAAGAAATTTAGATTTGACACAAGTTCAAAATTTGTTTAGCAACTATCACTACTGGCTTAGACCGGAAATACCAGTAATGTAATGGAACTACCAACCGTCAGTCAAGTTTTTGATGCAGAACTGTACATATAAACCAGTCTTCCAGTAAAAGAGTTCTTTTTAATCGCATTCAGCAGCAAGAGAAAATAGCTTTCCTGTTACTTGTATTGATCTCATGATGTGCAGTTGTGCACGCTGAATACTGAATTGACTTGCAAGATGAGGTTCATAATAACCAATTTAAACCCAAGTTTTTCAATGACCATCTCAAATAAACAAAAAAATTGAAGTTTTTAATAAAATTATAGTTCGAGGTACAGATGCTCTGCTCTGCTCATCAGTTATAACTATCAAAAAATACAATGCAACATACCCCAGTTCTAGAACACATTACAAGTTGGACAGCTGACTTACCACCTTATTAGTCGAGCTCAATTGGAGTCTCTGGTTTGCTCCCACTGGACGTGTTAGCTGAGTTGTCCTTGTCATTACTAGGAGTGTTTTCCGGGACATCCTCCTCATCACTGGCCTCATCCTTTGCAGAATCTTTCTTGAAGTAATCCACCTTAAAATCATAATCACCTTCCAGGTCTTCTGCGGAAGAAGATTTTTTGGCTTTTTTCCCTCTCTTCTTGGTTGCTTTCCTTACTTTGGTGTTAAGTGCACCCTCTGAATCATGCGACTTAGTATTCTGTTGCCCACCGGTAGTTTCTGTGTTCTTCTCAACTTCTTCATCTTCATCCATAGGCTCATTGTCATCACTATCATTATTTTGACCAGGAGCTGTGCCTATATTTGCAGGCACTGATTGCAACTGCAATTCATCCTGCAGCACAGAAGATGCTTATCACCCAGAGGTTGTATATACACTAAGACTCTAAGATAAAATTCTACAAGATGTCAGATGGCTGCAAACTCCAGCATGATAGATAATTCAACTACTTCCGACTCTACAGGGAGAACCGGCATATTCTTATATAAAATGATAGATGCACGATACTGGTCAAACGTATAAAAGATGGTTGAGAATAGTATACAAAGTATACATAATGATCAACAGCCCCCCACATTTTCTATAAAAGATACTCCCTCCGTCCCAATTTATCTGTCCTGTTTGACTTTTTGTGATCAAATTGACCCAATTTTAACCAAAAAATTCATATAGTATATAATAAAAAAAAATTATAAAAATTGTATCATTAGAAAGTACATGCAATCTACTTTAATATGTATTTTTCAGTTTTTTAAAACAATGAAAGATTGATGTTTAATTTACGGTCAAAGTTGGGTCAATTTGACGACAAAAAGTCAAACATGACATATAAATTGGGACGGAGGGAGTAATAAACAATTTAGAAAAGAAGATAAAGATACTTCTTTTCCACCACCTATGGTCGTGACTTGTGAAAAAACAAAAAAATGATGATACTCCTATACAAACCTCAAAGAGCTTCTCATCAAATGTAAGAGGTCCATTTCCCGGCACTTCAACCAGTTGAAAATCTTCTGCAGATTTAAGGTTTTCAATAAAGGAGGACTCTGTAGCATATACTTCATCTACATTGAACTTCTTCCAAAGATCTGATATTATCTTCGCTTGCATAGGCTTTTCTCTATCCCTAATTGGGGGCATAGTATAGTATGGAATTCTACCTGTAAGAAAAAAGGGGAAGCATACTTGTCAACTCATGTAATTTAATCTGTTATCCTTTTAAATTCAAATCTATACCATGCTATGAAAGTTTAATAATAAAAGCATACCCTCATTCCAATCATGCAAAACAATTCTGGCAGCAGCATCAACATCCACAATCCCTCCCTTTTTGAGCTTACCCCTAGCAGTTGCTACGTTGTGAAGAAAGTCATCCACGGAGTCAAAACTGGGGATTTTGTATAGCATTACCAAGGTTTTGGCAGGGCATATCTTGAAAATTTCCTTCACTGCGCAGTTTGATAATTTAGGAAAAAATATTTAGTACAAACATTGCCCAAAATCTGCAACAATACAGGATGTCAAGGAACAGGTGTCTGAGGGCACAAATAAAGCATAAGGAGAAAAGTAAAAAGAACAACGATCTAAAAATAAAAAGATTGCGACCTAAATGCCTAAGTACTTCATCTCCAGAGTATTGAACGTCAGTAACAGTTTGTTGAAAGATTATAGATTTGGATTATCATATCCAGATGGTATTTGACTAATGTTCATACCATATCTCGTTTGATACTTTGATGCATAAGCAAATTGACTATTTCACATAATGCTATAATATAAACTCACATCAAAGAAATATTTTCTAAAAACTGATTAGCAATTGAGCCTTGAATCACACAAAACCACATTGAACGTACTTGACTATATATCACCAACTTAGCAACTCAGACACATAAGCACTAAAATAAAAGTAATCTCAGACCCCCTCCCCTCTTCCCTTTGATGAAAAAAAAGTGTGACAGAGATGTTAAGACAATTACAAGTGAGAGAGGTCACAATAACACGTAGCACATTATCTTTATTGGTGGCTTATCCACAAGATATCTTCAATCTAAAGCATTTGAGCATCAAATAATCAAAGTTAACAATGCATGGCCTACAAAAATTCAGTGTAGAAATATTTAATGAGCTATTTGTCTTTACAGGGGTTAACAATTAACATATTGATTAGTCAATGATTACGCGTATAAAATTAGATATTGGGGAAGGTACATAATATTACCTGGAGTGATTGGATCGTCAACTTTGTCAATTCTTATACAATTTCTAAGAGCAATGGATGCTTCATTCTCCGCAGATTTAACCATAACGACCCCTGGGCAATCCAATAATTTAACATTTTTGTCTAACTCAACTTCTTGCATAGATTTTGTCAATCCTGGAGTAGCGCTCACATCTACAACGTGACATCTTTTTAAGCTGTTAATAAGACTACTCTTCCCAACATTAGGAAGGCCTACAACACCAACACTAATTGTATTTGTAATCTGCACCAATAGCATGCTATAAGGATCGATTAAAAGATAGTACAACACTTCAGCATAGTCAAATTGTAAACACAAACATGCTTTTCCAGTTCAAAAATCATTCCGTGGGATGACGGGGAATATTACATGCAGAAAAAGAAAGTTACTTTAACAACATACAATTTATAAGCATGACAATTCCGAAAACAGAAAAACATATGTTGCAGGGTTACCTCTCTAAGTAATCAGCATGTAAAAGAAGAGCAAAAGGTAATCAGTGCTAGCAATGTACCTCACGGCTTTTTGAATATTTTTTCAGTAGTTTTATAAGTGTTTGGCCTCCAAGGCAGTCACCAGCTTCTAGAAGACTGCATGGTTTTGGAGTCTTTTTGACCCCCTTTGCAGCATATTTCTTCCCTAGATTTGACTTTTGATGTTGCGTGCTGCATTTAAACGCAACAGCTGGTAGTTCCTCCCTAAAAAACTTGAGCCACTTTTCTACAGAGTCCCTGGGGACAAGATCTGGAATAGGAAGAATATGAAATACTTGAATACCAAAGATCTGAAGAATCTGATAAGTTTAAAAGTTAAACTAGGCTGATGTAATGATACGTATGTCGCAAGTGTTTACTAAAGTTAAAATTTAAAGATTTAAATATTTGTATAATCACAATAATTTAAACTGTAAGATAATCAATTCCACAGGGCGCCCAGCTTGTGGATGACAACATGAACACACTACATCCTCGCATTTGACATAAGAATTTATATTCTGTAACCACGTCTACACTACCAACTTCAAGTTTAAGGGTTAATCTTACTATTTGCACATCCCTTATATAAGCACTTTCTAGTAAAACAGGGAAGTCTAAGCCTGATCCCAACTCCAAAATAATTAGCAACATTCCCATACTTGATCATCAAAAGTTTCTTTGAAGGTGTGTAAGCAAACAATCATAATGCAAAAGATGGTTACAAAAGAAAATGACATATACCTATTTTATTAAGAAGCAACACAAGCTGCTTCGGAGTCCCTGCTTTCAGAACCATCTTCTCTATATCTGCACAGCGTGTGCCCAGAGGATCACGCGCATCTAGAACTTCCAAAATAACATCAGATGCTTCAATGACTTTGGCCAATTCCCTGTAGAAAGCTTTCTCCGGAGTGTCTACATAAAGCCAGGTCTTAGAGCACAAAACACATAACAAGTGGCAAAAATCATATTAACCCTAAAGGAAAAATCCCAATGCAAAATACATCAACTTACCTCGAATTACAACAACAGGTTTAACAACCTTCTCCTCACCAGCATTCTGCTCTTTTGAAGCATCCACATCATCATCTTCTGGCAGCCCCAATTTCCTCTTTCTAGCCTGAAATTTACACAGATCATATCAACAAACGTATTACTATAGAATAAAGTGTCATTATTTATTAAAAGATGTAACTGTAACATCTTACTCAAGATATCGAAAAGCTAAACATACTATTTCCCGGGACTACATATCATTCTATAATTGATTATTAACATGAATTATCAAACAAGTACACAAATATGCAAACATCATATCCCAACTTTCGCTACCCCAAACGAAAAGAACTACTACACATTACTCACACAACCAATCCAGCACACATTTTTCAACTAGCAAAACCACAAACACTTTCACGAACATTCATTTAAACCACCTTAAATAACATAAAGCTTAAAACTTTACAATCAACTTCCTCACCTAACAATACACAAAACATCAAGAACATTCACTTAAACACATCAACATAAAACCGAAAACTTTATAACCAACATACGCAAAATCAAGAAATTAACTTAACCACTTCAAACACCACAAAGCTTCCAACTTCACAATAAAATCCCACAAAACAACAAAATTACCATACCCTTTCTTTCCGGGCAGCTTTCTTTTGCTCCAAAACCTCAAGCGCAAGAGCCCGTCGAGCCTCGAGAGCTTTGAGCTCCTGCTCCTTAAAAGGCCAGTCATTTGGAATACCAGGGTCTTTCTCTACTTTAGGCCTCTTATTAAGCCCCTTTTTCTTAGCATCTTTAGCTTTCTTTTTATGATGCTCTTTCACTTTTCTAATCACCTTGTATTTCTGTTTCAATGACACCCTTTTGCTCTTACTCTCTGTATATATTCACATTCATTAATTCATTAATAAAACATAAATAATCAAGAAAATTCAAGAAACATGTGTGTATATAAAACAGGGTATGTTAGAATATATGTAAATGAAGTCGTGAGTATAGAGTGCTTACTTTTGCTTCTCTTCACCATGTTGAGCTGCTGCTGGTGATAATCAACGCGAGAGAGATACAGAGAGAGAGAGAGAGAGAGAGAGAAAGGGTTTAGGGTTTTGAAGATGTAGGCGTGGATCCGAAAGAGTTGGAGCGGAGCGGGATAATGGGCCGGTAATGGTAGATTTTTTATTTGAAAGCCCATCACAAATTGACACCACAGACCCGGCCTTCTTTTATTGAACAATTGTTTTAGGTCCATTTTCTTATTATTCATCCCTAATTACAATGTTCAAACCGCTATAAGCTTGCACAAGAAATCTGAATAGCTGGATGTAGATGGATAGAAAAAGTTATAGTAGATGGTAAAAATAGGCAATCAATATATTCTGAATGAATGGTGTTACCTATATTGCATTTTACCCGATGGCTAAACTTCTTTTACCCATATTGCCATTTTTAAACTATAATCGGTATGTTTTTACTTTACATATGAATTATCCATCTAATAACCCATCTTTGCTCATACATGTTTTCACCCATATCGCTTCCTATCATCCCTTTATTTTAGCAACTAACTGACAATTTGAATTTTTTTGAAATTGCACAGCCCGAAATCATTTTGTGTCCAATATTGATAGATCTTGCTAGACTTCTCCATCTAAACTTCTCCATCTAATAACACATTAATACTCATATATGAAGCAGAGCATATTTGTTTTCGGCCTTTGATCCAATATGAATTCACCGTCGCAAAAGCCTCCTGCAAGGTCTTCGCTAATAGGTCTGTGAGGACTATAAAAGTTTATTTTTTCTTTATTTGTTATCATGAAATTAAAATATCAACATGTTTATAGGTTTAAAGCGTTCGATTCGTAATGAAAATGACGAGAATGTTTCTCCAAATCTCTTATCTCAGAATATGGCTATCAACCAAGAAACATCTTATTCCGCTATTGGTATGTTTAATCCATGATACGTTTACCAGATTCCCGGTTCTGGTTTGAAAATTGTTTTATAGACGATTTTGTCAATTTGCCGAGCAGGTTCAAAGCGTATAAATCGTACCCATGATGGAGAGTCAATTGTTTTCAAACTCACAGTTGTCGCTCAGAGACAAAGTCAATTATTTTCAAACTCACAGATGTCGCTCAGAGACAAAGCATCTCAGCCACTCCTTTAAGCAATGGTACTTCACTCTTTTATTTGCCCGATTTGAGTTCTTAATGAGTTGTGGAAATGTACTATATCCCGACTTGGCTAATGTGATTGTACATTCTTATTTCCAATCGATTTTGCATCTCCGGGTGTAGCATATACAAGAATGGCATCAAATACCATCAATATTGCATCAACGAGTTATTGTAAAAGAGATACATTTATACATATACCCTTTATTGTACAAAATCATTAGTATGCACTATATATTATACGCTTTCAATTAAAAATATACTTTTCTGCAAAATGATTAATTTGATCCATTACTAACGTATGAATGTTAAATATGAAAGATTCACAGAACATATATAGGAGTCCTTTGCAAATGCTTCCAAATTTAACTAATTCTGGAAATCAAGGTAGTAATGGTTCGACCTTAAACCCGTTAGGCCATTTAACAGTGAACTCCACTCCCAGGATTTCACTAACAGGTATTTATAAACTTTAGTTTGACAATATCTTCCAATATAACAACAAAATTATATCTGGAATATAGTATATTTGAAGCGTATTATACGTGCTAACTTCGCTTTCTAAAAATGTTTGTAATTTGAAGCGTAGGATATGTGGCCAGAACGCTAATACATTTTTTCAACAAATAACACGTCATGTTAGTGGTCCATCATTAAGTACATCCTGTAATACGCTTGCTGAGAACCAGAGCTCAAATCAAAACCAAAACTCAAATGGGAACCAGAACTCAAATGTTTTAACTTCAACTGGGAAAACTCCTTTAAACTCAAGTGGAATATTTGAGAATACCAGCAATATAGACAAGCCAGGTAGTTTATTAGTTTTACATGATACTTTATTGATATTTCTATCGAAAATATATTAGGGCGTCTAATGATCATATCAATTATGTGTAGCAATGAAGTGTAAAACACGTGGTCCCAATGTTGATAAAAAGTTCTCCGCGTCTGTGATGTCATCCAATCGTCATGGTACTATCAATTTCCTTTTTTATTTAATTTTTTTACACCGACTATATGCTATATGAATCATATCACTGACGAAGAAATTAAAATGTGTAGTTAGAGGAAAAAGTGAGGCACCAAACTTTGAGGAGGTCAATAATAACACATCAAAAAATAGCACCAGTGTAGGTTACCATCCATTTTATAATTTATAGATCACTATTATATAAAGGGTTTAGATACCTCAGGCTAAACAGTGAAGAGACCTGTGTGAAACAATTATTTTCGTTTATGTGACAAATGTGCATTTTTTAATATTTATGGTGAGATAACAAAACATGCAGGCATAAATAAACAACATACGATAAACAAGAATAGAAGAGATGAGGTTATCGATTCAAGTATAGTCACACAATTTCAGTTACCAATTGTCTACATTCCTAAAAAGAACCGCCATGTTAATTTATCAAGTCTGTCATCCAACAGTAATCAGTTTTATGAGCATGGACAGTTGAATGAACCTCAACAATCTACTTTAGTTATTGAGTCCGGTATTGAAAAGGATACTCATAGAAGCAAAATGAAAGGGAAAGAGGTTACTCAATCCTTTATTGGAATAAGGAATTTGATATATGAATTAGATAATGCTCAACAAACTCACAATATACCAAATAAATTAGGAGACAAAGGTATCTTTAAAAAATAACTCTTTTTAACATTTTCATTGTATTTTTCTGGCCGCATATTGATTTTTTAAGTGGTAACACATTCAATTATATTCCAGAAAATAGAGAGATTAGACTAATCCTGATGAATATGAAGTTGAGCTTGATGATGAAATGAGCTATCATCCTAATTTATTAAGCGGATACATGAATATTGGTCCTCCAACCAGAAACGTGGAAAGCGTGGTGCTGTTATGTGGAATGAGGAACGTAAAAACAAATCATGTACATGTCAAGAGCCTACATTCTCACTCTGTTGCAGGAATGGTCAGGTACATCTTGAAAAAGAACCTCCATTTTTAAAACCACTCGCTTCTTTGTTAAGTGGAGGTGAGAAATCAAAGCACTTTCAACAAAATAGTAGAGTGTACAATTGCATGTTCTCTTTTACGTCTACTGGGGGGTAAGGTTGACAAAAAAATCAACCGAGGGAGAGGTCCATTTTTTCATAAATTAGAAGGCCAGAATCTTCATCTATTGGGCAGTTTAGTCCCACCAGAAGGATCAAATCCTAAATTTTGTCAGCTATACATATACGACATAGAAAATGAAGTTGAAAACAAAATCAGTGCGATGGGTGGTTCTACTGACAACATTGATCCCGATATTGTGGAATCGTTATTGGCCATGTTAAACAAGAATAATTAGTTAGTTAAAACATACTGTATGGCTAGGGATCGGTTTGAGCGTCATGAAACTGATGAGTTTATGTTAGTTCTAATATCATATAATTCATCTTCTGGGAGGCTAAATCACATTACTTCATCTACTGAGGTAGTAGCGTTTATTGTTAGTGATGATACTGATACTGGTGGATTCAGAGATACTGTCATCCACTCTAAACAAGAAGGGTTGAAAAGAATTTACGAGACGGATCCTCATTTCATGTTATTACAGTATCTATTGCTATTTCATTTGGGCAATGAAGGATATCATGTCAAAATATCGTTGAGAGACAATAAAAGTCGTGATTATGAGGAAATAGAAGACAAGGACCTTGATCCTGATTTAAATCAAAGAAAATCCGTTTCTTTGAGGAAGTACTATTGTTATAAAATAATGATACACACTTCAGATGGTAAATTTTTTTACATAATAATACCAATTATAATTTTCATTTCATCTGTTTGATCCTATAACTCATTATTTTAAATCATTAATGGTATGCAGGTTTCTCTCTTCACCAGGCTGGACGATTATGGCAACAATACGTTGTTGATGCCGTAAAGAATTATATGATTCACGAATCATGCGGTAAAGATTGTACATACTCTCCGTGTATGGTCAGAGGCAAGTGTCATCGTCATTTTCCAAAAAGGTAATTTTGTTATTAAGCCATTTCAAAGTACAACACCACCCTTTAGATCATTTTTACCTATGAATTAGTAATTTTATTACATATACTTCTAAATACCTTACATAATAGATTAATAAGGACTAATTAATTTGCATTACTTTTTTATCTATAATTAATTTACAAATTATGGGTGTTATAGATATAATGAACATATTGGCTTTGATCATAATTACCCATAAATTAGTAATTTTTTGCATTCCTCTAAATACCTTATATATTAGATTAATAAGGCCTAATTAATCTGCATTAATATTTTATCTATAACTAATTTATAAACTATGGACTATTACAGATATAATGAACATACTTTCTTTGATGATAGCGGATTTCCGGTATATAGGAGACGGAGGACCGAAAATTTTATCAAGAAAAAAGGTGTTAGCCTTGATAATCAGTATGTTATCCCTTATAACCGAGATCTTTTAATAAGGTTTCATAGTCACATCAATTTGGAAATCTGCAATAGTTCCACGTCTTTGAAGTACCTTTTGAAATATTGTTTGAAAGGACATGACACTGCTACTATGTTATTAAAAAAAAGGTTCAAGTTCACATACTGGAGATTCAAAAAATAAGAATAAAAGTTTGAATGAGGTAAATAATTTTCTGGATGGTCGCTATGTTTGTGCATCCGGAGCTTCATGGAGGATTTTTGGTTTTGACATTCATAGTCGGTGGCCAAGTGTTGATCGTTTGCCCATATACCTGCCTGGTGAAAAATTTGTCAATTTTTAATGTACATCTGATTTTGAAAAAGTTTGTGAAAAAGCTTCTACAAAGAATAGTAAATTGGAGGCTTTCATAGCTAATAAGGAATTACCTCATTCTCACAATTTTACATATGCTGGGTTTCCTACTCATTTCTCTTGGGTAGCTCAGTCAGGTAAATGGAAGCTTAGACAGAGAGGTGATATTTTTGGAAGGCTAGCAGAGGTTCATGCCATGAGTGGTGATTTACTATATCTTCGTATGCTTTTGCTAAGACGGAAAGGCGTTGTATCCTTCATTGAGTTACACATGATGGATGGTATCATTTATGATACATTTAAAGAAGCATGTGGTGCTCTTGGATTGTTACATAATGATAAACAATGGCACGATGCACTAGCTGAAAATTCACATTCTTCTATACCTTTCCAGCTGGGTGCCATGTTTGTTAATATTTTGGTCTATTGCTCGGTTTCTGATTCATTTGCACTATGGGATACATATTTGTAGAGTCTGGAAGATGATGTTGTTTACAACAAAAGAAAACTTACTGAAAATATTCATTTAACACTTTCTGAACATGACATTAAAAATTATGTTTTGGCAGGTATATTTCCAGCTTATAACTTTCAAATTTTCTATTCTACAAATAAATTAGTTTTTTGTATATGATGGCTGATTACTATGTTTACACTTATTTCTCTTACAGAGATCAAGAAATTATTAAATGATGTTGGAAAAAGTCTGTGAGACTATCCTATGATGCCATTTCTGGAAGAAAACTATTTTGGCACTTCTGTCAATCGTCTTATTCTTGAGGAAACCAGATATAACAAAGAAGAGATGAAGCTCTAACATGAAAATCAGTATAAAAGTCTAAATATAGAACATAAGAAGGTATATGATGCAGTAATTGATGATGTACAGAACAAAAAGGGTGGCATATTCTTTGTTTGTGGCATTGGTGGCTGCTGTAAAACATTCCTGTGGAATACCCTATATTGTCGTCTCTGATCAGAGAGAAAAATTGTACTTCCTATCTCCGGGTCTGGAATTGCAGCTACCTTGCTTCCGGGAGGAAGAACTGCACATTCTAGATTTTATATACCATTAAAGCTAGACCAAAATTCAATTGTTGGAATTAAGCATGGTACATATATTGCTGAGTTAATGCACCAAACAAGTCTTATCATATGGGGTGAAGCACCTATGCAACATCGTCATGCTTTTGAGGCTGTAGATCGAAGTCTGCGAGATATAATGGTTGGTGTTAATTTGGAAAATGCAAGAAAACCATTCGGAGGCATTACAATTGTTTTTGGCAGTGACTTTCGCCAAATACTACCCGTTATTCCAAAAGGTAGTAGAGCTGATACCGTCAATGCATCTTTGAATAAATCTAGGATGTGAGAATTTTGTAAAGTCTTTTTGCTCAAACACAATATGAGGTTACATTCAGGTAACCCACCTGGTAGAAATAAAATTATTTCAGAGTTCAGAAAATGGCAACTTGATGTTGGAGACGGTATAGTTGAAGCTGTTCAGTCTCATAGTAATGTTGAAGACACTGAGTTTATTGTCCCGGATAATTTTATTGTTAAAAGTTCTAATAAGAACCCCATCAATACTCTTATTGACAACATATATCCGAATTTTGTGAATAATAT
Organism: Apium graveolens; assembly: GCF_009905375.1. Classification (NCBI taxonomy): domain Eukaryota; kingdom Viridiplantae; phylum Streptophyta; class Magnoliopsida; order Apiales; family Apiaceae; genus Apium; species Apium graveolens. The sequence goes on from NC_133656.1 coordinate 135,313,388, forward strand.
GAACTCAAAGGACTACTTGAAAGCTAGAGCAATTTTGACGCCAACAAATGTTGTGGTTGATGACATAAATGCAGAAATCCTAGACAAGATACCTGGTAATGTTCATACATATCTTAGTCAAGACTCTATTGACGATAATGGTGGTCAAGACAATGACTTTGATGATGCCTTCCATGTTGAATATCTTAATTCCATTAACATGCCATGTCTTCCCAAACATGAGTTGAGAATTAAGGTTGGAGTTGTTGTAATGTTAATGAGAAATTTGAATCAAATTATGGCTTTATGCAATGACACTAGGATGATTGTTACAGGTTGCAAAAAAATAGCATTGAATGCCAGATTCTTTGTGGTTCTTAAGTTAATACAAAACATTTGATTCCACGGATTGACATGGTCCCAACTGATACAAAATGGCCGTTTGAATTTAAAAGAACACAGTTCCCAATTCAACTCTGTTTTTCCATGACCGTAAATAAGAGTCAAGGACAAAGCATGGATAATGTTGGATTATATCTTCCAATACTAGTTTTTTGCCATAGACAGCTATACGTTGCAATTTCAAGAGTAACTTCTCCGGAAGGTCTTCATATTTTGATAGAAGATGATACTGGAAAAATCACAAATATCACATCCAATGTGGTTTATGAAGAGGTTTTTTTACAATCTTTCGGATTTGTGAAACATCTCTGTAGCTACACATATTTCAGTAGTCTTTATTATCATTCTTATATGTATTTGCAGATCATACTTCTTATTATCAATTGGATTTAGAACTATAGAGTTAAATTTTTATGGTTGTTCAGTTTTTTTTTAAAGATATTTTTAATATTTGCATCTTTGTTTTAAGCATATATATTATATCTCTAAGTTAAGCATGTGTACTGTACTTAAATATATATATATGTTAACATGTTAAATATATATGTGCAGCAGCAAAGTTGACGTATTAGTTTTTTATTTATACTTCTTAATCAAACACATTATCAGAATATATTAGTAAAACAGAAGTAGCCTGAGTTTGTAGTGATTTTAGAAACTAAAACAACCTCATTATCAGAATATGTTGATTTATGCTAATCAAATAAAATCACAGATTTTATTATAAATATAACTGATCATCTAGACCGTGTTACTTGATATGTATCTCAAAATATTATTTATGCTTATCTTTTCTTAACCATATCTCCACACACTATCCCATGCTATAGATAACTCCATAAATCAAGGGATCTTATCAAATATGTTAGTTGTTAAAAACTTTAAAATCCTATAATGAAGTACCTTAATAGGTGGTTTACTTCACATTTTAAACTTGCACGCAGTAAATAAATGTCAACATATCAACTTTGAATACATGTTCTTTATTATCTTCATCTTCACCATATTCTACTAGGTATGAGAACCTTTATAATAGTATATTATTATCTTAATGTCAGTATGCCTATTAATAAAAATTTATGTACTTAGTTATTGGCAAACTATGTTATATGTATACTGATATATTAATATTAATATGTTTTAAAAGTTTAACTTGCAGATTACTGAAGAGATGGTTGTACAATCGTTTGACCGTATTAACAGTCTTGATAAAGCAAGAACTGGCTGCAGGATTAAAGTACGTGTAACACGCATGTGGTCTAAAGTGTCACCCGAAAGTAATACCAATAAAGGAGAAAATTTGATTATATTAGACGATGATGTAAGTAATTTCATAAACAAATTCTCATCATTTTTCAAGTTTCCAATAACTATTAATTTTGACTACACACAATTTTCCAAATGTAGAATGCACATATTAATGCTTTTTCTTATGCTGATCTTTGGAAAGTTATTGGCAAGGATGTTGTGGAAGGACGTATATATATAGTTCAGTACTTCACAGTGAGGGATGTTGTTGGTACCCTAAGGCCGGTTTCAAATGAACTCGCATTAGATTTTCAAATGCAACTAAATTTGAACCTTGCCTAGATGAGGAAATTATCCCTGCACAAATTTGAATTTTTTGATCTAGGTGATATAGACGCTGAAGCATAAAAGCTAGGAGAGAAAGAGAATCATGTTTTTGCAATAGGTACTTTCAATTTTAATGATCTGGAATAAGTTATGTCATGTGATTTCGGAAATTAATCTCCATCTCGAAATTAGATGTTATCGGTGTTGTCGAAGGATACGAGAAGGTGTCCAAATTACACACCAGATTTGGAGATAGGGATATTTTGAGATTCAGATTATGTCATGCAAACAATTAACCACCAACGTATAACAAGATAAACCGAATCACCGATCTTAAGAGCTCAATAATGAAACATGTTAACAAACACATAAAGATACACACACACACACGTAAATACAATAAAAAAGCATATACTGAGAGAAAATGTGTTTGTGTGAACAACATAAAACACATGAGATCGATAAGATTACCCGTTTTTTCTTAGAAAGAAATAATAGCTATACTGATTAAAAAATACTCAGAACCTTACACACATTAAACGCACATATATTAAAATCTCAAATCAAGTAAGCTATAATTAAACGAGGTGGAAACATCATACATCGATTTAAGCTGCACACTGAATCGGTGATAGAAAGCACAACCACAACTTAGAACATACATAAAACACACATAGTAAAAAAAATAAGAGAGAGAAAGCACCTTTAGGGTAGAATGAAGAAGAAGAAGAATAAAAATAAGGGTACTTTTGCTCCGTATTTATCAAGGGGAATGGGAGAGAGGGATGTGCGAAAGTGTGTGTGTGAAGGTGGTGAAAAGATTTCGTTTATGCTTATAAAAGGATGTACATATACGTGTACCCACAAAGTTGTTATATTTGTTGGTGGTGCTGCCTTGGTGCAAACTTGATAGTTTTGTTCATATTTCGACATTTGGCTTAACGTTTAAATTTTAATTAGTAATTCAATTAGTTTCAAAGTTTTGTTCACTTTTTTAGTTTTGTCGTAATAAAACTATCCAACATTGTTATCATAATTTATTCATCTTCCATTTTTCATATTGTCATAAATATCATTAAATAAATTGTAATTTTCATAAACTAAATTTAAGTAAAATATCAAAACATAACAAAATTTTGACATCGATAGTTTAAAGAGTAATGTACGTACTAGGATTTTTTACCCGCAACGCAAGGTGCGTGCGAGATTTTTTTAAAAATAATCAATTTTTTTTGTTAGTGAAAAATAAAGTCCACTACAAAAGTTATGAGATAATAATTTTTTTAGAATTTAATATGTGGAAATAGTTTTAAAAATCAGTATGAAGCGTGTTTTTAATAGTTAAGTAAAGTTCATAATTTCGTAAAATAAAGTATTATTTTTTTTTGTTTTTAAAAAATGTAATCTTTAAATTATTGGTTTTACTGTCGAAATTTTAAAATTTTGTATTAATAACATACATAATAAATTAAAAAAATATATATTAATTAAAAATAATTCATAAGGTGAAGAAAAAGAACAATACCGCATGTTGAACAAATTTATATTATATGGTATTAGAAAAATATAGAGGTGAAGAATATAATATTATTATATTAATATTACCTTGACATATTGACCAATTTTGAATTAATTGAAAGTTAGTCGAGAGTATTAAATTTGATTATCTATGTATGTATGGAGTTAGTTTTTTTGTTCTAAATAACGATATTTGATTGAGTTAGTATGAGACTGGACGATAAATTTTTTTTATCCTAAACATATTTTTGTGATAAAATTGTAAGAAGAGTTGAAGTGCATGTACTATTTTTAAAAAACTACTCCATATTAGTTACAAAAAACTGAGTTTTCTGATTCATATCAAAAAAATACCTATTAGTTACAAAATATTTATTCGGTACGAATTAAAGAGAAAAGAAAAACCTAATAATTCTTCATGATATAATTTTTGCTAAACATGACCCATCTTACATGTATTATGATAATTTATTATAATTAATTAATTGTAGTAGGAAATAAAAATATTTTAAAATTAGTTCTAAGGAAATAAATTCAAATCATTGACGATTTTTTATATAATAAAGAAAATTCAAAGCAACAAAAGACCAACTTTTTTTCTTTTAATGAAAATCAATTTTTTTGTGAACTTTTATTCACATTAAATTTATCAAAAAAATGGAGCAAAACTAAAATGATAAAATATATATACATATACTTAACATGAATGAACTTACATAAAATATACAATATCAGTTGAGTGTCTAATAAGTGCCAACATAAATAAATAGTTTTAGTTATACATGTATTCTTGAAATATTAACTTTCAAACAAAAAGTAGTACTAAATTTAACGTTTAACAAAATTTATTATCAAATATTCTACACAATATTGATATTTTTTAGTATGAGCAACTTTATTCTTCCACCTATAAAAGACTCATGAGTACCCACAACCTTGCAAATCCTGGTGTTCTCAATTACAAAGGTTGTAAATTTTTAGTCATTACCTAGATATAAGTTGGGTTGCAACTTTTGATCTCTTCCATGGCTTCCTTGAACCCTAATAAATAAATAAATTGCATTAAAGCATGCTAATCTAAGAGTTGAGTAATCGGATCATGGACTCTTCCTCTCTCAGGTGCTCCATTTGTCTCAACACCATTGTTAGTCACCGCCTCCGTATTGGTCCTTGAATGGTTGTCACCTGCATTTAGAATTACTCTATTTGTCTCAAAACTGTCTCTAGACATAAGCTAGAGATTAATGTGATCATAATTTAAAAAAATTAAGCGGATATATATTATTTCATAGAGGAACTAAATAACTGGCCATGAGAAAAGAAGAAAATAGAATTCGGATTTGTAATTATCAAATACCTTTTGAACTTTTGAGGTGGGAAACACTAATAAAAATGCAGGAATATAGTTGAATGTCATTCTTCTCCCTGCTAATTTCAAACTAATTGGACCTTAAAGTTGCTTTCAATAAAAACTTTATCGGACTTTATTCTTCTTATTGTTTGGGTGGTTGCTTTGATGCATGAAATGCTCTATCTTTTGCTCTATGCTTCTCATCATAAACATTAGAAATAAGAGTTTTCCTGCTGAAGATCTTATACTAGTCATTTAATGCATCTCGAACATATTAGTAGGTCACTTAATTTATAAACAATATCGGGAATGTCATAAATTTTTTGAAAAATACTAATTGATAGTGACATATTTACATTTGCAATTGAAGAATGAAAAAATAAGATCTGTTGTGACTTAGAAATCTAGTGCCCCATCTGAACGTCAAATATAGATGCAACTTCCGCTACTAAAAAGCAAAGTTATACATTATCCAAGTCCAGTACGACTACTTGAACTTACAAATCAGATATATGCATACTGTAATACTAAGAATGAATACCTTGGTCATCAATAGTGTTGTGCAAGACATGTTTGTACTATAACAAGACTAAGTCATATTGACAATCCTAAAATTTAGTTGTATGATAGTCTAAATATGTATTTTGTATTGTATTACTTGAGTCTGTAAAAATTTTAAAGATCAGACTGGAGTATTTTTCTGTGAAGAGTCTCAAGCCTAAGAATAAACTCTGAAAGAAGATCACCAAGATCATGCCTCAGAGAAAAGTTAAAGAAGCTTGGAGTTGATTAAATTTGTTTTAGGTAAAATGTTTTAAGTCAAAGATATCTACAAGTCACAGATCAAGTCATATAGAGAAGTCATTCGAGAACTCCAAGAGGACTTATCGAGAAGTCCAAAATAGCTTATAGAGAAGTCTCAGAGATGTCGAAAAGTCAAATGAAGATATGAAGATTAGAGATATCGACAAGTTATTTCTGCATATGGAGAACTCAGAGATATCAACAAGTCAAAATGAAGATATGAGGATTGGAGATATCGACAAGTCAATTTCTTATTAGAGATCTCAGAGATATCGACAAGTCAGAATGAATATAGAGATCTCAGAAATATCGACAACCCATTTCTACATGCAGAGATTTAGAGACCTCGACAAGTCAAGTTCACTTATAGAGAACTCAGAGATCTCGACAAGTCAAAGACACTTATTGAGAACTCAGAGACCTCAACATGACAAATTCACTTATAGAGAACTCAGAGGCCTCGACAAGTCAAAGCCACTTATAGAGAACTAAGAGATCTCGATAAGGCATTATACTTATCGAGATGTCAGTTGTCTATAAAACAAACTGGAGATCTCGATATGAACCTCAAGTACAGAATGCAGACAAGTTAAATATTCAAGATTATCAATCAACAAACAATCTAATCACTTAGATTGAAAAGTATACAAAAGCATCTTGAAGAGTGCAAGATCAAGGGACAAGATTAACTGACAAAGGAAAGTCACAGACCTACACGATTTTCAAAGATTCACTAAGCCATAAATGGAAAGCTTTAGAGATAATTTAAAGTAGGGTTTAGTACATCTTATTGCATGCTCTGTAAACCTGTGTTTATTAATCTATAAAGTAAACACTGGTCCTTTGCTTTTAAAAGTAACAAACATGTCTAGATTTTCTAATAACTCTCACAAGATATAAGCTGAGTTCTTTACTTATAAAAGAACCTAGAAATTTGTAGCAAAACATACTTAATTTTAATACAAAACACTTTGAGTTTTGAAAATATTGTGTTTGTTGTACATGCTTTGTTAATTCTGTTAAACACAATATCTCTACAAATTAATCTGCTTTGTTCACCATCCAAAATAGTTTGAAAAAGGCTAAAATATCTATAACATATTCACCCTCTGTGTTGTATTCAATATCTAACAAGTGGTATCAGAGCAAAATTTGAAAGTAAACAAATCAAAATCTTGGAAGAATGAATACACAAAAGATAAGCAGTATAAAGATACCATCTTTTGATAAGACTAACTATATATTATGGAAGAAGAAGATGATGTTGTTTCTAAGGATGGACTATCTCTTGTACATCCAGATTCTGAAGAATGGACCTTTCACTCCTATGGAAAGTATTGAAGAATCTATAGATGGAGATATGGTTATCCCATCTCATTATGGTCCTAAAGATCCTTCAAAATACACAGAAATTGAGAAATCAAAAGCCTCTCTTGACACTGGGCTACAACTAATTCGGATAGAGTCACTTGACAATGTTATGTACAACAATATTGTCAACTGTGACACAACCAAACAAATCTGGGAGAAGATTGAGACACTATGTGAAGGTACAGAGGAAGTTAGGTCAAACCAAAAAAGAATATAGGTGTCTCAGTATGAGGGTTTTATGGCAAAACCAAAGGAGAATATTACTGATGTGTTTGAAAGAAAGATTCAATAAGCTGATTAATGACTTGTAGCTTCATGACAATACTATGAAGCTGAGGAGGTTAACTTGAAATTTTTGCTCACCCGTCCGGACCATCTTGAATAGAAAATATCAGCCATAAGAGAAAGAAGAGACTTAAGCAGGATGACACTATAGGTGTTATATGGGATTTTGAAAATATATGAACTAGAAATGATTCAAAGAAAATCCTTAAAGACTGGTCAAGGGCACATTGTTGATGGAATAAGTGCATTAATTTTTAATGACAACAATTCATCTGATGATGAATTAGAAATCCAGACACCAGCCATCTCAAGCCTTGAACAAAAGAACAAGGAACCAATGAAGCAAGTCATTCTGGAACTTGAAGAAGTTGAGTTCTATATATTGGATGAACTGGATGAGTTAGATCAATCCATGGCTTATCTAGCTAGGAAATTCTCTAATATTAGAGTGAAAAAACCAAATTTGTTCAAGAGTAAAGGACATATATTTAACAAGGACAACATCTGAAAGGAAAAGGGCAGTATACTCCTAGTGGCAAAAGTGGCTACAAGACCAGATCTGTTGACATATCAAAAATCAGGTGCTTCAATTGTAATAAATTGGGCCATTTTGCTATTGAATGCAGGAAGCCTAAAAAGGTGAAGAAAGATAAATCCTATCTTGAGTTGGAGGCAAAGTATGAAGCTCTCTTGAAGAAGCTACAAGGTAAAGCTTACATTACAGAAGGAAATAGTTGGGATGATTTTGATAATGATGAAGATGAGGAGGTTGGAAATTATGCACTCATAGCATTGGAGCAAGGAGAGTCATCCTCATCAAAAACAGAGGTACCAACTCTTACTACTATTGATTTAAATACAAGTCAATATAAAGAGATTGTTGAAAAGATGAGCATAGAGATTTTCTACATCCACACTAGCATGGTGGAAACTACTGAGGAGGTTAGTAGGCTGTCAAAAGCTAATGAGAAGCTTGAGGTTGAGAAGAAAATTTTGGAACTGCAACTTGTTGAGCTTGAAACTGTCAAGCAAGAAAATGACTATCTAAAGAACAAGCTAAAGTGTGCTAGTGAGATAGAAGCTGTATTGAGGGAAAAGATAGAGAATAATGAAGTGAAGTTGAAGTCTTTCACAAAAGCTTCTCAATTAGTTGGTCAGTACTATGAGAAGAATAAGCCATGTGCTAACATAACTATTGGTCTTGACTAGGATGCCTTAAAAAACAACAAAAAGAATGAAGGCGACAAGGGAAAAGCAACTGTAAATGAAAATGTCTCAGCTATGCCGAGAAAGGTTGATTCACCTTTGTTCAAGGCATGTGAAGTCAATTTTAGTGAAGAGGAGTTGGTGATAAAGCACAGAAATAACTCAAACTCTTAAAACTGAGAAGAAGCTCACAGTGGATCAAACTCCTAAGAAGCTAATCAAGAAGGTTAAGACTGATAATGCAGAAAAGAAGAAGAAAAATAGAAATAGGAAGATTGGGATAAACAAAAGCAATAACTTTACATTTGTTGCAGATGCTCCTAGGAAACAGTGTCAGAAATGTGGCTCTACAAATCATCTAACTCACCTTTGTAGAAAGGCTGTTAGTGAGTCAAGATTGGGAGCATGCAAATATAATGAAGCAAAAACTGAAGATCCCTATTCCTTCTGTGATAAATTTGATTGCATCCCTTGCAATATGAAAGTTATGACAAGTTGCCACCAGCTGAGAGTAGACCTCAAAGAAGTCAACATTGGGTCTGCAACAAAAAGAGAACATGCAAATCAATCAATGAACACCATTCTATCTGAATCAACTCATTTTAATTCTGTAAATCCTGTTAACAAGAAGACTAGTGAAGTTGTTCTGAAAGGAGTAATAAAGGGAAGCCTTTTTTGTTGCAGATATACACTCAGTAAATATGGAAGGAATTTGTTACTTTTACACCAAGGCATCTGTTGATCAAAGTAATCTGTGGCACAAAAAGCTCTCTCACCTGAATTATAAGGCAATCAACACCCCGGTGAAAAAGGAGTTAGTGAGAGACATGCCAAATCTAGAGTTTGCTCAAAATGAAGTTTATAAGGCTTGTCAAAAAGGCAAAATGAAAAAGTCAAGTAACAAGAGTAAAAATGTGAATTTCATAAGTGCACATTTGCAACTTATTCACATGGACTTATTTGGACCAGCTAACGTCTTGTCAATTTCAAGGAAGAAATATGCACTTGTGATGGTCGATGACTACTCAGGGTACACATGGGTAGAATTTATGCATTCTAAGGATGAGACTCCACACATTATAATTGAACACATCAAGAAGATTGATAAGCGGGATGAAGATCAGAATAGTGTGAAGAGATTGAGGAGTGGCAATGACACATAATTTAGAAATGCAACCTTAATTGAATTCTGCAAAGACAAGGGCATTGTCCAAGAATTCTCAGCTGCTAGAACACCTCAGCAAAATGGGGTAGTTGAGAGAAAGAATAGAACACTGATAGAGGCCGCTAGAACAATGTTGCAGGATGCCAAATTGTCAATACGTTTTTGGGAAGAAGCTGTCAACACTGCATGCTATACTCAAAATAGATATCTCATTAACAAGAATCTTGGCAAATCACCCTACTCAATCTTATCTAAAAGAAATCCTGCTGTGAAGCATCTTCATGTGTGTGGAAGCAAGTGTTATGTTTTGAAAGACAACTCTGAATATATGGGAAAATTTAACTCTTAGGTTTTTGAAGCAATTTTTCTAGGATATTCATTGGAGAGAACTACCTACAAAGTCTATGTGCTTGAACAAAAGAAAATCATGGAAAACACATATGTGACTTTTGATGATGATAAGTGTCCAGGCTTGGAATGCCTTGATGAAAATGAAGCTGAGGCCCTTAAATTTAAAAATCTCAACATTGATAGTGATTCTGAAGATGAAGCTAAAGTCAACAGAGTAGATGAAGAGATAACTGAACAAGTGAATCATGAGAATGGAAGCTCATTTCAAACACCTGAATTTGATAGCACAAACTCAGGGGGAGAAAGAGGAGAAAGTTCTGCAAGTCATGCCAATGATGAAGAAAATGTAGAAAATTCAAGTCAACAAACTCACACAAGAAATTGGATAAGAGTCACACAAGAGAAGCAATTATTGGTGATCTAAATGCTGGAGTGAGGACTAGAAGTGCAACTGCTAATGAATGTCTACATATATGCTTTCTTTCATAAATTGAGCCTAAGAAATCTGAGGAAGCTCTACTCGATCCTGATTGTATATCTGTTATGCAAAATGAGCTAAATCAGTTTGAAAGTAACAAAGTTTGGGAGTTGGTTCCTACACCAAAGAACAGAAGTATAATTGGAACAAAATGAGTGTTCAGGAACAAATTGGATGAAAATGGGATTGTCACTAGAAACAAAGTAAGGTTGGTTGCAAAAGGCTATTCACAGGAGGAAGGAATTGATTATGATGAAACTTTTTCTCCAGTTGCAAGACTTGAAGCAATAAGGATCTTTCTTGCATTTGCTGCACACTCAAATTTTAAGGTGTATCAAATGGATGTAAAGAGTGCATTCCTTAATGGTGAGTTAGAAGAAGAAGTTTATGTGCAACAACCACCTAGCTTTGAAGATCCAAAATTTCCAAACTTTGTGTACAAACTACTCAAGGCTCTATATGGATTAAAGCAAGCACCTAGAGAATGGTATGACACACTATCAGAATTTTTGCTTAAACATGGATTCACTAGAGGAACTATTGAAATGACTTTTTTTACAAGCAACATGGTGGTGATATGATCCTAGTTCAGATCTATGTGGATGATAATATTTTTGGCTCTACTAATGAAAAGTTGTCAAAGATTCTCAAAACTCATGCAGAGTTAATATAAAATGAGTATGATGGGACAATTAAGTTACTTTCTTGGACTTCAACTCAGTCAAAGAAGTGATGGATCCTTCATCAGCTAAACCAAGTATGTTAAAGATCTATTAAAGAAGTTTGGCATGGTTGATTGTTCACTGAATCAACACCTATGTCTATAGATACTAAGTTGGATGAAGATAAGAAAGGAAAAAGTGTAGACATTTCAGGTTACAGAGGAATGATTGGATCTTTGTTATATTTAACTTCTAGTACATCAGATATTATGTTTACAACATGTCTGTGTGCAAGTTTTTAAGCCAATCCAAAAGAATCACACTTGATGGCTATGAAGAGAATTTTCAGATACTTAAAGGGGACTCCAAACTCGGGATTATGGTATCCTAAGGGAATAGGTTTTGTAGCTGTTGGATACACATATGCAGATTTTGTTGGATGCAGGGTTGACAAAAAGAGCACTAGTAAAAGTCGTTAGTTTCTTGGACAAAGACTTGTATCCGGGTGTAGCAAGAAACAACAATCCGTGCCAACTTCCACAGCTGAGGCTGAATACATAGCTGCTGAAAGTTGTTGTGCTCAAGTGCTGTGGATTATAAATTAGCTAATGGATTATGGCCTAGTGTTACACAAAATTCTAATTATGTGTAACAATACTAGTGCTATATCTATTTTTGCTAATCCAGTTAATCATTCTAGAACAAAGCACATTGATGTAAGGTACCGATTTATTAGAGAACATGCTGCAAATAGTACCATTGAGCTTATTTTTATTCCAACAGAAAAATAGTTAGCTGACATTTTTACTAAACCTTTGGATGAAGCAACTTTCACTAGACTTGTAGGTGAAATTGGAATGCTAAATTCTTCATCTTAAAGGCAAGAACTCAGCTAATATTTTGCAGCAGATTGATTTCTGATAAATCTAAATTAATTTGATTTAATTGGAAATTAACTGGAATATGAGTTATAAATATTTCAGAAATCTTTGTATTTTTTTTTTCAAAATTCAAAAATTTTAGCTTGGAATTTTTCAATTCTGAAAAAATGTTAGTCGCTAAGCACGCACTAAAATTCACGGAAGTATACGCGATCGTATGTAATATTGAATAAATTCTAGTTCGTTTCCATAGGGATTACTTTTGGTTAATTTCAATCAATGTATTTATGCAACACTAGTGTAGTTATTATCCAATATTAAGACAAATAAACAATTGAGGTTGTTTATACTAAGATTTATACTAAAGAACACAAACTAGGAGATTAAAGAGATTTGAATAATATATGACACAAACATGGGATTTTAACTTCATTAAATACTTCATTTAATTGCCTTTTCATTCTTGACCTTAGCATGTAATGGTGATGACACTAATCAGATAACACGAAACTGATAAACGCCAACTTTCATTATACGAATACCATACTACCAGACATCCACAAAAGAGTTAGAAGCTGAATAGACAGCAATTATATTGAGACCCTATATGTCTATAGAATTTAACAACATAACAGTGTAATGTACAAGTTATCTATCGTGATTACATAGGGCAAGTAAGATGGTTAAAATTACCTACGAATCATGCATATCACATATATGAACCCATGCTAGCATGGCAAGTTCTAAACCCTTAAATTTACTTTCGCTTCATTAAAGATTAACACACTATCTTATAAGTTTGCGGCGCTCATAAGACGATTAAGCCCAACCAATACTAGGTTATCATACAATCACCACACATTAAGGCATCAAAACAAATTAACTAAAGAAATCCATAAATAAATCCATTAGAACCCCACGATAACGATTAGCCCATAATCAGACTCATCATTAACGTGGTTTCCGATGAAAATATGGTATAATAACCTAGTCTTTATACTAAATAAAACCAAGTACGAAATAAGAGTATAGGTTCACGAATAAGAAAACTAGCATCTAAAGTTACAACTTAAAATAATGAATCACAAGATTAAACTGGATCTTCTTCGCTTTGGTTGAATTATGCTCTACGGTCTTCTTACACCTTCTCCTTAAGCTCTGGTACGTCTCCTTATGAAAAACGAGAATAAGTTATGTTTATATAGCAGCCCATGCAGAGTAGAATCCATCTGATCAAAATTCCATGAGAAACAAGATTCTAATTCCCGACCTGGCGCGACTGCGCGCTTGACCAGCGCAGGCGCGCTGACATTCTGCCTTCCTGGCGCGGTCGCGCGCTATCACAGCTCAGGCGCGCCGTTTGTTTGGAGAAAATTCCGACTTCTTTCTTTTCTTGTTGATTTGAGCTGGTCTTTTCACGAGCTTTTTTTCTAGACACAATCCTGACACCAAATTAGCGTCCAAACCATGCCAATGTACCTGTATTCCTGATAAATGCCTGAAATGCAAAAATACTACAAAAATACGTTAAAAACACTAACATGAGTACAAAACACCAATTCAAAACTTTACGGAGCGTTATAAAGTGTCATAAATGCCACTCAACATACCCCCAAACTTGAACCGATGCTTGTCCTCAAGCATAAACAGACTCAAAGAACAAGAAATACAGATGCATGAATGCAACTACATGAATGCAACAATCCCCATAGAATAACTAAACCAATCAACTAGCAACATCTCAACAAATGCAGTTATTCACATAAAGATCAATCAATCCCTACAAATCAACCTACAAGCCAGAAACGTGCGTGTTTGCAAATGCTTACAGATATACTATTGTAACTAGATGAATAATTATGACTCACTACTCATCAAAACAATCACAAGGTTATAAATGGAATAAAAGCTAGACTCAAAATAACTTATAACACTTCTATTCTTATATCAGAGTTTTACATGGATTCACGCTTTTATTTTTAACACAAAAATAACACAAATATGCTTATTTGACTGTGCAATGAATGAGGTCCCCAAAAGGCTTATACAATAATACCCATATAACGAGCGTTAGATTAGTGGATCCCAGACTATAAAAAACCTTAGGTCACTAGGCATAAAGTCCCCTAAGAACTTAATAACTTATGCATAACACATTATTTTTTTCTCTTTTTTTTCTTTGATTTTCCAATTTCTGAATGAGTGTGTTTTGCTCCATCTCATTTAACCCTAGACTACTTATATAAAATGAGCCGGCTACTAGCCATTTGACACCTAGCCACAACAACTAGCAATGAAATCCAATTTTCTCCAATTTTTAAATATCCATGTAATTTTATTACTAGGAGAATATTCTAAATTCTAAATATAAACAAGCGATTAAACTTCGACAACTATTTTAAAGAAAATATATTTTTGAAAAATAATTCTCATCAACTCATAATATTTGAAAACCACACACAAAAATTCCAGATAAAACACTTCGCTTATCGATTTATAATATTTTTCTACATTTGGTCACATAAACATCTAATTGACACATATTCATGCAAGTCTTATCACTTTACATCCAAATATTTAAATACAGCTCAACTACGAGTAATCAAATACCGGTCGTAACAATTTTCCCTATATTTCATTTAAATAAGGTTAAAATTTTGAATGATGTCTAAAAAAATTGTTAGATATTAAGTGCAACACAGGGGGTGAATGTGTTTTCTTGATTTTTAATTAACTGTGAAAAGTGTTTGGATGTTTGGAACAAAGCAAATATATGAACTTGTAGTGATAAAATATTTAACTATTAACACACATGCAAATTATCAAAAACTCACTTGATTGTATTAATCAAATTTGTTTTGCTACAAATCCGTGTTCTTAAAGATAAGAACTCAGCTACAATTATGAGAGATAATACAAGATTTTTCCTAGATCTTTTTTTAAACAAGAGACCCGTGCATGCTTTATAGACCAACCACACGGGTTTACAAAACTTGCACTAAAATGTGCTAACACGGTTTCTAAACCTACTTTGTCAATTTCCATTTCCCGTGTTAGCAAATCTGTGCAGAATCTATTAAGTCTATGACCATCCTTTGTCCGGTGAATCTTGGCCCTTGATCTTGTATTCTTCAAGCTGCTTTTGTAGTCTTTGCAATTCAGTGATACAATTATTTGTTGACTGATAATCTTGAATCTTCAAGTTGTCTGCATTCCTAATTATGGAGTTGTTTGTCGAGATCTCTTTTTAATCTGTACGGATGTCACATATCGATAAGTAAAATGACTTATCGATTTCTTGAGTTCTCTACATGTGTTGATGACTTGTCGAGGTCTCCAGTTCCCTACATGTAGAATAACTTATCGGTATCTTCAGTTCTCTACATGAAGATTTGGCTTGTCGATATCTCTAGATCTCTACATGAAAAAATGACTTATCGATATCTCCAGTTCTCTATATAGACTTTTTGACTTGTCGATATCTCCAGTTCTCTATATTGACTTTTCGATATCTGTTGGGACTTTTCAATAAGTCATTTTGGACTTCTCGATATACTTCTCGATGATCCTTGATATGTGACTTGTCGATATTTAACTTAGATCATTTTTCCTTGAATAACATTATTCAAATCCAAGCTGTTACACTTTTCTCTGAGGCATAATCAGAATTTGATCGTCTTCTAGAGTTTATTCCTTAGCTTAATAGTTGTTCATAGAAAAATCCTCCAGTCTTATCTACTTAACACTTTTACAGACTCAAGAAGTACAATTACAAAATACAATTTGATTATCATACAACTTAACCTCAGGTTGTCAATATGACTTATTCTTGTTATATACATACATGTCTTGCACAACAAGAATGTATCATTTTTTCCCTAATTTATTTATTAATGGTTCTGTATATTTTCTAAAAAAAATAAATATGCATTATTTTAGACCATACATTTGTGAGTCGCTCACTTTGATATATATTTGTCTAAATATCATGTCACATATATTGAAAGAAAAGAAACGTTAAAATTGAAACATGAAAAAATGGGATTCCATGTGAAAAGGGCAAATTTATTAAAAAGATAAGGGCCAATGATAAATGATCAAGGACATACGCATATATAAATGATTCTCATTTATATATTTCAAATAATTATTACAACTCCAATTTCAAGAATCAAGAACATCTGTAAACATAAAGGTATCCCTACCACCAGGGCCGACCCTGAGTAATTGTTGGCCTAGTGCAATTTTTTTTTCCGGGCTCTTTTATTGATAATTTGTAATATAAATACAAAACAAAAATTCACCATTATAATAAAGTAAAATAGTATATTTTTTAAACACAAAAAGTGGCAAGGATAAATTAAAAACTATAAAATTCAACATGTCAAAATCATGTTTCCCAGCTTTGGTTTCAAATAACCATAGAAATGAAAGCAAGAAATTACCACAAGACTGTAATTTTGAGATAATACACAAAAAATGGAATGACATCAGTTACAGACTTACATGTACAGTCTTACAGTCCAAATTTTAAAAAAAATGAACGGCAGCAGTATACATTGGAAATAAATATATGCTAGTATGCTTAATTACTAATCAAGCCATAATTGGGGTTAAAGAATATAGAAACAACTAACAAGAAATTACCACAAGACCACATTTTTTTCACAAGATAACAAACAAAATAACTAAACAAAGGGATTAAATTACTTTTGATTCTCTGAAAAGTGAAATTATAAATTGTAAGACAACTTTGGGGATGGATTAATTACATAGTTTCCAATATGTAATTTTATGAAAAAAATTATAACACTGGTAGCACTGGTCCAGGGCCGAAACTGCCTCACGCTAATTAAATGTAGTGTTAATGGATAAATATACGTGTGTACATAAGTATAACAGGCTATTGTCAATTAATCATTGTACAATTATAAATTATGTATAATTCAAGAAATCTGTATGTAATTTATGGACATATTAGTCAGTTTACTAACTGTGCTGAAATGACATTTTACTCTTGATAATATAATCATGATCACATACTTTTGATTATTGATCGTATCCAAACACTTACATTCGTCTTGTCTTTATATAAGTAAACGCTCAATATTTAATAATAAGTAGGGGTAAACACGGGTGGGGTCGGTAGGTTTAGAGGTAATAAATCGATCCAGTCCAATTAATTCAAGTTGTTAAAATTTAACCTGTTAATTAGAAATATATATATGCAACAGAACCTTGCAAATTAAATAGCGGGTTGGAGATCATATCGGTTTGGGTCGGTTTCATTATCTTAAATATAAAATATTAAATATCGGTCACGAGAACTATTAAGATTAAGATGTCAATTCGGAGAACATATTTAGTGTACGAAGCCAATATCACGGTAACAAGAACTCCGGGTCTTAGCTCAGTAGAGGAATAAGCATTTAAACTACTATAAATTGATGATTTTAACAAGACCATCCCATGATTATCAAAGAAGTCCATGTAGGCGAGAAACAGTTCAAAAATAACTATGCACATAACTCACATTAAGCAAAAGCCTGAGCTGAAGTATATTAAATTAGGTGAAGTACCATACAAGCAGATTCAACATCATTTATGTATACAATTTCTTTAAATTATATTTTTATAAGTGATGTGAAATGTATGGACTTTAAATTTATGGAATGTATTAGATATATAATTATATTTAAAGTCAGGCTCAGTTAGGTTGATAAGGGTTATAATATGTCAAATCCTGACCCAACCAAACTTGATCGGGTTTATAAAAAATCACCCATTTCTATTTTAATTTTAAATAATTCGGCTTGTTCGGCCCAAAAAAGAGTCGGGTTGGTTCAGATGTTTATGGTTCGAACATGTGATGTTTACCCCTAATAATAAGTATAAAAGAGGTACCATTGGATCAAGAACCAAAGATGTTAAAAAATAAATGCTCATTTATGTTAACAATAAATGAACATTTCTTGTGAATTCATATCACTATGCCATAGATTGCATGCTGCAACCCTTCATATTGGGGTTGCAAAGAAAAGTGTAATAGTAGCATTCTAAACAAATGTCTATCACAACTAGACCTGACAATACTGGTATACGACACGTGAACACGGTACGAAACGACACGAATAATTAGTGTTTAGGTTCGACAAATTGGTACACGAACACGAAAGTACACGAACACGAAAAAACACGAATATAATTAGTGTCGGGTTTGGGTTTTCGATCTAGGTACACGACACAGAAGGAAAGTACACAGAATAAATAAAAAGTTAATTTTTTTAAAATATATAATATACATATATATACTACATATCAAATGTGAATTTACCAATTTTAAGTAATATATATATATATAATTGTAAATACTAAATTATATTTTATTATTCCTTAACTTTGTGAGCACTTTACTATTTCACTTTTACACGTGGACATTCATGATTTTTATGACATTTATTATCGATAAACTAAATTTATTAATTTTTTAAAGACATTTTAATGGTAAATTAAATCTATACAATTTAGTTTTAGATTCATGGTCTGTGGATGCAAAAAAACATAAGCAATATCAAGTTGTTGACTCTATGTTTTTAATTTCTTTTTGAATATTGAACAATTTGTAGTTTGTTGTACACAAGAACATTTTCACTTGTTTCTTACTTTTTTATTAGGAACTTTGTTGTTCTCTATTAAAGACCATTTAATTATTTATTATATTTTTTAAAATTAATTTTTTTCGTATATAATTCGTGTACTTTAGTGTACTAAAATGGGTAAACACGAATATATTAGTTCCGGGTTAGTGTCACCAAATTGATATGCGAATCCAAATTCGGGTCAGGTTCGAGTTTAAGATTTGGTACACAAAAACACAAAAGTACGCATAACGTTTGTACACGACACAAAACATTTTCAGTTCTAATCGCAACCCCTTTTTTTTATGTTGCTATATAGTTATAATGTGTTACCAAGATGACATATATATATAAATAATTTTTTTAATTTAACCAATTAATAATTATTTACATAGAAATGAAATAATAATTGAAATATATATTATATTTATTTTTAGAAGTTAATAATATTAGTGTAGTGATATACAATATATTAATAAATTGAAATTTCTAAAACTTAACATGACACTTTGATTTATGGGAATATTTATTATCACAGGATCAAGCTATAAGAATGTGCAATAGATTGATTAGTAAATTTTAATACATGCTCGGTGTTATAGCTTGGATAGGAAATAGAAGAGGAGGCGAGATGAGATCCGCACGATAACTTACATAATGATTTAGTGGATCACTATTAATTCTATATGAATTTACTAGCAAATATATTCATATTAACTTTATAAAATTTGATCTAAATTTTTTGTACACGCCGAGGTAGGAATCAGATGCAACACTTTCGTTAAGATTCTTATATAAAAAATAACAGATTGCAAGTACATGACTGATGCATCACTTCGTAGTCGGATATTTATGATTTTTAAATGTAGTAGTTCTCACATTTGTACTAGTAACAAGGTGTGTAACGAGCATTTTTGGTTAGATAAATGTTTCTTCTATGTTTTATTGATGTAATGGTTGTTTGATATTGATGAAATTGAACAAACATGTTTCTTATTTTTGGAAAATATGGAAATAAATTAAATAGGTTCCTATCAAATTTTCATTATAAAATTTTTATCGGTGGAACCCGCCAGTGGGCAGTTGCCGATGGGACCCATCAGTGGGGCCTACAATACTTTACTAATTGTCAAACACCTATTGCAACACTGGTTTAACACCTATTGCATCCCGAGTGACGTTACAGTAGCAATCAGGTATTGTAATAGGATGTGCCAGAGTTGTAATAAAATGTTTTCCCGATGGTTAAAATTGCAACCCCCAAAAATGTTGCAATAGATTTTTTGGCACCTATAAAAACGATTTTTTAGCCTTTAACAATGCTTGTTGGAAGTTGCAGTATGCAATTTATAACGTTGTATATGAACTCGAATTTATAGACTATTAATTAAATAGATAACACTACACCGAATGGCATGTGGCCCTTGTAGTCAATCTACAGATAATGTAGTAAATTAGGTCTCATTGCAAATCATTTATTATTATATACTAATATCATGTATCAAAAGTTTGACTATATATGTATGGAGTAAGTGCAACAATATGTGTCCATTTTTTTTAAATTGTGCCATATAAAAAAGGTAGCTTTACATTTTTTTTATTCTGTGCTCAAATGCAATATTGACTTAATTTCTCTCTAAATATATATATAATCCATTTAAAACAAGTTAGACCGTTAAACAATTGTTCAACTATGATTCTTTTAAGATGATCATTCATCATGTTATTATTATGTAATGCTTATCTTTTTTGTAAAGGCTGTTAGAATATATTATAATATATATAAGATATATAAGATGAAGTAACCTTCTTCTGAAGTATTACAGTTTAAAGTCTTAATTGAGTTTTTTATTTAATGTATGTCAAGCATAATGTCAAAGTTTATATTCGACTCACGAACACAAAATATTGCTCCAATGATATCAGCGTCGTGATATACTTTTGACCCAAAAATTAAATTATTCAGTAAGCGAATATGTTAAAATATAATATAAGATCTGGTCTTCCTTTAACATCTATTTTTTTTTCAAATATCCATATTTTAATAAAACAATATCTTCAACGGGGAAGTTGGAAGTATGATTAATACATGGTCATGCAAGTCAGAGGTAGTTTTAATATGCTACCGAAAGCAAACCTAGTATTTTCTTTCAAAAATTTGATTTGATATATTGCAGCAAGGGGTCCACGTTATTGAATTTCGTTATCTTCTCATCCACCGGCTGAAAGCCTAAAATTTAAGTAGAGTTTCAAATTGTTAAAACTAACCACCGCGTTGCATTTATTAAATCTATACAAAAAAAAGTTATATACCATAAAGCTTTTTGTTGACAATAGATCACTCTTGCTCGCCGGGTGAATTTGTCATTGTTATATATACATATATACTACCAATCTACCGTACATGCCAATTTATACTACGTACTTCCCCGAGATATAAATTATAAGCTGTATTTACTGAGGGGATTGCACTTGTTCTCGTGGTAAAAACGTTAGGAATACAATGATAAACATCAAAATAATTACAGTATGTTCAGTGTGTATCTATGAGCACATATTAATCACTAAAATCTTTAAATTTGACTTATTTTAATTGTTATAGTTGTTGTCAATGCATGAGTCCACCATTATTAGGATGAGAGAGTTAAATTTATAAAATTTTGTGCTTATTCTGTGCCCGCATAGAAAAACCGATGTATGAATTGCACTTCTCTATTAATTCATTAGCATGGTATATATATACATGCATGTATATGTAATCAATACATATTTATGTTATCTAGCTAGCTATCTAGATTATAGTATGCTCCAAGTGGTCTATCCTATTAGTGATATCTAAGTTAAGCTTAATATTAAAATATTAGATGCATTAATGGCCAAGTTTGCAAGTTTAGTTTAGGGTTTGCTATTGTTCGTGTAAGGTTTCTCTTAGTGTACTATAAAGTCCAAGTCAAACATGTGTATCTGTCTATTACGTGTAAGCTCTCTCGATATATCGATATATATGTTTGCTCCTTTGACTTTATATTCACTTCAGGCAATGGAAGTAGTCAGGACTAGAGGTGGCCAGACGGTCGGGCCGTCCGGGCCGTGCCGAGTTTCAAGCGAGCCGAATCAATTAGGCAGTAACTCGTGAACGACACGTAGAAGTGAACGAGCCGAGCCGAGTCGTGCCGGTTTGATAAAGTGATAACCCGGGATCGGCTCGTGAATTAGGCGAGTTAGGCGAGTTATACGAATGCGAGCCGAGTTAGGCGAATGCGAGCCGAGTTAGGCGAATGCGAGCCGTTCGTTCAGGCGAATTCAGGCGAGTTTGGCGAATTCAGGCGAATTTGGCGAATTCAGGCGAATTCAGATATTATATAATCATTTTATTTGTGTATAGTGGAAAGTGGAAAGGCGAATTGAATTGTTTTTTTTTATTTTTTATTAGGAATTCAGGCGAATGTACATGTCTGTGAATACTAATCAGAAATTGAAAAATTGATAAATATATATTTATATTTATCAATTTATATTTATATTTATTTAGATAATATTTAGATGGCTACGAATTATGATGAAAACAAATTTGTTTTTATTAAAAAAGCAAATAAGTGGTGCAAAAAGAAAGAAACAGTTTTTTTTGTAACTTCAATTTTTCTTTTCAAAATTGTGTTTTTTTTTGAATTTATAAAACTAACATGTTTATAAGGAAAAGAGGACGGTACCTCTGTAAATTTTATTAATTAAAAAAATATTACAATTGATTTGAGAGGACTCCTCTCTAAAAAATGAAACAAACCGTATTTACATTTTAAATAAGATACGCAATATAACAAATTTTAAAAATACAAGGCAAACAAATATTATCAACTATTCAAATTCTTCTTCTTCTTGTGGATCGTTCGTTGACAGACCCAATTCCGATGAAGTGTCCATCGTCATCCAAGTATCATCTTCGCCGTCCGAATCATCTTTTTTCATCCCTTGTTGTCTCTTTGCCGCTTGATCCCAATCCTTTTTGCAAACACATATCTTGACCACATCCGGTGAAAGACTTGATCTTTTCTCGTCCAATACTCTTCTACCGGCACTAAAAGCAGACTCGGAAGCAATGGTAGAGGCGGGAACTACTAAAATATCCCTTGCAATTTTAGCTAATACCGGAAATTGGTTCTCGTGATTCTTCCACCATGTTAGTATTGAAAAATCCTCATCGAACTCATAGTTATATGAAAAAAACTCTCTAACCATGCTAAATGAAGTTTGAGGTGTAGATGCATTTTCGGAAATTCTACACTTTTGTTTTTTAGTTAGGATACCAAGCAATGTGGGATTAAACCTACTAGACTGACTAGTCTTAACCTTAGGTGGTATAATATTTTGAGTTCTAGGAGTATATAGATCTATAAGACGGTGTAACAAGTCTAAACAATTTTGCACATAAAGCACATGATTATATGAAACTCCTAATACCGAGTAATAATATTCCAACATATTTTCTAAACCTTCTTTTCTAACACCGGGATCAATAAGACATGCAACACCATAAATAAAAGGAAATTCGGTAAAAATATTCTATCCATTTTTTTTCATATCAACAATAATTGCACCAAAACAATTATCTTCTTCATATGCTTTTAAAGTAGTAATAATATTAATACACTCAATAATAACAAGATGTACATTTGGCTCGTAAACGTAAGAAAATATCTTAGTACCACGTGCATAACAATCAAGCAAATCACGTACCCTATTTGCCAAGTCCCAATCATTTTCGGTAATAAGTCTATCCTCCACTTGATTTCTTGGATCGGAATTATATAACTCGGTGATAACTATCTTATATTTAATTGCCTCGTATAGTAATTTATAAGTCGAACTCCATCTCGTGGGACAATCAATTCCCCACTTTTTGGGTATTAATCCATTTTCCCTACACAATTTTTTATATTGTCTCTTTATTGTGTGCGCGATACGTAAATACTTAATTATTTTTCTAATAGGTGCTAAAAATTCGGTTATTTGTTGATTACCCTTTTGAGCCGATAAATTGACAATGTGTGCACAACATCTAACATGCAAAAAAATACCGTCTAAAGTAGTAGGAATATCTTGTGCAATATAGTAAATAGCTTTATCATTTGCCGAAGCATTATCCAAAGAAATAGTAAACACCTTGTGTTGCAAATTAAATTCGTTAATAGTTTCGACAATTCTTGTCTTTATATTATAACCCGTGTGTTGCTCGTCCATAACATCAAAGGCAATTATTCGTTTTTGTAAAAAATAATCAGAATCAATCCAATGCACGGTAACACAAATATATGGCTCACCGCAACTCGAACTCCAACAATCACTAGTTAAAGAAACCATGCCATCATAATCACGAAAAAATTCAATCAATTGCGCACGTTGACTATAATATTATTTTTGTGTGTGACGTTTAAGCGTGTTCTTAGGAATTCTTTTAAAAGCCGGGTTTATTGATTCTTTTATCATGTGCTCTAAATTAGGACTCTCACCGTGAGAAAAAGGTAACTCGTCTAATGTAACATAAGTAGCAAAATATTCGATCATTTTATCTCGACTATAGTGGAAAGGCATACCTCCACCGGGAGACGATGTCACAAAACCACCAATTTGTGTCTGTTGCGGTGATTCTCCGCGTGCTTCTCCACTTTCGTGACTTTGTTTCGAAATTCCGTGATGCGTTTTCAAGTGTCGATCAAGTGTACCTGTGCCGGCACCTTTAGAGTGAAAAAACGGGGATTGATTTCGGCCGCTTTGAATACAAAGTAAACAAAAGCATTTAAATTTGTTGGGATCCTCCGGTGTTACTTGTCTCAAAAAATAATTCCAAACGTGCGAGGAATGTCTCGAAGTAGTACCAGAACTCCCTGCAAATTTTTAACAAAAATAGATTAGCAACATATTTGAATTTTCAATATAAATAAAAAAATACAAAATTCTGAAAATTCGAACATATAATTCTAAGTTCAAATAATCGATTTTAAAAAATCAAATAATTTAAAATTAATATTTTAATCGATTTTAATATTTAATCATAAAAATCATAAAACACAGGATCAAAATAACACATTTAATCGATTTTAATAATTTAAAAAACAGAAATTTATAAATTTACGAAAATAAAAACATAATATATAAATTTTACCGGCTTCTGTATTAGGTCGAGGGGGTCGCATAGAATGTGCTTGACTCGAGCCTTGGGATGACAGGGTGCCCCTCTCTTCTTCCATTTACTTTAAATGTTGGCTGAAAACTCGCCGAAAAATTAAGAAACCTCGCCGGATATTAAGAAACCTCGCCGGAAAATATGTGACTGAGTGTGTGTGAAACTGTGTCTGTGACTGTGACTGTGAGTTTGTGATTCTGTGAATTACTGTTTATCGCCGAACAACTAAGTGAAGACTGAAGAGAGAGAGAGTGAAGAGAGTTTAAGAGTGAGAGATCGAGAGAGAGTTTAAGAGTGAAGAGAGATTGAGAGTGAGGAGACAATTTATAGAGCTAAGGACCGTTAATAATTTAGCCGTTAGAAGGTGACCGTTTCGTTGAGCAGAGCAGAGCAGCAAGGTGACCGTTGCAAAGGACCGTTGCAGCGGAGCGTGGCCAGGACTCGCGGGCCGAGCCGTGCCGGTTCGAGCCGTGCCGGTTCGTGCTTGCAAAGTCGTTGGCGGTTAAAGCGGGCCGGGCCGGTCCGGTTACAGTCCGGTTCCGGTTTTCAGATTATTAACTCGTGGTCGGTTCGTTTTAAGTAACGGTTCGATCCGAATAGTGACTCGGCACGTCTCGAGGCGAACTGTACGAATTTCCGGCGAGCCGAATAGCGAGCGGGCCGATCCAAACTGCTCGTTTGGCCGGCTCTAGTCAGGACATATGATATGGCAATGATATTTTTATCTGTCAGTCGATGAAATGGAACAACTATATATTCTAATCCGGATTGATTTAAAAGGATATCGATTGAGCTGGAAAATATTTGATTCAAAATATGATCCGATAAGAGCAATCTGATTAAAAAATGGATTAGATATGGATTTTGGCCTATTCGATCCGATTCATTTAATTATATGTAACTATTATATATATTTAAAATATAATATATATATATATATAATATAAGTTCTATGTAATAATTAAGAGCACTATATTTGGAGACTTTTGTTACGAAAAGTCATATTAAGTTAATATGTTAATTATCTGTTCTGAACTTTTACTAATTAAATCATGATCTAAGATGGTTTTAAAACAGTTTAAGCTCCTGTATTCATTCATTCACTATAAGTCTTAATATTGATGTAAAGTAGTAGAATGTGCTATTATTAGTGTTATCGTTGCTAAATTTTAAACATTTATCTCCTAATTTTAATATATTAGTATAATTCTTCTCCAATTTTTAATTAGCATTCTTTTCGAGCTTAGGATGTAGGACTTTGAATTGTTACTTAATTTTGCAATCTCAAGTGTTACTATTTGTTTTTTAAAATGATGAAAAATATTATTATTTTAAATACAAGTGAATTATTGAATATCAGAAATGTGATCCATTTATCTGTTATATGAAATGGATCGAATATGAATCGATCTCTAGAATATCCCGGGTGTGACCCAATCCATTCCGAATTCAATAAAATTAAATGGATATGGATATAAGCAAATTTGTTCTCAGTCCGAACAAATTCGAATAGTTTACATGTCTATTTCTATCTTTGCAAATTAGTTGCAGGCTTAAAATAAACATCATAATTAATTCATTATTTAATTTAATAGTATTCTCTAAAATAATAATAAAAATCTGATTTCATAATAAGTACTATGCACCGAAGAATTTTTTAATTTTTTTTGTAAATAAAATTATTTATTGTCTATTTTTAATTACAAAAAGAAAATTTTATAAATATTATTTCTAACTACACGGCTAAAGTATATTAAAATGGATGCAAAAGTCAAAATGTCAAATAAAAAAAGAGAGAGTAGTTAACAACACAATTATCTTACGAAAACTGTTGAACACCTGCCATCAACCTACACACCTATTTTTCATAAATATTTAAAATGCATTTACTATTTGGTGAATAAGTTGAATTGTATGCATAAATATCACTTTAATGAGAGACTTTTGCATGCTTTGGGAGAAGTTATAGCTCGGCTGACAAAATAATCATATACATAGATATATATTGCACTCTATCGAGACTCAACTGTACTCAGAAAATAGTGAAAATGTAACTTTACTCTCAAACACAAACACGTAACATTAATACGTATGCACGACTCAGAGACTCATGTGTAGGGATCATGCCTTTTATATGTTATATATATGTATATTAGCTGCTAGCTGCTTCTGCTGCTAGCTGCTTCTACTGTGTGTGTGATAGAGAGAATATGATGCTTTATTTTCTGTGCTAGCCCTTTTCTTTAATTTTTTATCCATTTATATATATGTACAATGTTTTTATGTAGACTGCATACAAGTACAACTACATATAATATACACTTTCATACTATTAATTGAACATATGTATTTAATTATGTTCATAAATGATGTACGATTAATGGTTTGATGAATTTGAAAAGCTTAATTGATAATTTTTTGAGAATATATTGGGTTCCTCATTATTAGTGACCTTGTAGGAAATCAAATTTATGTCACTTGATATTTTCAAATATATTTAAAAAGTTATTTTTAAAAACTTTTTACATCACCTTGTTCTTCAGATACAATTTGATCCTGGTCGACAATCATTTGAACTTGTTAAAGGTTGTCGCGAAAATATTCGTATTTTGTAACCTTCCGTTTTAAAATTGGAGGGGCTAATTGTCGATATTAATCTTTGTATCATGTGGTTATCGGTCAAGTCCTATAATAATGTCATGTTTGTTGGTTTATAAGCTTTAATATAATAGAAAATAGGTACCACCTTCTTTGAATTAACATAACAAAGGTATGACCGACCTCGTGAAGACAAATTTGGTTACAGTTGTTTAATAATGTAAATTTTATTTGAGTTTCAGTTTTGATAAATTTTTGATGAAATTTGTAAAAATTAATGATTTGAGTTTGTTTTTCCAAATTTCATATTTGGATTTAATTGGGAAAGAGTTTTTTTATAAATAGTTGAGGTAGAGTTGCGTGCTTGGAATGGTTACATGAATTTTATCTATTATTGATATTATAAATAAAAGATAATTAAGATAATGAGTTTGCATAAAATTTTGAGTAGAGTGCTTATATAAAAATACTAAGAACTTTGAAAAGAGTAATGTATCCGGAAATTTTTCCCGATTTTTTTTAAATGACACTTGGTTGTAACTTTTGAAGTCCCGGAGCCTCTATCACTTCTCGTGTTCCCGTGTCTTATAATATGTCCTTTTTTTATTATTTTTTTATATTTTACGTGATCAAACAACTGACACGAGAGATTGTTATCAAATAAGTGACCAAACAAAAAAAGAGTGAACTTATGGTACACATGAGGAGATAGAGGAACCGGACATATAGGGCCTGCTTGGGTAACCCAAATAAGTAGCTTATTGGCTTATAAGCCCGTAAGTACTTATCGACGAGTGTTTGTCGACCCAACTTATAAGTTGGATTTACAACTTATAAGCTAATAAGTTGTATGTTAGTAACGACGTACTTTTTCCTAACTTATTTTGATTTTTGATTTTTTTTATTAATTTTAGTTTTAAATATATATTTTTAAATATTATTTGAATTTAAAATTCACAAATTTAGATAATTGTATTTAAAAATTATTTATTATATTTCATTTAAGTAAAAAAATATTTTGACTTATAAATAAACTATCCAAACACTTATATAACTTATAAGTTTTCATCTACTTATCACTTATAAGTAACTTATGCATTTTAAGTCATAATTTACTTATTTTAAGATTTCCCAAACGGGCATATATTTTTGTGTGGGCGTGTATTATTGGATGAGAGATCTATTATTCTATAAAGATTACCTATCAATTATTCAATTGACACATAGTTATTTGGGAACATTTATGAAAATTTTTACCTGATTTCTTAGCATTTTTCTTTTGAAAAAAATTCACATTAATATATACAATACAAAACATACATGCCTATTACTAATTTGTTGTGAATTCATACAAAAATAAGATCTTTTCTGTTTATAAGATTATGTAAGAATGAGACAGTGCTACATTTATGTAATGAACAACCCCATTTGAGATCTTTAGAACCTTCTTTCTATAAACTTAGAGTTCTTCCAAATCAAAGAAATATTTTTAGGTAACCATCCGAGAAAGAAAAAGATACAAACACACACCATTGATTTCTGCATTTACACATTTTCTTATACATTTTCCTCTTTGGTTTTTATATCTTTCTATTACCATTTTCTCTTTCTCCAAAATATTTAACAACATAGTATAAGAAAATGGTAATAGAAATATTCAACAACATGTTACCTAATAATTAACAACATATTATAAGAAAATGATAATAGAAATATTCAACAACATGTTACCTAAAATATTCAACAAAATATAGTTTAATATTTTGGAGAACTCCATGTTGTTGAATAATTGAAAGTAAATATAATTTTTCTACGTAAGGTAATTATTCTCCCACTAAAGTTGTATGATTAATATTAGGAGGAAATGACCACTTAATTAGTTTATTGATTATCCATGCTTTAGAAAAGGTACTGATAATAATTTACTCTCTTTTTATTGTTTATTATATGAAAATGTCATACCACATATGTATAAACATATATAGAGTTATCATTTGTAGAATGTAAAAGAAAATAAAATGGATATATGGCTGTAATAGTACTTGCAGGGGCAATCAATTAGAAAATTAAATGTAAAAAAATAACAAAACATCGTTATGTTTAAAAATATTGTCTTGTCTATCTGCTCTTAGAAACATTGAAGATAAGTATCTTCTACTCTGCATATTTCACTAAATGTTTATTTTTTTATGAAGAGGGTAAAACAAATTCACAAAAACTGCAATTGGCGCGTGTAATGGTTAGGTTCCACACTCATGAAAATGGTGAGAATATTACCTTTATACGTGTTAATTGTTATACATGTATACATGGGTGGACTCAGGGGTGGGGTGTGCTGGGTGGGTTCCAGCCCAGATCACCTCAGTTGTTGTTTCAAAAATATTGTTAAGAACATAATTTTTATAAGAACGAGCCACGTGCAATTTATCCCAACCCAATATTGCAACCTGATCTTTAACTTCACAAAACATGATTTTGAGGGACCTCCTTGTCACCAATGTTTTCCACTTTTCAAAAAGCTTACATATTCTTTATAAATGTATAAATTATTTCTCTTTTTCAATCAATTACCATATTAGAATACTTCTAATAGGAATTTGTTCAGCCTATTTTTTTTTGAAATATAGAAAGAGACCATTAGTGCTCATATACAAAATAAATGAATTATAACAAAATCTTTAAAGTTTTTATTGGGTATAATTAAATCTATTTATATTAAATATTTGGTGTGAATAGGGTTAGGATATATGAATGAGTACCTTTTTATAAATATTTATAACAACATTTTTTAATACTGCTTTTCAATGTGTTAATTCTATTTTTTCATTTTGTAAAAATCATTGCATCTTATACATTCATGTTTCTTTTTAATTTGTTCTCCATTTATTTTATTTTTATAATTCTAATTTTAATAATTACTAAATTTTAATGAAAGATTGGAAATTTATATCAATGACTATTCGCTGTAATTCAAACGCGAAAATACACGCAAGCGTACGCAATCACAAGTAGTATAATATATAAGTCAAGTTCGTTCCCACAGGGACTGATTTAGGTTAATTCCAGATTATGCACTTATGCAACAATGTATGGTTATCTTTCAATGCTAAGACAAATAACAAATTGAGTTTTGATTTAACTAGGAGATTATACTAAATAACATTAACTAAGAGAATTACGATTGAATTACTGATATGAGAATAAACATGGGATTCTAACTTCATTAAATACTTCATTCAAAGTTTATGTCTTTAACCTTGACATGTGATGGTGATGACAACTAATCATATAACACGAAACTAGTATACGCTAACTTTCGTTATACGTATACCCTACTATCAAACATCCACAATTAAGATAGAAGTTGAATTTACACCAATTATGCTTAGTCCCTATATGTCTATAAAGATTGAAAATATAATGGTTTAAGAATAAGTTATCTATCACGATTACATAGGGTGAATAAGATGGTTAAAATTACCCACGAATTATGCATGTCAACTCATACATAAACCTATGCTAGCATGACAAGTTCTAAACCTTTCTATATTCACTGTCACTTCAATAGAGATTAACAAACAATCTTAGATGTTAGCTACGCATCAAAGACAAATAAGCACAACCAAAATAGGAAATCATAAATCACCACACACTAAAGATGATAAAATAATTAACTATTGAAATCCATAAATAAATCCGTGAGAACCTCATGACAACGATTAGTTCATAATCAAACTCATCGTTACTATGGGTTCCAATGAAAACATGATTATAAACAATATAAGAGTACTAGCCTTCAAAGACAAATAAAAAATAAGCATCAAAGTATCAACTATATTGAAGAATACAAACGTTTTCTTCTCCGTAGCCGTCTTGTGCTCTCTAGATCTTCATATTGCTCTCCCTTGGTACCTTTGTTATTAAAAAATGACCTTTTATTGATATATATAGGCTTCTGGACGACCTGGGCTCGCGAAATCACCAAAACAGACTCAAATCAGGATTCTGGGCCAGGAACCCTGCACGGCCACCCAGCTTCCCGCGCGGGCGTGCACACATTCTGACAAACTGGCGTGACCACCCCGCTTCCTGCGCGGGCACGCCGTGCCTCTGAACTTAGACTTCTGTATTTTCTTGTTTTGACTGTAATTTGAGTTCCGCTCGTCAGAATTTGATGATTCAACAGTCCACGCGAAGATAATGAGATTCTCTACAACTTGAGAATGCCCTAGACTTAAAAATCTGATCTCTTATCAGCATAAAATCCTTGTAAAGCCCTTTCCTTATACGACTGATACCCTGCAATGTAATTACACAAAAACGCATAAAATAATACCACATACTTGAGTCTAAAACACCAACTTAAGCCGATAATGAAGCGTTGCAAGTAGATATAAAATCCACTTATCACACCCCCAAACTTAAATCGATGCTTGTCCTCAAGCATAAACAGACTCAACACTAAAAACAAAACAAATACATGAATGCAACTACGTGAAAATGCAGCGATCCTACAATACAACGATCCCCTCAGAATAACCATAACCAAATGACTAAGCCAATGTCTTTAAGAATGCAACGACTTAAAACATAGTTCGAATAAATCCCACAAACCAACTCACAACTAGAAACGTGCGTTTGTGGGATGCTTAATAGATATACTTTCAACACTAGATCAATAACCATAACTTATCTTTCATCAAAACAATCACAAGCTTATAAATAGAATGGACGTTAAACGCATAATGACTCACAAAACCTCCTTTCTACTAGAGTTATACAAGGATTCATGCTATTATTGAAAATATAACAAAGATGCTTATTTGAACGTGCAATGAATGAGGTCCCAAAAAACTTATGCAATAATATCTATGTAGCAAGCGTTAGGTTAGCGAATCCCAGACTACCAAAATCTTAGGTCACTAGGTACAAAGTCCCCTAGAACTTAATTGCTCGAGTATTAAAGAGCCCACTCTTGATCAATTATGCATAAACACATACTTTTTTTCTCTTTTTTTTTCTTTTTTTTTCAATTTCTCAATGAGTTCGTTTCGCTCCATCTCATTCAACCCTAGACTACTCATAAAAATATGAGCCGACTACTAGCCATTTGACGCCTAAACTTATTCACAACTAGCAATGAAATCCTAGCTTTTCTCCAGATTAAAATTCAGTGTTCTTTTGCCATTAAAAGAATACCAAAAATTCTAGATTTAAACAAGTGATTAAATCTCAACAAATAAACAAGTATGATCACGATCTAGCTCAAAAGCAACCTATAAGACTTGTGAATTTTTTTTTTTGGCATGCAAATCATTTCATTAGGACTTAAATAACCCTCTATTCGCCATCACTACACTCAAATCAACATCAACCAATCAATCGGAAACAGCTCTTCCTACAGGATCATGTTATATGCATGCACATGCAACTAAATGAACTCACATAATAACACGAACAAATATGCAAACAAATATGACCTAAATGAACAATCCTGCAAAAAAATGAATGAATTAACAACTATACATGCAACATGAATCTATTGGACACTTCACACAACTAGTCATCCTTAAATTATCACCCCCAAACTTAAAATTTTCAATGTCCCCATTAAAGGAAATATTAAGGATACAAGACATACTAGTCCTCGGGAGGATCACCCTCCTCGGGCGGAGAATCAGGTGGTGGGTAAACATAATCAGTTCCAAATACAGGCCAATCGACCTCGAGACCAGTTTCCCATAAAATAGTGCCCAAAGCCTATATCAAATCTACAACAAAATGACCGTGAATGTCATGCATGGCCTCCATACGCCTGGTCAATCACCTGTACTGCTCATCACCAGTACCAGTCCTAACAACTACCTGCTGCGCATGAGAAGAACCCTCTATAGGCACGGGAGGATTCGTCCGACCACCCTCTACATCATCAAAAATGTATCCCAAGCCCTTGTCATGGGGTACACTGTAATAACCCCAATTTTTGGAAATTTTTGAAACACGGATGAATAGTAACTTTTGCTGACAATGCTGATTAAGAAAAATTATCAGACCACGATATATAGGAGTACTGTTATGGAAATTCTAAGATCGTATTAGTATTCCATAAAGAAAATAAGTGTATGTAAAAGCTGTCGGATTTTGAAAACGAGCACTTTTATTTTTCCCCGAGATTTCCACCAGACATTAAGGGATTTAAGGAATTAATATTAAGATAAAGGATTTTAAATTCAAGGATTATAAAGGAGAATTAATTTAGGTATTAAAAATACCAAGAAGATTTTATCAATAAAACCATTAAGGTATTTAACCAAACGATCAACGAGATTGAGTGATAACCGGACAAAGAAATGAATAACGACTCTTGTAAATACCTTTGCAAGTGGCAAGACAAGTGGATGGTTGATCAAACAAGAAACCAAGTGATAGTTAGGAAGGAATAGCTAGTTAATTATATAGTTAACTAGGGATGATCTCATCTCACCACAAATCACCAACACATGGAAAATGGTGAGATCATCTTCCACTAACTCCTTTGTTTATTATTAACCTAGCAAAATATCAAGATAACCCATCATTATCCACCACATTATTCCACCAACACAAGAAAGCAAAAGCATTTCCTCCCCCATTTCCATTGCTTTCGGCCAAAACAGAACCAGCACACTAAAACTGCTGTATCTCCTTCATTTCTCACTCAAATATTGTGTTCTATAGCTCGTTGGAAAGGTATTGAGATGGCCTACAACTCTTGTTCACAAGTCTCGTCCAAATAATCATGGTAAGACCCTCATTTTTACAGTTCTTTAAATCGGACTTTTAGAAACTTCAAAGCCTAACTTTGTGTTCTTGATTTCTTTGGAAAGATCAAGCTTGTAGGAGGTTCCCTAAGGCTTCCTAGCAACTTAACACCTCCCAAGGAAGGTATAAACTTCAAACCCTAGCCTTTACTTTATTCGTTAGTAAGTTTAATGGTTGGTTTTGTGAAATGAGAAGCATGGATTGTGATTATTAGTAGTTTGGTTTGATTTGGAAGTGTTTTGGTAATTGAAGCTTGATTATAGTTCATAGGTCTTGATTGTGGTTGTTTGAGTTGAAAAACTTGGAGGTTATGGACTGATGTGGTATGGTTTAGGTGAAGTTTTGTTGTATTGATGGTTATGAGTTGGTTGGTGGTTAATTGGAGTAGTTTAAACATTGATAATCGCGTAAACATAGTCGTCGTAATGCCCATTTTTATTCAACTGCTTGTTCTTAGTTTTCCGGAAAGAATACTCAACAAACGATCTGTAACATTTCCATGTTTAGCTAGAGCGTGTTGTAAGCTTCGTTTTGATATGTGGATCGCTTGGTTCCGATGTACGGTTTAGGAGAAACGACCGTTTTAAGTAACAGCGTTTCGCGAACGAACCTTTACCCCTCGCTTTACTTTGAGACCTTGTTCAAGGCCCCTAAAAGACTAATTGGATTACGAAACAATTATGTAAGGTGGATTAGGAAGTTGGTAAAGTACTCGCGAAAGAGTCTCCTTAAAATTCATAACGATTAATTTATTAAAATTGGTGGAGCCGAGGGTGTGCGAACGATTAACGCAAATCGTTAAGCGTATAAGCGAACGTTAGGGTCTAAGTGGATAAAGTCTAGTTTCTTAAGCGACCGTGGTTTAATTCCGGCTTATGTTGTTGTTCATAGGTTACTGGACCCACTCTAAGCTTAAGTCTACCCCGGAGCACTCAGACAAGTTTTCTACCCGTTGTACTGTTGTTGTGATGTATATATGTATATGCATTATCTTGTGATAGATGCATGTTGGTTAATTAGCAAATTTTGCGACATATTGAAGCATGTTGATATGGTATATATATGCATGCCTATTTCGTATTCTTGCCATATATATCTGTTGGTTCAGTTGATAATACCTATGCTAGAGAATAGCGGTAATTTGCATATACCCTTAGTATAGGGACCCAAAAGTGAAAACATTTTCTAAAACCGGGAGTCGAGGATCCCGAGTAGATTTTATATATATATATATATTTATATATATATATGGTTATAGTTTTCAAAACTATTAATCGAATAAGGTTTATTCGATAACTTTATATTATTTAATGAATATTATTTCGAATATTCATTCGAGGGCTTATGACTCGGCTTATTTATTTATTGAATATTATTTCGAATATTCATTCGAGGGCTTATGACTCGGCTTATTTATTTATTGAATATTATTTCGAATATTCATTCGAGGGCTTATGACTCAGCTTATTTTATTTATTGAATATTATTTGAATATTCATTTGAGGATCTATGACTCCGATTAATTGCTGAGATATATTATTTATTTTATTAAAGAATAAGGTGTCGATAATCAAACTCACTTTTGATTATTCAAATAAAGATAGTACTTTCGTATAGGTATATCTTTGGTTATTTAAATTCATTTCAAGTATAAGTTTTAAAACTTCTACTTCAATTATTTTTATAAAGATTATTCTTTATGGGAATATTATTTAAATAATAATATTCAGATATTTTCTAATATATTGGGACTGATTTATTTTGTTAAATCAGCATCACTCTAAACATTCTTAAAAATGTTTTGCGAGTCTTCAAAATGATTTTTAAAAGTTAGAGCGGATCCCAAAACTCATTTTTATATTTAAGATCCTCCTTTCGAAGGGGATTTAAATACTCGCTCAAAACCTGAGGGATCCGGCTCTGTGGTGTGTTTTATATTCGCAACAAGGTTGCTGTTTTGATAAATGAATTGATTACTTACCCAACACTCGAGAAGTAAAATTCTTGGAACAAGTTAATCCATTAACAGGCATCGCCTGGGAAATATCGGTGAGTTCTCCTTTCCAACTAGATACGACTTCTTGGTGGAGCCGTATCAACAAGTTTCTACTTGGGGAAAGGGGGAACGAGCTTTACGTTTCAGAGTCATGGATTTCATCTGAACTAGGAGTGGCGTAAGTGGTCGAGTGGCGCCGGCCCGACCTTATTATATTGGCCCAAATGGCCTGGAAGTTCCGCTAAGGCGGTCCATTCCTTAGGAGTTCAGTGTTCGGTTGACAAGTAAATCCGACAGGTTCTCCTCTACATGTAGAAAATGGTGGGGTTGCACTACTACGACTGATCATCGTAAGTGGTCTTCCTGGCGCGGCAAACTCCCGTAATGAGTTCATCATCCAATTGGATATTTCTGCAACACTACCCAGAGCACTTCGATAGAAAGGCTACGGTTGGGCGATTGTTGAGTGTTGGCAGGGTCAAGTTTTCAAAATGATGTTTGCATCAAATGAAGTATCTCGTAACTTCATTTTATTTTGATGATATTTTAAAGATTTAATCTATTCAAATATGGTCTTGTAGTCTCATCTATGTGATGAACTTTTGAAACTAATTATAACTTGAACGGTGGTAGCTCAAGTAGTATTTGGAAAATATATAAGTATATTGGAGTATCTTGTAACTTCATCTTTTAAACTTATATCTAGTAAATGATTATCTTATGCATGACAAAGATTTTCAGAAAAATGTTGAGACAAGGTTAGATATATGAGATCACCTTGTAACGATATTTTTATACAGTTATAAACTGGAACTCTGTGTGTATTATGCATGGAAGAGGACTTCCAATATTTTGAAAAGTATATATGTATATATATACTGAATATTTTGCGACTTCATCGCATTAAGATATCAACTTGGTTCATTTCTTTTGACCAAGACTTTCACGAGTACTATGAGAAGGCTCATATATTGTTAATCATTATATATATTATTTTGGTGGGCTTGCTGCTCACCCTTGCTTTCTTCTTTCATCACACAACATCAGATAGACAAGACGAACAGGACCAAGCTCCCAATTCGCGAGCGGATAGGAAACGTTCCGCAGCTTCCTATAGGCATTGAAGTCGCTGTAGCTGAGGTGGGAACTACCGATAGACTAGGCTTCAACTTTTGATGTACCAGATTTATGTATATTTATGAATTGTAATAATGGCAAAGAAAATGTAAATTTATTCAGAAAACCTTTTAAGGTGTATTGGCAGATAATTGTGGAATAAAATGACTTGTGATTATTTTTTTGATGTTCATCTCTGAGACTATAACGTGTGGTGTGTGTGTTTATTGTGGGGTCACAGTACAGAGTAGTTGACTAATTATTAAGATTGGGTGTTATTAAGGGAAACGGAACTCGTGACAACCCGGATCCCCGACCCCGGATTTGGGGGTGTTACATACACTTAGGAATGCATAACTCAAGTGATCTGGCAGTGGGTTGAGCTCAAGCGTGGGAGCTTCTTCAATAGATTGTTCAAAACGCTCCTCAGAATCTTTCAGCTCTGTTAATCCAAGAGACTCGAATAGAAGATACATCCCCCTTTCCCATGGAGAAGCATTCAAATAATGCAGTTGCTCTGCCCATTCTTCATCTTCACTATCAGATTCCCCTGTCAAGGCTCTCTCTAAAGTATCTGACCTTAGCACTTACTCAAGTTAAATCCAGAATTACAAAATCAGCAGGGAAGATGAATTTGTCCACCTTAACCAAGACATCCTCCACTATTTCTCGTGGATAAGTGATGAAACGGTCAGCTAGTTGCAATGACATGTATATCAGTTTCGGATCAGATAGACCAAGATTCTTGAAGATAGACAAGGGCATTAGATTGATGCTAGCTCCCAAGTCACACAAGCATTTGTCGAATGACAAGTTTCCAATAGTGCAAGGAATACTGAAACTTCCAGGATCTTTAAGCTCCGGAGGCAACTTCTGTTGCAGAACTGCACTACACTCCTCCGTTAGAGCAACGGTTTCCAACTCCTCAAACTTCACCTTCCACGAGAGAATACCTTTCATGAACTTCGCATAGCTCGACATTCATTCTAGAGCTTCATCAAATGGTATGTTGATGTGCAACTTCTTGAAAACTTCCAGAAACTTGACAAATTTCTTATCTAACTTCTGCTTCTGAAGTCTTTTAGGATATGGCGGAGGTGGATAGACTTGTTTATCCCCTGTATTACCCTCAGGAGGATTTTTTGCAACAGCTTTCTTCTTCGGTTCCACCTCGGCATCCTTCTGCACAACCTTTTCAGCTATAATCTCATTTTCTGGAATCGGCAATGGTGCAGACGCACCTGCATTCTGGACAGAATTTTCAGACTCTTTGTCTTGCTGAATTTGGGGGCTTGCGATCTTTTCATACCTCAAGGTGATGGCGTTCACCTGTTCTTTAACTTCCCTCTTGCCCGAATTGGCTTCTATATCACTAGGAAACGTTCTTGGTGGTCGATTCAATAAGGCGTTAACAATTTGCTCTATTTGGTTCTCTAGAGTCTTGATAGAAATAGGCTGGCTTTTGCATATAAGAGTGTTAGGAATACGTTGTAAACTTGATGATAAGTTGAACAAAGCACCTTAGTAGATTTAACTTAGTGTTTTTGTAGCTCTCGACGGATGTTTTATTATAGTCCCGACATATGAACTTTATAGTCCCGATGGATGACATCTAAACATCCATCGAGAGTGTAGCTTATGTAACAATAAGTATTGTTGCATATTTTTGCAAACAACAATATTTTAGTTGAGTATATACTGTAGGATTCTTTGAGTCATGTTGACTACTAGATTGATATGCAGAATAGGTTGGCTAATTATAAATATAAGATGTCTTGTAATTCTGCATAAGTGAAATAGAATACAGTGACAGAAAGACTCCCGATGGATGATCTACAAAGGCTCCCAACAGATAATCAACAAGGCTCCCGACGGATGATCAACATAGTCCCGACGAATGATAATATTCAAAATAGCAGTTGACAGTGACAACACAGTCACATACGTCGGGTGTTTGTAAATGGAATGTGGCAGCCTAATTGCAGGATTTAGAGAACAAAGAAGCATTACCATTTTCATATAATTATGAAGATATTCAAAGATGCTGGATAGAGTAATGTAGCAACATGAAGTTAGACTAGATTCAGTTTGTCTTATTGTCTTGTCTTACTATCATGTAACTTGGTAATATATAAACCAAGTTTAGCAAGTAGAACAACTGACCGAGTAAGCATTATTTTCAGAGAGATAGATAAAGCTGTATATATTAATCATTTCTCTGTAATTCTGTAAGTTCTCTTGTAAGCAGCTGCGTGCTATTCAAGCATCACATGAATGGTCTGATCCAGACATTGAACAAGTCAGGAAACATAAAAAGGCCATGAACATACTGTTTAATGGTGTTGATGGTGATATGTTTGACAACATCATAAACTGTAAAACAATAAAAGAGGTTTGGGACACAATTCAAATTATTTGTGATGGAACTGAGCAAGTAGGAGAGAACAAAATGCAGCTCTTGATTCAGCAATATGAGCATTTTCACTGTGAAGAAGGTGATTTACTCATTGATATATTTAGTAGATTTCAAAAGCTACTGAATGCTCTCAAGTTACATGGAAGGGTCTATCAAACAAAAGACTCAAACCTTAAATTCCTTAGATCTCTACCAAAGGAATAGAAGCCCATGACAGTCTCTTTAAAAAACTCTCAAGATCACAAGGAATTCACCTTGGAAAGACTGTATGGAATTCTAAAACCTATGAGCTTGAAATAGAGCAAGATGAAAAAATGGAGAAAGGAAGGAAGAAAGGAGGATCCATTGCACTAGTTGCTGAGCAAGAAAAGGAAAAAGAGGTGAATGTTGAAGTTGTGGAATCTGTATCAAACTCAAGGGTTTGTGAAAGCAAGGGTAAAGGGATGGTAGCTGAAAATGAAGAACAGTTGAGCCAAGATGACATGGATGACATACATGAGCATCTTGCTTTTTCTATCCAGAAGATTTGCCAAGCTCAAATTCAAGAAGAATTTTGGAGCAGCTAAGTCAAACAGAAACATGGTTGATAAGTCTAAATTCAAGTTATTCAAGTGTGGCTTAGCAGTACATTTTGCAAGTGAGTGCAGGAAGCCTGATTCTGGTAAAAAGAAGTTTGAGCCTGTTGATTACAAGCAAAAATACTTTGAGTTACTCAAGCAAAAGAAAAGGGCTTTTATTACACAAGAAAATAACCGGGCTGCAGATGGATTGGATGAATATGAAGAAACAAACTATTCAACCTAGCCCTAATGGCCAAGTCAGATGAAACAGAAGTTAGTTCATCCAGTAATCAAGTAATCACCACTAACCTAGCACATTTAACTAAGTCTGAGTGTAATGATGCCATCAATGACATGCCTACTGAGCTATATCATTTGCTTGTAACTCTTAAGTCTCTCACTAAGGAAAATGCTAAAATTAAAGAAAATAATTTGTTTTTAAGTGAGAGGAATAATGTGCTAGAGTCTCAATTCATTGAGTTTGAAAAATTGAGAATTGAATGTAAAACTGCTAAGGATGAATTAACTGAATCTTTAAAGAAAGAAGAGATTTTAAGAAAGCAACTTGAATGGGAACATGAAGTAATTAATGCATGGAAGTCATCTAGAGATGTCCATGCTCAAATTACTAAAGTTCAAGGTATAGAATCTTTTTGTGATGCAACCTGGAAAAAGAACAAGGAGAAGCTTGATTCCAATCTGGTTGAAGGACTTTCAACGGATGTGGATTCAACGGATGATGAAAATTGTTAATACCTAACAATGCAACAAGAATTACGGAAGGGGGGTTGAATGGAATTCTTGAAACTTTTTCTTGGTTTAAAAGTGTTCTAACTTAAAATATATATCTATGTGAATTGATTTGCAAAGTACAGAATAATAACTTGGATTGAATCAAGACACAAGTAATTAAAAACACAAGTCTTTAAAAACTTTCTGGTGGATTTGAATGTATCCACCAGAGATATATATATATATATATTATATCAAAAGAACTCTGTGTAGCAAGATTTACTCACAGTTGCTTATAAATGTGAACAACTAAGTTTACAGAGAAATGCTAAGAATACAGCTTACAAATATTTCTCTGAGAAATTTCTTGCTTAGTGTTCTTGTTGTTCTATTTGCTACTTCTTGGTTTATATATCACCAGATTACAAAGTAATAAGACAAGATAATAAAAAAAAACCTATCAAGTCTAATACCATGCTTCTTCATTACTCTATTCCAGCATCTTTGAATATCTTCATAATAGCATGGAAATGGCAATGCTTCTTTGTTCTCTAAAACCCAGTTGAATAGGCTTCCACATTCCTTTTGCATACACTCGACGCATGTGACTGTGTTGTCACTGTCAACTGATGTTTGAATTGATTATCCGTCGGTTACATGATCATACGTCGGGTTGCCTTGTTGATCATCCGTCGAGTGGCATTGTTGTTTAACCGTCGGATAGCTATTTGGCACTTGACTTCATTTTATTTATGCAGAATTACAAGACATCATCTATGAATTAATCAACCTATTCTGCATATCTAATTAAAGTCAACATGACTTGAGTGCTACTGCAGGAACAAAACAAGGTGTATGCAAAAATGTGCTATAGACTCATTATTACACAAGCTACTCACTCGATGGATAATTGATCATCATCCGTCGGGACTATATTGAGTCATCCTCCGGGACTATATTCCTTTTCCGCCGAGTGCTACATTTTTCACTAAGTAAAATCTACTAAGGTGTTTTGTTAATGAAATCATTAAGTTCACAACATATCCACAAAAAAAATTATCCATCGAATAATCCAAAGGATTATCCGTCGAAAGACAATGAGCCACATCCATCGAATGTAAGTAAGCCAGTTAGCAAAGCTAAGCTAGCTAAGTTGAATGATAAATATGGATCAGTCTCTAAAAACTTTGTTCCAGGAGAATCAAGTCAAGTGAGAAAAGAAAAGAGAGTTAATATTGGTCATCTGTCTATCAAGCAATTGAATGACAAATTAGATAAGAGTGAGGTTAAAGTAGAATCAAAAAGGAAAAATAACATAAATGGGAAGGTAGGAATTAACAAACATAACAACTATACACCTGATAAATATGCTCCAAGAAAAATCTGTGTTAAGTGTGGTAGTGTAAATCATTTGTCTTTTAATTGCAAATTTGTTATGCCTACTCCTATGTCTGCACCTCCTTCATTTCCCAGCATTCCTACAATGCTTATTAATGTTATGATTGCACAAAATCTGAATGCACAATATGCTAACATGCCATTTGCACCTAATCCTTATTATGCTGTATTTAGTATGCCTCAAATGCCATTTAGCATGCCTTACTGGAATAACATGTTTGCACAGAACATGCATTTTAATGTTAATCAAAATGTGCATGATAATTCTGCTTCAATGAATGGTTTCAAAGGTCCAACTCAAATGACAAAGGATGAATCTGAGATACCCAAGTCAAATGAAATCAAACCTAAGAAACCAAAGAAAAAGGCTAACAAGGCAGGACCCAAGGAAATTTGGGTACCAAAATCAACTTGATTTGATTTTGATGTGTACAGGGAAACAAAAAGAA
The DNA here is from genome assembly GCF_009905375.1 of Apium graveolens. Lineage (NCBI taxonomy): Eukaryota > Viridiplantae > Streptophyta > Magnoliopsida > Apiales > Apiaceae > Apium > Apium graveolens. Next base: position 135,356,301 of record NC_133656.1, read on the forward strand.
TCTTTGGTATTTGGATAGTGGGTGCTCAAGGCACATGACTGGAGATTTTACCTTGTTCACTGAGTTCAAGGAAAGAGCTGACCCAAGTATCACTTTTGGAGATGACAACAAGGGTTATACTGTGGGATATGGCTTGATTTCAAAGGATAATGTCATCATTGAAGAGGTTGCCCTGTGGATGGACGCAAGCATAATCTGTTGAGTATCATCCATCTTCGTGATAAAGGTAACTCAGTCACTTTCAATTCAGAAGCCTGTGTGGGGACTAACAAGAAGAGCAACAAAGTGGTTCTCACTGGAGTGAGAAAAGGAAATGTGTATCTAGCTGACTTAAACTCAACAAATGCAGATTCTGTAATTTGTCTTCTCAGTAAAGCAAGTCAAGATGAAAGTTGGCTATGACACAAGAAGCTGTCCCATCTAAACTTCAAGACCATGAATGAGCTAGTCAAGAAAGAATTGGTTAGAGGTATTCCTCAAGTGGAGTTTACAAGGGATGGATTATGTGATGCCTGCCAGAAAGGAAAGCAAATTAAAACATCATTCAAAAAGAAGCGTGATTCAACAATTGAAGAATTTTTGCAACTATTACACATGGATATGTTTGGACCAGTCAATGCGTTGTCCATCTAGGAAAAGATATTGCCTAGTAATTGTAGATGATTTCTCAAAGTTCTCTTGGAAATATTTTCTAAAATCCAAAGATGAAGCTAGTGAAATCATCATCAATCACATAAGGCAAGTCAACAATCATCCTGACTTCAAAGTAAGAAAAATCAGGAGTGATAATGGAACTGAGTTCAAGAATTCTATGATGAGACTATTTTGTAAAGAGAATGGGATTATACATGAGTTTTCTGCAGCTAGAACTCCACAACAAAATGGAGTGGTGGAAAGGAAAAATAGATCTTTTATTGAAGCTGCAAGAACAATGCTAGAAGAATCAAAGTTACCAACTTATTTTTGGGCTGAAGCTGTGAATACTGCATGCTATACTCAGAATATATCTTTGGTCAATCAAGCAAAATGCATGACACCCTACCAATTGTTCAAGAATAGGAAGCCAACATTAAACTTTCTACATGTCTTTGGCTGTAAATGCTATATCTAAAGGAATCAAAGTGATCAACATGAAAAGTTTGATGCCAAAGCAGATGAAGGAATTTTTGTTGGATATGCTGTTGGAAAAGCATATAGAGTCTATAACCTAAGAACCAACATTGTTATGGAATCTGTACATGTTGTGATTGATGATAAAAAGATTGAAGGACTGCAATATGGAGATTTCCATAAAAGCCTCAAATTTGACAATGTGGAGATGATTTGTGAAGACAGTGATGATGACAGTGATCAAGAAACAGTGGCTAAGGATAATGCAGAAAAGGCTATCTTCAATGATGCACAAAATTCAGCATCAGTCGAGTTACATAATGCATCATCCGTCGGTAGACAATCAGCTTCATCCGTTGAGATACAAAGTGCATCATCCGTCGGATCAATGATCCATAAACTCAGGGGGAGTTTCTGATCATCAAAACTCTACTAATCATCAAGATAACAATGAGGCCTCTTCATCTAGAGCTAATCTACCACAACAGAGAAAATGGACTAAAGATCGCCCTTTTGAGCTCATAATTGGTGATGCATCTTCTAGAGTTCAAACAAGGAAAGTAACTCAAGAAGAATGTCTATAAAGCAGCTTCTTTCAAAGGAAGAACCAAAGAAGGTAGGTTCTAGCTATGCAGGAGGAGCTAAACCATTTTGAAAGGAACAAGGTATGAAAGCTAGTACCCAAGCCTAAAGGAAAGAATCCAATTGACACCAAGTGGGTATTCAGAATCAAGATGGATGAAAATGGCATAGTTGTCAGGAACAAAGCTAGATTGGTTGCTAAGGGCTACTGTCAATAAGAAGGAATAGATTTTGATGAAACTTTTGCTCCTGTTGCAAGACTTGAAGCCATCAGAATTTTCTTAGCCTATGCAGCCCATTCTAATTTCAAAGTCTATCAAATAGATGTCAAATGTGCCTTTCTGAATGGAGATTTGGAGGAGGAAGTCTATGTTAGTTAGCCTCTTGGTTTTGAAGATCCAAATTTCCCAGAATATGTCTACTAATATTTCAAGCTATAGAGGCATGGTTGGCTCACTTTTGTACTTAACAACTAGTAGGCCAGATATAATGTTTTTTACTTGTCTTTGTGCTAGATTTCAGGCTGATCTTAGAGAGTCTCATTTAATAGCTATAAAGAGAATTTTCAGATATCTCAAGGGAACACCAAAACTTGGCATTTGGTACCCTAGAGATTCTGGTTTTGATCTAACTGGTTATTCAGATGCAGACTATGCAGGCTACAAGATTGATAGAAAAAACACTACATGAACCTGTCAATTTCTAGGAAATAAGCTAGTATCCTGGTTCAGTAAAAAGTAAAATTCAGTTTCTACTTCTACAACCGAAGCTGAGTATATTGCTACTGGAAGTTGATGTGCATAGATTCTATGGATGAAAAACCAATTGTTGGAGTATGGTCTGCAAGTGGATAGAATTCCTATTTTCTGTAATAACACAAGTGCAATTTCCATCACTGAAAATCCAGTACAACACTCAAGAACAAAGGACATAGATATCAAGTACAACTTCATTAGGAACATGTGATGAATGGTACTGTGGAACTTCATTTTGTTCCAAGTGAGAAGCAACTTGCAGATATCTTTACCAAGCCACTTGATGAATCTACCTTCACTAGGTTGGTAAGTGAGTTAGGTATGCTTAATTATTCTTAAATTATTTTTGATAATTTTGCAAGTTAAAATGCAGCCAGAAATTTAATTGATTTTTCAGTTTTGGATGAAAATTTAGCTAAGTCAAATTTTACATCTCGACGGATGTGCATTATCCATTGAGTTTGATCATCCATTGAAATAAAAGAGCTTGGTAAAAATCAATTACTTTTCTGGATTATTTTATACCCAACAGATAATTGCTTTATTCTCATCCGTCAAATTGTCTACATCTTAGTCGTTAAAGTTCTGAACATTATCCATCGAATATACTTACAGTCTGTAAGTACATCACGACGGATAATTGACAGAATTTTGACAGTTTATTTTACTTTTAAATGGCTATTTTGGGCAATTCTCATTGGGTCTTTAATTTTTATCCCATTTTATCTGAGAATTCATAATATCCTTACTTCAAGTTTATTTATCTTTTATCTTTCTCTATTGCAATGAACTGCTCTCTTCTTCCTCAAAGCAAAATTCTCTTTCTCTCTGAAAATTTCCTTGCTTTAACAATGGCACCAATAGTCAAGATCATGTCTCAGTCAGGATTCATTTATGAGAAAACAATTTCGTAGCTCTTGTGAACAAAGAAATTCCAGCCTCTGAGGATTATCACAAAATGATGGATTTTGTGAAGGGATGCAAACTTATTTATGCCATGCAGGAATCACCCACAATCTACAGTGAAGTTGTGGAGGAGATGTGGACTACTGATGTCTATTAGGCAACTGACAAAACTATAACTCTCACCATTAAAGTTAAGGAATTCTGCATTAACAGTGATACTATTCAAGCATGCTTTAAAATTCTTGATAACACTACTACTAAACCACACACAGATGCTGATTTAGTAAACTTGCTCAATAGTATTGGCTATGCACTTTCCGCCACTAAGTTAAGTGAGATTAGGAGGTTAGGTCTTAGGAAAGAGTGGAGTTTTCTGTGTGATGTAGTTACCAAAGTGTTCTCTGGTAAAATAAGAAACTTTGATTCTGTTAATACTACTATGCTTAACATGCTCTACATGCTGGTTAATGATACTTACTATAATTTTGGTGATGCTGTCATGTTTGAGTTAGGCTACAAGTTAGGGGAGATTAAAAAAAGATCTAGGAATGTTTATTATTCTAGATTCCTTATGATTATTGCTAACCATATTTGTGAGGATCTTGTGATTGAGAACCCAACCAACAAACTGAATTTTGGGTTCAAGAAAGAAGAGTAATTGTAGATTTAATCAGGGCTGATCATCACAAGGAAGTGCCCCTTATTTATTTGTCTATCATGGAGGGCCCTTAGGTAAGTGAGGTAAATACTTCTGTCTCTACTCCTTCTACCTCCCAAATTTCTTTACCATTGACTATGGCTATGGAATCTGTGTCAATGACCCAACAGATGCCTACCCAGGACACAAAATCCAAAGTTTCAAGATCCAAATCAAAGAAACCACACTCTGGTGTCTCTCAAAAGATGCTAGTTTCAGAATCCACCAAAACAAAAGAGGGGAGTGTGAAGGGTGGTAAGATTGGTGAGGGACATGGTGAACATAAAAGAAACCCTAAGAATAAGGATGGTGAGGTGAGTGTACCCAAACCTAGCCACACCACAGTTTCTCAACTAACTGTGGTGCTTAATAAGGAAATTAGTACATCTCTAATTTCATCCTCCAAAAAGGATGCTACTATTGAAACAAGCTCCCAACCAGGAGCACAGGCCAAAAGGGTTAGGGACACAGATTCACCCCAAACTTATACAAGAAAGAAGAAAGCTAGAAAGCTTGGGGATGCACGGGGATCACACATAGTGCAAACTATAGCTAAAGACCCAGTTACCGCACCATCTCAAATTCAGCTTGATGTGGCTCCAATAAATGTGGAGTCACGGCCAAAATCTTTAACAATAGAAGCACTAAACTCACAAAACTCTCCCACCAATTCTCTGGATGTGGATATGATTCACACATCAATCCCTGATTCTCCTTCTTTAACTCTGTTGGAGAAGCAAAAATTCAGTGCAAGTGAGCATCATCTTCTAGATGATTTGTTGGCTCACTTGCCAATTCTTTCAGGAACTCTTGAGACTTTTGTGCCTAAATTATCATCAATTTGCACAGAGTCCATAATATTTTCAACTCCAAACTCTATCATTTCCTCCATTCCGGTGGATATTGTTCATCCTTCGGCCTGTGATTGTATCTCGACGGATGTGCCTAACAGCAGTCATCCATCTGTTATCCTAACTACTACCCCGATGGATGTTTCTCATCCGCCGGTACTCACTACACAAGCTGATTTCTCAACAATTGTTATGAGTTAGTAGTTGTACAATCACTCCTATGATTGAGGGAAATGGAGTGAACATTGTGAGAGGCTGAGTTGCTCTCAGGCAAAAGGAGAGGAAAGAGAGAAATTATGCAGGCTATTTCTTCCAGCCTGGCAAAAGTGAGTGAGGGGAGTTCCACCTTAGTAGGTGAAGGTGAGGGTGTGAGGGTGGTGAGCCAAGGGGAGCCCTTGATGCAAGAAAATAGAGAAAATGAGAGAAATGCAGGTACAGGAGATATAAGGATGGAAGCCATTGCTAGTGAATCAATTAATGTCAGTGATGCAGAAAAAGAGAGACTATTTCAGCAAGAATATCAAGTTGTCATAGATTCTATCTCCTTGGATGCTGAGACATTTACTCATCCTATCTCATCTTATCAAACTCTAGCTAGACAGGGCAATGAGGATGCTGAAATGATGCTCAACTTGGTGCACAATATTGCTTCTATGCAAATGGCCAAGGATGCCATCTCAGCCATGCCTCCTACAGCTGGTGATGATGTTGATTATGGAATTGGGGGTTCTGAAGACATATTTGGGGATGAAGATGATGATGAGGAAGAGTCCATGCACATGGGGGGGGGGAAGCAGGCCCTAGCTCCAGATCAAACATTCCATCTTGGGTGTTTTCTAAAGAATGTGATGAGCAACATTTCAAGACTACTCTCTTTCATATAATTCAACAAACTCAGACAGCTCTTCAAGCTGCAACCAATGCCAACACCAAGAAGCTACTTCAAACACATCTCAATTCTCTTCAACTGCTTCAAATTCAATCTCTTCAACACAATCTGGATGTCACTGTAATTAAAACAGAGATTGATCAAGTCAAGAAGGATGTCTCTGAGAGATTGGATGCTAAATTTCCTAACACAACCCTGCTTGACATCAACAGACAACTAAAGAAAAACTCTAATCTTTCCAGCAAGGTGGACTATTTGGATACAAGACTCAAAACATTGGAAGCTTCTATCACTGCAATTCATTTACATCAAGCCCAGCAAACCCAGTTGCTTCAAAAGTTAGTGGCCGCACAAACTTCTACATCAACTCAATTTGATGCTAACAGAAAGGGGAAAAAAGATTCACTTATCCCAGTTAGTCAAGAAGAGCCAATCAGTGAGGGGGAGAATGTGCTAAACATACAAGTCAGTCAAGTAAATGTTCCAGAAATTACTTATCCTAAGCCACCAGTCTTAGACAACATTGATCTGATGCAAATAACAGCTGCTAAGTTGGATTTAAAGACAAATTTTAAGAAGTTTGATGTTGCAGCAGTTAAGAAGGAATTGGATGACAAATGGAGGAAGATTGATGAAGAAATAACAAAGAAATTTGGTCCAATTGAGAAACCAAACAAGACCTTTCATCACTTTTCTCAAGTCAAGCAAATTTCTGTGAATGACATGAGTCTAGGTAATCTGAAAAAGGGCCAACCTTCATGCATAAAGTCTCCAAAAGCCAACTTGGTTTTGAAGCCCAAAAGGAATATCCAAAGTCATCTGACAAAAATCCCTAGGATCTTATGTTTGAGACTCCAAGGCCAGATAAAATGAAGCTGTTGGCAAGGTCCATTGCATTCTTCAAAGATTCAACTGACTCAGTGCTAAAAAGAAGAATAGCTAAGATCTATAGGAAGGGGAAAGAAATCTGTGTGGTGGATGGACACCCTCAGTTTGCAGAAGCTAAGAAGGAAGAAAAAGAGAGAATCAAGCAAGAAAAGAAGCAGGCTGCTTTAGATGCTAAAAAGCTCTAACAAAAGAAGAAGCAAGCTGCTATAATAGCCAAACTTCAAGCTGTAAAAACTGCAACTGAGATTTTTGAGAAACCACCTGTGGTAGCTGAAGATCAAGATCAGATAATGCTCAAGGTACCTCAACAGAAAAGGAAGTTCAGATACAAGATTCTTCCTAAAAGAATGTTGGATTTTAATGATAACAAGATGAAATATTAAATTCCCAAACAGTCTACAACTTCAACTCAAACATCCAAGCCCTCAGAAGTGCAGGATGAATTTAAGGTAGATCCTACAAAGAACTTTCATGGTGAGCCAATAGTTCCCAAGGATGAGCCTATAGACTGTGATAATTTGCCTCTTCCTGAACTTAACTTACCAATCTTCAACAAGCTAAAGAAGATAAAGACAAGAACAATCAAGAAGGTCAAGCCTGTGAAACTCAGAACCAAAACCTTAACAAAAGCTCAACCAACTGTCTACAAGGGAGATCTTCTATACATCTGTGATATCAAGGAATTTTCAGATATCAATCTCTACATGGATAAATTAGAAGAAGTGAGGGGAATTGATGCTCACAGAAATCTCCCTGAAAGACTGGTGTTCAAGTACAAGGGTGGGAAAGAGATCATATGGCGTCTTCACAGAATTCTTCAAGAAAGTTGTTCTATTTTGATAAAGATCTTCTCATCCTTCAAGAAAATTTTTGGATTTAATGTGATAGCCAAGAAATTGTTTCTAAAGAAGATAGAAGAACTCAGGAGCAGAAAAGCCTCAAATGCACTTTCAAAAAACTCTATTCATTCCCTTCACAGGAAATACAGTGCACTTGAGGCCTTATTGGCTGATGAAATTCATGGATGACAAAGGTGTTAGAAGATTCTTCATATTGGATGACCAATTGAACATCTCAAACAATGAGACTCTATTGGAAATGCAAGCAAAGTTGGATCTATCAAATGCTGAAGAATTTGAATTTCACAGACAACTCCAAAATCAAATAGAAGAAAACAACTGGAAGCTTGGGAAGAAATCAAGACAATCAAGGAAATAGAAAACATCTGCTCAGACTAGAGGAGCACCTTGATAATGATTGTAAGAACTCTTTATACACTTTACTTTGTTCAATCTTCAAATAATATATAGCACTTACTAGTTGTATCTACCATTATTAATCTGTTCATTTAGGGTGTTTTGTTATCATCAAGTTTCTCTTAATTTATGGCTATAATTCTAGTAGACATAAATTAGGGGAGATTTTTAGGAATATGCTGTGAACTTGATGATAAGTTGAACAAAGCACCTTAGTAGATTTAACTTAGTGCTTTTGTAGCTCTCAACGGATGTTTTACTATAGTCCCAACGTATGAACTTTATAGTCCCAACGGATGACATCTGAACATACATCGAGAGTGTAGCTTATGTCACAATAAGTATTGTAGCACATTTCTACAAACAACAATGTTTTAGTTGAGTAGATACTATAGGATTCTTTGAGTCATGTTGACTACTAGATTGATATTGTTAGATCACACACACTGTAGAAGGGGGTTGAATAGAGTGTTTACTACAATCAAATCGAATATAAGAACTCAAGTAATAGAACACAGATATTATTCAACACAATAAACTATGTTACAAAGAAATGTTCTCTCTCAGTGATGAACAAATTATTACGAGAGCTGCTAGGGTTACAATAAATATGTTACAATAAATAATAATCTCGATTAAGATAACACATATAGTGCAAACCCTATGTCTGTGTTTATATACTACACAGTTACAAGATAATCTTTCTAATTGATATAGAATATAATTCTGCTTCCTAATATATATCAACTAATTATCTTTTCTTCCAAGTATTCTATTCTTCATAGAATTCTTCTCCATGCATATCTCTTCTTATGTTTGTCTTGATCTTCTTTTCTTTCAATCAGCCGCCTTCCTTATCTGAACATCTCCTTAAGTCCTGATATTATCTCTAGATAAATATCTCCTGATAACTTAAGTTCTGACAACTTAAGTTCTGATATCTTAAGTCCTGACTTCAGTATAAGTACTGATTTCCAGTTAAGTCCTGATTTGTCCTGTTAAGTAAAATCTGAAAACTAAACACAAATCATATTAGACATGACATCACAAATATATCTAACAATCTCCCCTAACTTGTAAATTAGCATAATATACAAGTTTAACAGATATTTGATGATGTCAAAAACATTAAGTACAAATGCATGAGAATTTGACTAGATAACTACAACTTACAGCCCTTGTAGCTTTACCATCATTAAAGTTTGATATCAGCTTCAGTCTGTATACACTTCAGAATTTAAGCAGTTGTATATCTTTGACTTGGCTTCAATTTCTGATCTCTTTGATATTAGGAGTTGTTCTGAGATAGTTCTTCAACAGACATCTCTCAGCATATTCAAGTTCATTTACCATCCTCCTTTTAGCATTTTTCAATTCACCTGTATCTTCACCAGTTTAAAAGATAGCAGCCCTGAGATCATTTATTTTAGCTTTTCTTATATCCTGATCCAGTCTGATGATATAGGCTTTATCAGACTCTAGATTGAATTCAAGTCCCTAAATACTAGAAAATGTAGTGATGATTTTTGCAGTATTAGGCTTCATTTCAACAATATCTCCACTGTGAGATCTGTACTTAGGATAATATGAGATGTTAGACTTTACAGAGTAAAGCTTCTTCTGTCTTTGAATATTTGATTTTAAATAACCTGCAGCACCATATGTTGATCTGTTTTTCACTTGAAGTAGAAATAGAACATGTTCCAGTTTTTCAAAATACTTCAATGGAATAGCATTCTCCCTGATCTGGAATACCCTCCCATCTGTATAAAGTATAACATGATATCTTCTTTCAAAATAGAATGGTAAACCATTTGTACAGATTCAAGTTAATTCAATCTCTCAGGAGTTGTTCCTACTCCTGGTTCACTCAAGGAAGTTGGATCATTGGTAGTATTGTTTACTCTCTTCTCTTTAGAACTACCCAATCCTGATTTGTCTCTTGCTTCCTTTCCTGTAACAACTCTTGCTTCAAAACCACTTGATGTAGTCTTCAAAGGTTGAGTCTGTTGAGCTTTGGTGAATCCTGGTAGTAGAATCTTTGAAGGTTTAACATGAGCAATGTCAGAGGTTTCCTTTTCCTTAACTTCTGATATCAAGCCAACTTGAGCTATGTCAGAGGTTGCTTGCTTCACTGTCATATCAGAACTTACTACATCTTGACTCTGAACAACTTGAGCCATGTCAGAGGTTGGTTGAGAAATCTTCTTTTTCATCAGAGTAAGACTAGCATCTTCTTCATCAATTATTTTTTCATCCATGATTGGCACATATACCTTTACAGGTTCATCAACTTTTTCTTTGCCCTTGGATCTTGGATCTACCTCCACTTGTGATTTGGCTTTGGTTGCCTCAGAATTTGTCCTCTCCTTTATCACAATACCCTTAGGTTTTGGAAGTTTCTTTTCAACAACAGAAGCTTTAGACTTGGAGTTGACATTTTCTGCTTTAAGTCTAGCTTCTTCTTCCTTTAGACTTTCAAAGTCCATTCCTGGATTTTCTTTGAGAAATAATCTCTTTGAAATTTCTTCATCAAGCTCCAGACGTCCAGTAGAATTTATCCTTTTACCAGTATCAGAACTTATTCTTCTCCCAGCATCAGAATTTGTTCTTTGTGTAGAATTTTAGTTGTCCTTGATGAAGAACCTTTACCTTGACCATGACCTCTACCCTTTTCAGAGTTTCCCTGGTCATCATTTCCATCATCCTTACCCTTCAGTGGTTGAGTAGATTTGCATTTGGACTTAATCATTTTCTCCCCCTTTTTGACATCAGCGGGTAAAAGAAGAGAGACAAGCAATTCCACTGAGGATTAAATCTCATTGAGTTGAGTTTGCTGAGAAGCTTGATTCTTTAGAATTTCAGAAATTTGATCTTGTTGCTTCTACTGAGTCTTTTCAATATACCCAATTCGGTCAAAGGTTGGCTTGAAAAATTTGTTCTTTTCCAATTTTATATTCATATCTTGCTGGATCAGAGATTCTTGAATGTTATTCACCTTGTCATGAGTTATTGAGTGTTGACCTTGAAGGTGCCTTGTACTCAATGCAGTAACTCTCAGTTGTGCCTTAAAATCATCATTTATTAGCATTCATCAGCTTTGGCCAGGTGCTCAGTAAGAATTTTTTCAGTAGGAACAAAACTAACTGTGTTCCATTCCTTAGTCCACTCCTTTCCTCTAGGAGTTTCACTCCAAGGTACTGGTGCATCCTCTCTAACAAACTTCTTGATCAAATTAACTTTATTAACTGTTTGTTGAGGTGCATGTCCTGAAGGACCAGCTGCATCGGCATCTACATTTGTAGCAGCTTCACCAGTAATTTCAGCATTATCAGCATCAGAACTTACAGAGCCTGCAGTATCAGCATCCTCTGATAAAATAATAGTATGTGAGGCTATAGAGGCTTCAACATCATCCTCTAAATTCTGATCTGCAACTAAGTTTTGATCAATATCCAAATTTTGATGCCCACCTAAAATCTGACTTCATCATCTAGATTCAGAACTGGTGTTGATGGAATATCTGCATTGAAATCAGCATCCAAAAGTGGTGTTGTTGGTGGAGTGAGTTGAGTTGGTGGAGCTTCGATGTACATAACCTCAGGCACAATCAAGTTATGAATATCAATTTCAGCACTTGTACCTGGGTCTTCAACATGTACTGGATTAATGATAGGAGACACAGGAGGTGTAGACACTTGCTCTGGAATATCCTCTTGCTCTTGAATAGGAGACTTTGGAGCTTGAGTAAAGTCTGATTCAGCTGTGGGAAGTAATTCAATGAATATAGGTTCTGTTGGGATCAGAGATTCCTGACCCCCTTCCTTAGCTACTGCTTCTTTCAGAACTTCTTTAGAGTGTGATGATTCACTCACATCCCTCCTGGCTCTTTGCTTTTTAATTCTCTTTGCTGAAGTTGAGACTTTGGGAGCTTCATCATCAGAATTTAGCTTTCTAAGCCTTTTGAGGGGCCTAGAACTCCCAGTTTCAGTATCTTTTTGAGAAGAGATCTTCTCAGCTTCTACAACAACAGGTTCTAATAGGGGAATCTGTTCCTCATTATCTCACTCATCTCTCAAAACTATCCTCCTTCTTTTCTGTTGAGACCGAGGTACTATCTTAGTCCTCTTGGGTTTTGAAGATGAAGGCTTCACTGGATATGCTGAAGGTTGAGGTTGAGATGACTGTGTTGGTTTGTAATATGTTCTGATGGAGGGTTGAGTTGGTTGAGGTTGAGAAGTTTGAGGTTGGTGAGAGATGGTATGTTCTGATGGCTGTGATGTGTTGGTGGGTTGGACATCAGGGTAAACAGGTGTGTATGTTTGTGGATCAGCATTTACCAAGATTTGTTTTACTGACTGTGGAATCTGTAAGGGTCTCAGCTCTTGTTTCTTATTATCAGCATTTAACAAATCATTAAAAGCCCTTTTTGCAAGCTTAAATGGCGGAATTAAATCACTGGTAGGTTGGGGTTCATCAGCACAACATAAAGTGTATATAAGCTGACAAAATCTAGCAAAGTATACTACATTCCTATCCTCTGTCATCCTATCCCCTATGAAACCTAGCATAGCACTTGCAAAATCAAAATGAGTTTGATGAATAAAGGCATACCCGATTTGTTGACTGATGATGGGAATATCATCAAAGTTGGAGCATTTGTTGGCGAATGCCTTAGTGATACAATAAAAGAAAAAGCTCAATTCCTTTATGATATTTGATCTTTTCAGTTGACCCAGCTTTCCCAAACCTTTCTCATAGCCCAGACTGACCATAAGCTGCTGTAAGACAGGATCCTCCACTGTTGAGAATGTGCAACCTTCAGGTAAGTGGAGAGCTTTACGAACTGCTCCAGGAGTAATCACATGCTCGACATCTCCTGATGTGAAAATAATGCTTGGAGTACCAGTAGCACCACCATCATCAAAAATCCCAGTTCGCCAAAATATCAGCACTTGTTTGCTTGAAATAGTTTGAGGTTGGGTCAAAGCATACCCAATCTCACTATTGGCTAATAAATCTTGCACAAAGTGCAGATCTGATGGAGCTTTAGCTTTATTCAAGATTACAGCATAGTTATTTGGTACAAACTTGGCTCCATCAACAATTAAATCATTGGGCGCCATCAGAAATAAGTGAGAAATTAGTTTGCCTGAAAGGTGTTTGATGAAATGTCTGTATAGAAAACCGTCATAAAATGTGAGAGAGAATAAGAAAAGAGAGAGAGTGAGTAAAATAAAAATGAAAATAAAAGATTTGAAAATCTTTTATCTCTTTTACTTAGACACCCCACGTGACAGCAGTTAATGAGAAGTGGAACAGACCTTTACACCTGTCAGCTATGCAGCAGTTAAGGCAAAAGCTAATGGGCACGGTAAATAAGTAATGATTACATTGCACATTCAGTTTTTTTTTTAAAAAACTGTTCCCACTAAATAAATGATTATTACTGCTTTATCTCACATAAACCAATATTCTGAGAAAATATAATCGTTCAAGTAATGACAAAAAATAAACCAAGTAAATAAATACTGCCACGTCAGCATCAGAACTTGATTATTATCAGAATTTAAAAGTCATCAGAATATGGCTCCTTAACTCGAAAAGTGAATGTTTATTCCTGTAATTCTTCACACAAATACTGATATGGGTACATCAGAACTTAATCATCAGAACTTCCATCAGAACTTGTCCTCAGAATTTATGCAACTGACACTTAAACTATTCATCTGAAACAACATTTATCACCACAGTAATTTTCATCATTCATATGGAGTGTAAGTGTGTGCAATAAGCTAAATATCAGACAAAGAGTAAGTTCTGATTCACTTCAGTACATCTTAGAAATAAGGCATAACTCAAAACTTTGCTTAAAATCTGTCATTAGTCTGAAGCCTACTATAGAATGAGTTCATGCATGAGTCCACCTCAACTGTTTTGTGCTCATTTTATGCATCTTTTGAAATTCCTTTTTACAGTGGCTTCTCAGTGTAAGTGAGTCACGACTGCTTATCAGAATTTATGCTGTTATCGGAGTATTTCTCCAGTAATCAGAGAATGTGAAAAGTCACCAAGAAAATTTTATTTTGCTTTTCTAATGCATATTACTTAATACCAGCAATGCACTTGGGTCTTCCCTTCCACATTTTTACTCTATATCTCAAAGGAGTACCTGATATTTATTTATTTTCTTTCTTTTTCTTTTGATAAGTGAGACTTATCAGCACTTAGTACATCCATCGGATTTACTAACATCAGATCTTAACAGAGAAGAAACACTACTCCAGTTTTTGACTTAGTAATAAGATACACAAAGTAAACTTTAACCAAGCTCAATATCAGAATTTGCTTGTGTTAAAAGATTTCCACATAAACAATTACTTTAAACATGGGATTATTAGTATATTAAAGACTACTAGGTTAGCATCTAGCATAATTATCCTCATTGGATTGAATAGTCACAGAAACATTCATATCACTATCAGAGTTTAGAAATTCACATCAGACAACAATCAACACTTAGGTAAATTTCAATTTAAGCACATAATACACAAAGATAGTAATATCTGTAAATACTGATCATAAAGTCTGATGTATCAGAACATAAACTAAGCAGATTTAGAGAAAGAGCCTGAAACCATTCCAAGTTTATTACCAATCTTATAAAAGTAGCTTCACACAGTGGTTTTATGAAGATATCTGCTAGTTGTTCATCTGTTGGAACAAAATGCAATTCCACTGTACATTCATCCATATATTCCCTTATGAAGTGGTACCTAATGCCGATGTGCTTTGTCATTGAGTGTTGAACTGGATTACCTGTCGTAGCAATAGCACTTTGATTATCACAATAAATAGGGATTTTAGAATATGTTAACCCATAATCCAGTAACTGATTCTTCATCCAAAGAATCTGTGCACAACAACTTCCTGCAACAATGTATTCTGCTTCTGCAGTTGATGTGGAAATTGACTTCTGTTTCTTGCTAAACGAAGAAACCAATCTGCCTCCAAGAAATTGGCAGCTTCCACTTGTGCTTTTCCTGTCAATTTTGCATCCTCCAAAATCTGCATCTGAGTAACCTATTAGCTTAAAGTCTGATTCTCTAGGATACCACAATTCCAGATCAGCTATACCCTTAAGGGACTTGAAAATTCTTTTCACAGCTGTTAAGTGAGGTTCTCTTGGATCTGCTTAAAATCTTGCACAAAGACAGGTAACATACATGATATCAGGTCTACTTGCAGTTAGATAGAGTAGTGAGCGAATCATACCTCTGTAATCAGTAATATCTACTGATGTACCAGTATCCTTATCCAATTTTGTTGCAGTGGCCATAGGAGTGGATGCACTTGAACAGTCTTGCATTCCAAATTTCTTCAACAAATATCCGGTGTACATAGATTGAAAAATAAAAGTTCCTTCTTCATTCTGCTTGACTTGAAGGCCCAGAAAATAGCTAAGTTCTCCCATCATACTTATTTGATATCTTGACTGCATTAGCTTGGCAAACCTTTTACAAAGTCTGTCATTTGTAGAACCAAAAATGATATCATCGACATATATCTGCACCAAAAGTAAGTCCTTTCCATGGTTGAGATAAAAAAATGTTTTGTCAATAGTCCCTCTGTTAAATCCACTTTCCAGAAGAAACTGAGCTAATGTCTCATACCATGCTCTTAGAGCTTGCTTAAGGCCATAAAGTGCTTTATCAAGCCTGTAGACATGATGAGGAAATTTTATATCTACAAAACCTGGAGGTTGTTCAACATATACTTCTTCTTCTAATTCTCCATTAAGAAAATCACTTTTTACATCCATTTGAAAGACTGTAAACTTTTTGTGAGCAGCATAAGCCAAAAATATCCTTATGGCTTCCAATCTAGCAACTGGTGCAAATGTTTCATCATAATCAATTCCCTCCTGTTGAGAATATCCTTTTGCAACCAGCCTTGCTTTATTCCTTGTAATTATGCCATCACTATCAGTTTTGTTTCTGAACACCCACTTTGTACCAACAACAGATCTGTTCTTTGGTCTTGGCACTAGGGTCCAGACTTTGTTTCTTTCAAATTCATTTAACTCTTCCTGCATTGCTTGCACCCAATCAGCATCTTGAAGAGCTTCTTCCACTTTCTTTGGTTCAGTCTGAGAAAGAAAAGAGTGATAGAGACATTCATTTGATGTTACTGTTCTAGTTCTAATACCTGCTTCAGGATCTCCAATAATCAAGTCAGGTGTATGTACTTTAGTCCACTTCCTTGCAGATGGAAGATTATCTCTAGAACTGGATGCTCCCCCATGATCCATGCTGTCTCCATCAGCATTTTCTGATGCTCCCCCTGAAATTATGCTCTATGAGTTAGATCCTTCAAAATTTGAGTTTTTAGAATTATCAGAACTTGCCCCATCAGAACTTGATGAATCAGAACTTGAAGAGCCTGTTCTATGTTCTGATGCTTCTTGAGATGTGGTTGGATCTTCAATATGCTCCCCCTGCACAGGTGCATTTTCCTTTGGCATAGTCACCACAGTTTCAATAACATCAGAGTTTAACCCATCAGAGTTTGCAGTATCAGGATTTAGACTGTCAGGATTTACAGAATCAGAATTTAAAACTTCATTCTCAAATCTCAGCTGATCATGATCATTGAAATCTTCAAGTCCAGTAATCTTCTTATCATCAAAAGAGACATTAATAGATTCCATGACAACCCTTGTTCTTAAATTGTAGACTCTGAAGGCTTTTGTGGAAAGTGGATATCCAACAAAAATTCCTTCGTTAGCTTTTAGATCAAATTTGGATAGTTGTTCAGGATGAGTCTTAAGAACAAAACACTTGAATCCAAATACATGAAAATACTTCAGATTTGGCTTCTTTTTCTTCACCATCTCATATGGTGTCTTTCCATGCTTGTTGATAAGTGTTGCATTCTGAGTAAAACAAGCAATCTGCACAGCTTCAGCCCAAAAGTAGGTTGGTAACTTTGCTTCATCAAGCATAGTTCGTGCAGCTTCAATAAGAGTTCTATTCTTTCTTTCAACAACTCCATTTTGCTGTGGAGTTCCAGGAGCAGAAAATTCCTGCTTACTTCCTTGGTATTTGTAGAACTCTTCCATGATCAATTTCTTGAACTCAGTGCCATTATCACTTCTTATGATTTTCACAGAGTCTTTAACCAATTTATCCAGTTGTTTGACATGATCAATCAAGATAGATGCAGTTTCACTTTTTGTGTACACGAAATACACCCATGTGTATCTGGTGTACTCATCCACTATGACCATAGCATATTTCTTCTTTGCAATAGACATGACATTCACTAGACCAAATAGATCAAGATGTAGTAGGTGATAAGGCTCAATAATTGAAGATTCAGTCTTGCTCTTGAATGAAGATTTTCTTTGTTTTACCTTTTGACAGGAATCACAAAGGCCATCAGGAGCAAATACTAATTTTGGCAGTCCTCTCACAAGATCTTTCTTGACTATTCATTTATATTGTTGAAATTTAAATGAGAGAGTTTCTTGTGCCAATTCCAGCTTTCTTCAATTGATGCTCTACTCAACAGACAGATTGCAGAACCATCAGTACTTGTTGAAAGCTTGGCTTCATAAATGTTACCATGCCTGTATCCTTTCAGAACAACTTGGCCTGTAGATTTGCTTATAACTTCACAGTGTTCTTTAAAGAAATCCACATGATAACCTCTGTCACAGATTTGACTAACACTCAACAAATTATGTTTAAGTCCTGAGACTAGAACTACTTTTTCAATGATGACATTCCCAAGATTGATATTGCTATATCCCCGAGTTTTTTCCATGTTGCCATCTCCATAAGAAACACCTGGGCCAGCTTTCTCCACAAAGTCTGATAGCAGGGCTTTATTTCCAGTCATATGTCCTGAACATCCACTGTCCAGAACTAGGATGTTTTTCCTGTTGCCCTGCAATCACAAAGACCACTAACGATTAGATTTAAGGACCCAGACTTGCTTGGATCCTTTGGCCTTATTAAGTTTGTTAACATTTGCAGCAAATTTAGCATCACAATTTATGTTAACAGTTTTCTTATCAGAATTTACAATATCAGACTTTGCATCAGAACTTACACTAGAAGGAATAATGCTAACTTTCTTTAAAGAAGGTTTTATTTGATAATAATCATAGTAAAAACTATGATATTCCTTACAAGTATAAATGGAATTCCAGAAACTACCATAATGAAAACAAGGATTTTGTTGCCTATATCTAACAAACTGACTCTTAACTCCTGATTTTGAAGGTAAGAAGTTTATGTTCTTATTCTTCCTGCAAAAAGAAGCCAGATGGTTAGAATTTCCACAGTTATAACATTTCTTTCTAGGAGCATTAGGAACAGGCTTATAATCAATAATTTTATTCACACCTTCCTTTCCATTCCTATTTTTCCTAGGTGGCTTTACCTTGTTTACATTTTTAACATTTTTCAGCTTATGCTTAAGCTGCTTCTTTGTCATTAAGCCTATGTTAACTTCAATTATCTTATCCTGTTTCAATTTGTCAGAAGTTGAGTCTGCCTTAACTTCTATCTTTCATCTTTTCAAAATCAGACTTTACAGATTTAGCTACAAACATAACATGATTTAACTTTGGCTTTTGTTTAACAACTATAGGCTCAATTTCTACAGTTCCTTTATTATTCTCATCATCTCCATAACCTAAGCCCTCTTTCCAATTTCCACTACTTAACGGATTCTGAGTTGTTCTGCCAGAGTTAGTCCAAGTCCTGATAATCTCTGTTTCCTTTTCTAACTCAGTTTTTAGAGATTCATTCATTTTAAGCACTTCATCTCTAACATAGAAAGCATCATCTCTCTGAGTTTGATGGAACATAACTAACTCTTTTTCTAAATAATCATTCCTCTTTTTATAAGCAAGATTTTCAGAAGTTAATCTTTCACATGTTAAAGTTTGATCTCTATAACTAATGAACATGGTTTTAAGATATCTTCTCAACTCAGTAATATCATCAGTATGAAAAACATAAGTTGTTTGAGGTACCTTTAACTCAGCAGCATCAGAACTGCTATCGGCATTTGCCATCAAGGAATAGTTCACCTCACTTTCAGAATCTGAAGTATCTGTCCAGCTTTTCTTCTTTGTGACAAGAGCCTTGCTTTTGTCACTCTTCACTTTCTTGAAATCAAGAGATATGTGGCCTTTCTCACCACAGTTATAGCATTTGACATTTGAGTAATCTTCTCCGTCAGAATTTCCTCCTGTGCCTTCAGATTTTCTGAAAACTTTCTTATCAGAACTTTCACCTTTCCTGGAAAACTTCTTCCCCCTTCTGAATTTCCTGTATGCAATCTTTGTGATTCCTTTCACCATAAGAGCACACAGCTTCATCATCTCTTCATCAGGGTCCATCTCAGATAGACTTTCAGTTTCAGAATCCTCATCACTATCAGAACTTGATGACTCAATATCAGACTTTGTGATGAGAGCCTTTCCAGTGCTTTTCTTTGAGACAACCACTTTAGGGGATTCCTCCTCAGCTTTAAGAGCAACTGTTCTTATAATAACCCCAAAATTTTGAACTTTTTGTAACCCTTATGAATAGTGTTTTTGCTGATGTTGCTGAATAAGAAAACTTTTCATGCCACACTATGTAGGGGTTCTTTTATTGTTATTCTGAGATCATATTAGTACTCTTTATGATAAATGAGTGTATGTGAAGATCGCCAGAATCCAAATCCGAACACTTTGATTTTTCCCGAAAATCCACCAGATATCGAAATAATTGAGTATAAGGTAACAGGATAAAAAGGATTTAAATTCAAGGATTTTAAGAAAGGATCATAAAAGGAATATAATGTATTGAGAAAGGTTAAGGGAACCCAAGTAATAAGATCCCAGGTATGATCCCTCAAACGATAAACGAAAACGAAAGTTAAGCGAACCGTATAACAGATCAGCGGTCATTAGCCAAGTAATTAGAAGCTAATCAAAGAGATTAGTGGGGATGATGTCATCAAACCAATGGGAAGAGGAAAAAGGTGGGAGGGTGACATCACATGGTGACATAAGCATGACCAAAGCAAGTGTGTTGTTGGTTGAATTAGAACCACACAAAAGTTACCATGGTAAAAGGTAATAAAACAAAACAAAACAAATCAAAATGTCAACCAACCAAGCCAAAACATTTCATTTTCACCAAAAACACAAAATTATTTCATCTTCTTCATCAAAGCTCTCGGCTTTTCTTCTTTTCCAAAGAAAGAAAAATCAAAATTGTAGTTCCAAGCTTTGTTAATTAGCAAGGTAATTATCCAAGACTCCTTATGCATAGATATAGCTATCCTACAAGTTTGAGCTCCTAAATTATTCACAATCTCTTCCTAAAAATCATGGAAGAAGATGGTGAATAGTGTTTTTCAAGAACTAAAATTTTTGTTCTTGAGTTTTTGTTTAGATTAAGCTTGGATAAGGACTTTTAAGGGTGATTCCAAGCTAATTACTTGATTCTCCACTCTCCAAGGAAGGTATAACCCCTCCAAACCCTAACTTTATTTGAGTAATTAGGTTTAGTTTTGTTGTTATAATTCATGAGAGGCTTGTTTGTTGTGAATGTAGAGATTAGTTGGTTTTGTGAAGTTTTTGGAGTGGTAATTCTTGGATGGTTGATTAATGAACTTAAGTGTAGTTTAAATTCATGTTTAAGAATAGTATAAATTGATAATGTGGAGTTTTTGGGGCTGTTATGATGAAGTATGGATGGAGTTTGGTTGGGATGTTGATTGTGAGTTGATTGTGAGATGATTTGGAGTGGTTTAAATTTGGGTAATCGCGTAAACATAGCCGTCGTAATGTCCGATTTACTTTAGGCTGTTTTTGTTCTTAACATTAGGACCCGTGAACTCACTGCTAGGTTTTGACCATTGCCATGATTAGATAGTTCATGTTACAAGCTTCGTTTTGATATGTAGTTCGTTTGATTCCGATGTACGGTTTAGGAGAAACGACCGTTTTAAGTAACGACATTTCGCGAACGAATCATTACCCCTCGCCTTACTTTGAAACATAGGTTAAAGACCTAAAAGGACTAGTTGGAGTATGAAACATTTATGTAAAGTGTAACAGGCAGTTGGTAACACACTCGCGAAAGAATCGCCTTAAAACTCGTAATGGTTAATTTATTAAAAATGGTGGAGCCGAGGGTACTCGAGCGACTTAAGAGAATCAGTATGCGCAAAGCGAGCGTTAGAGTCTAAATTGGTTAAAGTATAGATTTATAAGTGACTTTGGTTTAATTCCAACTTATATGTTGTTTATAGGTTACCAGACTCGTCCCAATCCATTTGTAACCCCCAGTCGCTCAGGCAAGTTTTCTATCTGTTATACTGTTGTTGTGATGTATACATTTGTACATGCATTATCTTGTGATAGATGCATAATGGTTATTTAGCAAATTCTTACGATATATTGTAGCATGTGATATGGTATATATGCATGCCTGTTTCGTATTCTTGATACATATATCTGCTGATTCAGTTGAAAATACCTATGCTAGAGATAAGCGGTAATTTGCATATACCCTTAGTATAGGGGACCCAAAGGTGAACATTTTTCTAAAACCGGGAGTCGATGCTCCCGAGTATAATATATATATATATATATATATAGGAATAGTTTTTAAAACTATGAATCAAATAAGGTTCATTCGATAACTTTATTTTATTAATGAATATTATTTTGAATATTCATTCGAGGACATATGACTCCATTTAATTTATTAATGAATATTATTTTAAATATTCATTCGAGGACTTATGACTCCGCTTAATTTATTTATGAATATTATTATTGAATATTCATTCGAGGACTTATAACTCCGATTAATTACTAAATAATATTCTTTATTTTATTAAAGAATAATGTGTTGATGATCAAACTTACTTTTGATTATTCAAATAAAGATATTACTTTCGTATAAGTATATCTTTGGTTATTTAATATTCATTTCAAGTATAGGTTTTACAACTTCTACTTCAATTATTTTTATAAAGATTATTCTTTATGAGAATATTATTTAAATAATAATATTCGGATATTTTTTAATAAATCGGGACTGATTTATTTCATTAAATCAGCATTACTCCAAACATTCTTAAAAATGTTTGCGAGCCTTCAAAATGATTTTAAAAGTTAGAGCGGACCTCAAAACTCATTTTTTTATATATTTAAGATCTTCCTTTCAAAAGGGATTTAAATATTTGCTCAAAACCTGAGGGATCCGGCTCTGTGGTGTGTTTTATATTCGCAACCAGGTTGCTATTTTGATAAAAGAGTTTTGATTACTTACCCAATACTCGGGAAGTAAAATTCTTGGAACAAGTTAATCCATTAATAGGCATCGCCTGGGAAATATCGGTGAGTTTTCCTTTCCAACTAGATACGACTTCTTGGTGGAGCCGTATCAACAAGTTTCTACTTGGGGAAAGTGAGGATGAGCTTTACGTTTCAGAGTCATGGATTTCATCTGAACTAGGAGTGGCGTAAGTGGTCGAGTGGCGCCGGCCCAGCCTAATTATATTGGCCCTAATGGCCTGGAAGTTCCGCTAAGACGGTCCATTCCTTAGGAGTCCAGTGTTCGGTTGCCAAGTAAATCCGACAGGTTCTCCTCTACATGTAGAAAATGGCGGGGTTGTACTACTGCGACTGATCATCATAAGTGGTCTTCCTGGCGCGACAAACTCCCGTAATGAGTTCATCATCCAGTTGGATAATTCTGCAACACTACCCGTAGCATTTCGATCGAAAGGTTACGAATGGGTGGTTGCCGAAGCATTGACAGGGTCAAATAGTTTTAATGGTGTTCCCATTGAATGAATTATCTCGTAACTTCATTTCCTTTAAAAATATTTCAAAGATTGAATCTATTCAAGTTTTAACTTGTGGTCTCATCTATGGGATGACCTTTTGAAACTCATTATACTTTGAACAGTAGTAGTTCTAGTAGATTTCTAAAAATGGTATAAGTATAGTGAAGTAATTGGTAAATTCATCTTCCTTTAAGCTTATATCCAGTAAGTAATTACCTTACACTTGATAAAGGATTCTAGTAAGTTATCCATTTAGATACTTGCATTATTGTCTAAACTATATATTATCTTGCGAGCTGTAATGCTCACTCTTGCTTCATTTCTTCATCATACAACAACAGTTAGGAAAGATGGCCAGACTCAAGCAGACCCAGCGCAAGCGCGTGGGAAGCGTCCCGCGTCTTCCCGTTGATGTTGTAGCTGCTATAGCTGCAGAGGTAGATCTATTGGTAGATCGGGCATTCTACTTTTGGGAACCAAATATTGTATAATTATAACTTGTGGCAGATAATGGCAATTAACTGTAAATTTATCAAGTAATCATTTTGGGTTGTAATAACTTTTAAATTGTGGATTCAAGGACTTGTACTTATTTCAATTTCATCTCTGAGACTATAACGGGTTGTGGTGTGTGTTAGTGTGGGGTCATAGCATAAGGTTATTTATTATAATTAAGTGAAGTGATATTGTGGAAAGAAAGACCGTGACGACCCGGATTCCCGACCCCGGATTCCCGACCCCGGATCTGGGGGTGTTACAGTTCTTGATTTTCTCCCATGCCTCTTGCTTCTTTGATCCATCTCAAGTTCATGAGTCTTGAGCATACCATAAATTTCATCAAGAGTAGTTTCATCAAGAGCATAGTTGTCTCTTATAGTAGTTGCCTTCAAATCCCAACTTTCAGGAAGAGCTAAAAGGAATTTAAGATTAGTATCTTCAAGATCATATTCCTTATCCACCAGAGACAGATCATTCAAGAGTTTGACAAATCTGTCATATAAATTAGTCAATGACTCATCAGGTTTTGAGTCAAAGTGCTCATACTCTTGAGTGAGTATATTCCTCCTGTTCTTCTTAATTGAATCAGTTCCCTGACATCTTGTCTCCAAGGCATCCCATATCTCCTTTGCAGTCTTGCGGTTAATTACCCTGTTTGACATGACATTATCAATGGCACTATGCAGCAAATGTCTTACCTTTGCATCCTTGGCAATAGATGAGATATCTTCAGCTGTATATTCACTTTTCTCCTTTGGTACAGTCTGTGCTGGCTGATCTGCAACTACAACAGAGAGCTTAGTTGGCTTATGTAGTCCTTCATTAATTCTGTCAAGGTATTCTAGATCTGTAGCTTCCAGAAACATAGACATCCTCACCTTCCATATGGGATACTCAGAAGGTTTCAGTATGGGAACCCTAATAGTCTCATATCAATTATGGATTTGAGTCTTTGGAGTTTCTTCAGTTTTGGTGGGCTTGGTTGGAGTTTGTGCTTCTTCAGACATGATTGTTTTTGGATCTTTACTGTATGTATGTTAACAGATTGCTCTGATACCACTTGTTAGGTCACACACACTGTGGAAGGGGGTTGAATACAGTGTTTACTACAATCAAATCGAATATAAGAACTCAAGTAACAGAACACATATTTTATTCAACACAATAAACTCTGTTACAAAGAACTGTTCTCTCTCAGTGATGAACAAATTATCACGAGAGCTGCTAGGGTTACAATGAATAATAATCTCGATTAAGATAACACATATAGTGTAAACCCTATGTTTGTTTTTATATACTACACAGTTACAAGATAATCTTCTAATTGATATCGAATATAATTCTCCTTCCTAATATATATCAACTAGTTATCTTTTCTTCCAAGTATTCTATTCTTTATAGAATTCTTCTCCATGCATATCTCTTTATATGTTTGTCTTGATCTTCTTTCCTTTCAATCAACCGCCTTCCTTATCTGAACGTCTCCTTAAGTCCTGATATTATCTCCTGATAAATATCTCCTGATAATTTAAGTTATGACAACTTAAGTTCTGATATCTTAAGTCCTGACTTCAGTATAAGTACTGATTTCCAGTTAAGTCCTGATTTGTCCTGTTAAGTAAGATCTGAAAACTAAACACAAATCATATTAGACATGACATCACAAATATATCTAACAGATATGCAGAATAGGTTGGCTAATTGTAAATATAAGATGTCTTGTAATTCTGCATAAGTGAAATATAAACAAGTGACAGAAAGACTCTCGACGGATGATCTACAAAGGCTCCTAACAGATAATCAACAAGGCTCCCGACGGATGATCAACATAGTCCCGATGGAAGATAATATTCAAAATGGCAGTTGACAGTGACAACACATTCACATGCATCGGGTGTTTGCAAATGGAATGTGGCAGCCTAATTGTAGGATTTAGAGAACAAAGAAGCATTACCATTTCCATGCAATTATGAAGATATTCAAAGATGCTGGATAGAGTAATGTAGCATCATGAAGTTAGACTAGATTCAGTTTGTCTTATTGTCTTGTCTTACTATCATGTAACTTGGTAATATATAAACCAAGTGAAGCAAGTAGAACAACTAACTGAGTAAGTATAATTTTCAGAGTGATAGATAAAGCTGTATCTGTTAAACATGTCTCTTTAATTCTGTAAGTTCTCTTGTAAGCAGCTGTGTGCTATTCAAGCATCACAGAGTTCTCAACTTTATATATATATATATATATATATATATATATATATATATCTGGTGGATAAGTTCAAATCCACTAGAAAGTTTTAAAGCTTTGTATTTTATTGCTTTATGTTTTGATTTCTATTTTATTCTCATTCCGCACTTCTTGCAAAATCAAATACAGTTATATATTAAGTAAGAACTTTCTTAAAATCAGAAAAAGTAGCCAAAATTACATTCAACCCCCTTCTGTAATTCTTGTTGCATTGTTTGGGATTAACAAAGAGCCTGGTTTTTACACATAAGCCTCAACTCCCTCAATTCATATTTTTCATTCGAAGATTGACCTGCACCTCCATGAGTTTGTTATCGAAGTTGGAGTTGTCTTGGTGCAAATTGTTGCTGAAAACCAGGAGGATTGAATTGTTTGTTTCCAAACTGCTGGAACGGCTGTTGCATCACATTCTGATTGTTGTTCCAACTGAAGTTAGGATGATTCCAGTTGTCAGGATGATAAGTGTCTGGAACTGATTGCCGAGATCTCTGAAAATTGCTCACAAACTGAGCTGATTCACTAGATATAGCGCATTGCTCCGTCGCATGCGAACCTGCACACAGCTCACAAACACTGGTTATCTGATTAACATCATAGTTAGCTAGAGAATTGATCTTCATAGACAACGTCTTTTGTAACGACCGAGAAATTACGCTTGTATTATATTATAATAAAGATAAATAATGTGTATTATTATGTGATTAACTGTTTTGAGTCATTAAACCCTAATTGCTATGTGCTACGTGTTGTTTGTTTTGATCCGAATGTGTTTTGGATATTTATTGAGTGTTTTATCGTAAGTTACATATTTTATATCAAAACCTGTACAGCGCAAACAGTGTTTTAAAAGCCCGTATTTCAAACAAAATCATTGGCCCTATTTTGCCAAAAACGATCTATACCATATCGCTATTCTGAACCCCTAGACGTTTTACAAATTTACCTTTTTCGAGAAAAACGACTTTTCCGGACCCCTTCGGGTACCAAAAACCCCACAAAAATCACATTTTTATTTTTATATGATCATGAAATTATCATACATCATTTTTCTTTGCATTTTTGTAATATTCACAATTTTTGGGAATTTTTGACATTTATTTTGTATTTATAGGATATTTAAAAATTCATTATTAATACCCAAAATTATAAAAATTGGGGCCAAATATTTTTATTAGATGTGTAATTAGACCCTTAATTTTATTTGGGGGTATTATTTTGCATAAATATAAATAGCTAATTATTAGTAATTAATTAGTTAATTAATCATAAAAAAAATAAGAAAAATCAAGAAAATCCCCAATTCTTTGAAATTAGGGTTTGGAGTTCTTGGAATCAAACCGAAGTTTGAACGTGATTCTGTGCACCGATTTGATCATGTGAGTACTCGTTGTGAAGCTATTTCAATCCTCTATTGATTTATGTTATCAATTTCATCTGTTGATTACTCGATTTTTATTTTGTAATTTCGGATTTAATTCTTGAATTCAGGTTGTTCGATTCGTTGTTTGTTAGATGATTATGATGATATAGATGAATAGATCGTGTAATTCTGAGTCGATTCGTGCTGGTTTCGTCGATGTTGGCTTCGATTTCGTGTTCACCGGATAACGCCGCCGCCGCCGTGTTCTTCATTTTTCCGGCATCATTACCAACAAAGGAGGGAGGAGGAAGGAGGCAACGTTGTTGTGGTGTTGTTATTGACTGGAACGTGAAGAAACGAAGGGATTATCGTGGTTTTGCAGCCGGAATCGTTGCCGGAACCTGGGTTCGTCGCCGGGTTTTGAAACCGGCCGGCGACCCGGTTCGTTCTTGAAGACCCGGAGTCAACCCAGTTTCCAACCCGGTTTCGACCCGGGGTTTGATCCAAAAACCCTAAACCTGAATTTTGATTTGTGTTTCTGGATTAATAATTATTTAATTATATTTTGTAAAATCAAAATTAGTTTTCATAAATTCTAAAAATCAATTAAAAATTAGATTTAAATTCTGAAAAGTATTATAATTAATTTCTAAATTATTTTATTAATTTAAAAATTCGAATTTAATTATTTATTTAATTATTTAATTATTTATCTAATTATTTATTAGTTATTTAATTAATTAATAATTAGGTAATTAATTAATAATTAGATAATTAATTAATAAATAGGAATTAAAAATAATTGAATAATATGAATAATACTATCTTAATTAGTAGAATATTGCGAGTATTGATTCTGATAGGGATAAATAAATCCTGATTATAAATGGTTTGGGCTGCAAGGCCCAATAAGAAGATGTATGATATTCAGACCAAAAAGGTTAACACATTGATCATGCCTGATGGACCAGATCAGGCCTGATGGAACAAAAAAGGCCCAAAACCCTGATTATTAATTAATTTCGTAATTAATTAATAAGGGAGAAAAACAGCTATTAAGATAAGTCCTAGTGTGGATATAAATCCTTGTAGATTGGCCTCCAAGGGACCTGATGGGATAATGAATCAGCTTCCTACTCCCTAGGACTCCAAAGTCCATTCTAATTCAGAGACTTTCCCACCATGTCTCCTATACCAAGTCCAATTCAAGGACTCCCACATCTATATAAGGGGTCTCACCCCACAAATCAGAACTACGTTTTTTGGCTTGATTCTCTAATTCACAGAGATACGTAGGCATCTCGTAAAGGCAGAGTTAATCTATGAAACACGAGAGCAGCCATTAAAGGCCTTGAGCTCCCGAACCTTAGCAATAAATACAGCAAATAATAGTCTTAGTTTTTTATCCATAATATTTGGCGCCGTCTGTGGGAAAGCACAATAACAACCATGGCGAGAACACGGAGAACAATTAGAGCTCTGGAGGAAGGAACACCATCGGGGACAACCCAGGTGATTTCGTCAACCGTGGAGATCCCCCTCACTCAACTTATGCATCTACTCAAGGGGAAGCCCAGATAGGGGCAACTCAACCTCAGCCACAAGGGATGACTCCCCCGACTATTCAAGGTACGAATCCTCAAGTTCAACAAGTACATATTGTAACGACTGAGAAATTTACGTTTATTTTATATCATAATTATAATAAAATATGTGTATTACTATGTAATTTATGTGTGATTATCTGATAAACCCTAAATGTTATGTGTTACGTGTATTCCATGTCATTTCTGTATTTTAAGGTATTTTTTTCAGATATTTTATTATGCATTCATAGGTTTTATTTCAAACATTTTACGACCCAAATAATGATTTTAAAGCCAGTATTTCAAATAAAATAATGGGCGTTATTTTTCATCAAATGGCTTTTACAATCACATTATTCTGAACATCTAGATATTTTATAAATTTTCTCGTTTTGCGAAAAATGACTTTTCCAGGCCCCATTGGGTGTCAAAAACCCCACAAAAATCACATTTTTATTTTTATAAAATTATAGGACTTTCATTTATATTATTTCTTTGCATTTTTGCATTATTCACAAATTTTGGGAATTTTTGGCATATATATTGTATATATAAAATATTTATAAATTAAATTTTAATACTCAAAAATTATAAAATTAGGGGCCTATTAATTTTAAAAAGTGTAGAATTAGGGCCTTAATTTTAATTAGGAGTATTATTTTTACTACTATAAATAACCTAATTTTTATTTAATTAATCATAATTAACAATTAAAAATCAGAAAATTCTCTGAAATCGGGTCGGGAAGAACATGTCCGGGTCAGGAATTCAAGTCGTGATTTTGATATGATTACAACACCAAAACAAGTGATTCGAGTATCCAAATTGAAGGTTTTGATCTGTTTTTTCTATTTCTTGCATCAATTTCACGTTTTATTGCATCGTTTTTTATTTTCAATTTCTAGGGTTTATGTTCGAATTAGGGCTTTTTGATTCCAGGGTTATTTTGATGTTTTGATGATTGAAATAGCCTGGTTATGTGATTTACAGTTGATTCATGGTGTTTAATTGATGAAACGATACTTAGATAGCAAAGTACAATTTCTAGGGTTTATGTCGAATTTTCAAAACACAACTCGATGATTTTTGTAAATATTTGATTCTTGTAATGATAGGCTTTGATTGTATATGTTCATAGCTTTAATTTGCACTATAGAACGTTAAGTTTGGTTTACGGAATCGAAAGATGGATTTTTGGCCGGAGTTCTTGATGGTTTTGATCGGAGAAATTGTTGCAGGGATGTTTCTGGTCGATTTTGGCCTGAAACAGATTGGGGAAGTAATTTGGGATGTTTTGGGATCAAAAACGGAACCAAACGGTGTCCGTTTGGCCAGGAATTGGGACGCCGGAGTCCGGGAAACCCACCGGAATCTGGGGATTTTCCGGTGAGTTCATCCCCGACCCGGAAAATTCTTGGTGACCCGGTTGCAACCCGATTTGCAACCCAAGTTTGATATGATTTTGTCAGAAATGGATTTCTGACATCTGTTTTTGGATTTTAATTTTAATTTTAATTTTAATTTTAATTTTTATTAATTTTAAAAATCAGATTTATTCATTTTATAAATTGATTAATTAATTATTTAATTAATTGATTTATATTATAAATAATTCTGAAATATTTTCTAAAAATCAGATTTAATTATTTTCTTAATTATTTATTATTTATTAATTATTTAAAAAAATAATTAGTTATTTTGATAATTAATCAAATAATTTTCAATAAATCATAATAAATTCATTTTAATTCCAAAAATTATAGAAAAATTATTTTTAATTCTGATTTTTCTTCAATAATGATTTAAAAATTATTTTTGAGATTTAAAAATTAGTAATAATTAATTATAATGATTAATAAATGGAATTATCAGTATTTAGTTGATAATAATTCAACCGTTAGTCCGTTTTGCGTGAAACGAAAGCCTGTTAACTCAGAAAAATGAATCCTTTTCATTAAAAATAATATCAAAGCTTAATTTATTCTAAACATTAGTTGATTTTGTGACTTGTTTGATTATCAGTCGAGTTACGTGCCGAGACGAGTTCGAAAAAAATTCCAGAAGAATGGGAAACGAGTCAGATAACGATCAGTTGAGTGATCAGCAAGTCGATTTTGGTTTTAAAAATTATTTTAACCATAAAAATGATTATGTGCTTATGTGTATTACGTGGTTAATTGAGTCTTACTTGCTTATATGTAATACATGAGTCAGTCATAAGCGCATGGGTAGATGTTAGGAACGGTTTGAAATCGATTCAAATGAAGTACGACGTGACTTAACCAGTCTGTTTTGCCAACAGAAGCTAAGCCAGCCAGGCAAGTTGAGTCGGTAATAGTCCAAGGTGATAGACATAAGTGATTCAATTGCAGTGAGTCGCGCAGAAGGCAAGTTTTTCCCCTATTCTACTTTTAGAACAGTGATACTGATTCAAATGCTTATCACATTTGCATTCTCTTGATTATTATTCTTGATCACTGATATACACTTGCTATTCCTCTATTCATATTTCATTTCGATTCTTGATTTCTCCGTTTCTTTGAATTCTTGATTCATATTCCATTGATAATGCATTGAGATTGATATATTCTGGTATTTGGGATCTATCAAAGCATACCGATTGTTCCGGTTGCTAAGCGATGGACTGGATAATGATATTTTTGGGATTGAGTGTGTCTTAATCCTGAGGACCGGGATGACTGGTGCCTCGACGTGGGCCGTAGTGCCTGGGTACCCGAATGGATCTATATATTGAGATATGGATCTGCATTATATTCTGACTGATCAGCAGAATATAGATGCGAACTTGTGTCCAGTTTAGTTCATTTGTACTCGCCAATAATGGCCTTTTTTCAATTCTCGTGAGGTTATATCTTTGCAGATATACCTGGGATGACGAATTCATTTAAAATGCTTTAACACTGTTTATATTTTGTGGACTTGTTGAGCAATTTTTGGCTCACCCCTTTTGTTGTTATTCACCTTATTATTTTCAGGTAAGAAGGAATATGAAACCAATCAGGACTCGAGTGGTAAAGAAGCGGGTCAAGCCTCGGGATCCTCTCATACCCAAGGTGTTGATCCCAATCCAGGAAGAAAGCTTTGAGTTGCCCGAGCAGGTGGAGTGTTGATAGATAGTGTGTGTGTTTGAATAAAAGTTGAACTTAGTTTAAAATGAATTAAACAATGGTTTTTAATAAAGAGAGTTTGTGAGACTTTGAATGTTGGTTTGTAATAAAAGTAGTTAGTGGTTCTTGTTTTCATACTTCAACCTAAAAAGATCCTGGTTAGTGTTAAAGGGGTTTAATTTCATTTCTTTATTAATTGTTAATCAAATTGTACAGGTTTGGTGATTAGCTAGTAACCCCCAGACTTATACCCCGGGTCTGGAGGGCGTTACAGGTTTGGCATCATAGCTGTAGGTTTGGTCCCTGAAAACAAGAACATTAGGATTAAGATAGGATAGGGAGATCACATAAGATAGGGATAGTCTAATTAGGATGAATAGTATTAGGATTTAGGTCAGATTAGAATAGGGAAGTAAAAATCTTAGGATTGTTAGTGACTTTTTCTTTTCTTTGGTACATTATCAGATGGCATCTTCTGGTTATTCTGCGTCTTTCGAGAGGACATTCACTGGGCCAGCAGCACCAGTTATACCTCCAGTATCTGAGTATATGTTTCCTCCTCTACCACCTCCACCACCATTGCCACAGGAGCCGGTACCACCAGTTCAGGGGATAGTTCATGACCCCATAAAGATGTTTGATCCTTTTGAGTTCTTTGAGCCGATGGTTCCTTTACCAGTTGAGCACCAGTTTATACTAGGTATTGAGCAGGAGTTACCACCACCACCACCATTGTTACCTCCTATACCAGTGCATGCCCCAGAGCCAGACATAGTTCAGATGATTCTAGTCGAGGGGATGGGAGAGCATGATGTGGATCTACAGTTAGGTTTACCACAGCAGGGTGCAGGTATCCCGTGGGTTCCTTCTCAGGAGTCAGTAGGTCAGGTTGCTCAGCCGCATATGGTACCATACCATGAGTATAGAGTTATGAGGGATGATATGGAGTATTGGCGGGCACAGTGTCGGGAGATTATGCATCTGTTTGATCAGAGGGACAGAGGACCGTTAGCGGCCCTATAGCCGAATTATTATATGAGACAGCGATTATAGTCAGTGTTGATGAGTGCTACTTGGGAGCTGGATGATTTGACTCATGATGGACCTCCTTCTTTTGCAGAGTTCTACAGGGTTTTCCGCTTGGCACAGACTTTGGTCCAGGCACTTAGAGAGGAGCTTAGGCGTATTCCGCCTGGGTTCTGAGATGGTTTGAGACAGTGACTCCAGAATACATATGTATATAGAGGCAGCATAGTATAACCTAGTGAGTAGTGTGTATGCGTGTATCAGTAGTTTAACTTGTAGTAGTAGTTTAACTTGTATCGATAGTGTGGCTTGTAGCCGTAGTGATGACCAGTAGCCCGAGACTTTTTTTATCAAGCATTTACACCTGAAGCTGGTGTCACATATATATAAGATGAACTTTTTCAATTTCTTTTATTTAAATTTCAGCCTTTACAGTTTTACAACATTTACTTTCACTTTACAGTTTTCCATATTATAATTCCTGTTGAAAAAAAAGAAAAAAAGAGAAAACAATTATTTTATTTATCTGTTTACATTTCCAGTCTTTACATTCACCAACTGTTTTCTTTAAATAAACCATGTTATTAATACAGGATAAATTGTTTTCCTTACATATTATTAATTGTTTATTAAACTGTTAAATAAATATCACCTGTTTTATTATCAGAAGAAGATGGCACCAAAGAGAAAGACTAGGGCTGAGACCTCTAACAGCAATTCCGAAGACCAAACTAACGAGACCATGAACCAAATGTTCCATCTGATGCAACAACAGACGGTAATGATGCAGCGGCAGATGCAGCATCAGCAACAGCAGATACAACAACAAATGTTACAACAGCCACCTCGTCTTGAGCCTCAACTACCACCAACCTTACCTGTTGTTACTTTTAAGCAGTTTCAGTCAGTTAAACCTCCAGAATTTGAAGGGTCTACTGATCCTATTAAAGCTACCACCTGGTTAAAAGAAATAGAGATTGTGTTCGCACTAGTGAAGATAGGTGAGGAGCAGAAGACTGATTTTGCTAGTTACTTGTTGAAAGGAGAGGCGAATCATTGGTGGGAATCTAAAAGGGCTTTAGAGGGTGAAGATGTTATTGCGTGAGATAGGTTTAAAGAGTTGTTTTTAGAAAAGCATTTTCCTCATTATGTGAAGAACCAAATGCAGATTAAGTTTCTAGAACTGAAGCAGGGAAATATGTATGTGGCAGAGTATGAAGCCAAATTTACTGAGTTGGCTAGGTTTGTTATGGAACAGGTTGACACTGAAGAGAAGCTAGTTCAAAGGTTTCAAGAAGGGTTACGACCATGGATTCATGGCCAAGTTGCAGTTTTCGAATTGATGACGTATACCGCCGTAGTTCAGAAAGCTTTGATTATAGAAGGGGAAAGTGAAAGATCTCAGCAAGACAAGGGACAGGGAAGTTTCCAAGATCGCTCCAGCAGAAAGCCGGGATTTCAAGCCCGAGCAAATTTGAATTTTAAAAGGATAGGACAAGGTCCACAGAAGGCAGGTAATCATTTCCAAACCTCCAGTCAGCAGGGAATGGTCAGAGTTCCAGTGCCGTACTACAAGACATGTAATCGAAAGCATACTGGTGTATGTATCAAAAGGGATGTAACGTGTTATCGGTGCAAGCAGAAAGGACATTATTCTAACGAATGTCCAACAGGTAGAACAACGGAAATGACTTGTTTCCAGTGTGGAAAGAAAGGGCATATCGCCAGAAATTGCAAAGGACCAGCTATGGCATCCAGTGTTCCGAGAGTGTTAGCATTACCTCCGCCGCCACCTAATCAACCCAAAATAAGAACTTTTAACATGACCATGAAAGAAGCAGTGCAGAGTCCGAGTGTTATTGCAGGTACGCTTTTGGTGAATTCCGTAAGTTCAAAAGTATTAATTGATTATGGAGCTACTCGTTCATTTATTTCTGAAGAATTCCTTGATAAGTTATATTATGGAATCGAATGGTTGGGCGGGATGTTAATTATAAAATTAATGAATGACGACAAAGTTCCAGTAGATCGAGTATGTCCTGCGTGAGATATAGAAATAGCAGGACATCATTTTAGGTAGATTTAATTCCTTTTAAGCTAGAAGAATTCGATGTCATTTTGGGAATGGATTGGTTAGCTTGTCATAACGCTCAGATAGATTGCGCGAATAAGAGAGTCAAATTACGAACTACGGAAAATGCAACGGTAATATTCAAAGGCGAAAAACAGCGGAAGAAATTTCTCACCGTGATACAGACTAAACGATTGCTTCGACAAGGATGTGAGGCATACATAGCTTACGTGTTAGATACTAAAAGAGGAAGTCCTAGAATGGAAGACATTCCAGTTGTATGCGAGTTTCCAGACGTCTTTCCAGATGAGCTTCCAGGATTACCGCCAGATCGAGAAATTGAGTTCATGATTGATCTAGCACCAGGCACAAAACCAGTTTTGAAAGCTCCATATCGAATTGCTCCAGTCGAAATGAAGGAATTATCAACGCAACTACAAGATCTTCTAGACCGAGGCATCATACGACCTAGTGTATCCCCATGGGGTGCACCGGTGTTATTTGTGAAGAAGAAGGACGGTAGCATGCGATTATGCATCGACTATAGTGAATTGAATAAACTCACTATCAAGAACAAGTATCCCTTACCGAGAATCGATGATTTGTTCGATCAGCTAAAAGGAGCAGCATGGTTTTCAAAGATAGATTTACGATCAGGCTATCATCAATTGAAGATTAAAGCTGAAGATATTCCAAAGACTGCATTTCGTACAAGATATGGGCATTACGAGTTTTTGGTAATGGCATTCGGTTTGACAAATGCGCCAGCAGCATTCATGGATCTAATGAACAGAGTATTTAAGAAATATTTGGATAAATTCGTGATTGTATTCATTGATTACATCTTGATTTATTCCAAGAAGGAAGAAGAGCATGCGGAACACTTGAGGATAGCTTTGGAAATTCTGAGGAAAGAAAACAACTATACGCAAAATTTTCGAAATGTGAATTCTGGTTAAGAGAAGTACAATTTCTAGGGCATATCATCAGTAGAGAAGGCATCCAAGTCGATCCAGCGAAGATTGAAGCTGTGTTAAATTGGGAAAGACCAAAGACGCCGACAGAAGTTCGAAGTTTCTTGGGATTGGCAGGATATTATCGAAAGTTTGTCAAAGACTTTGCGAAGATAGCAACGCCGCTGACCAAGTTGACTCGAAAAAGTGAAAAGTTTGAATGGAATGATAAGTGTGAAGAAAGTTTTCAAGAGTTGAAAAATCGGTTAGTAACCTCACCGGTACTTGTATTGCCAGATGAGCTAGGAAATTTCGTTATTTTCAGCGACGCCTCGTATCGCGGGCTAGGATGTGTATTGATGCAGCACAGTAACGTCATCGCATATGTTTCGAGACAACTTAAACCTCATGAACAAAAATATCCCACTCATGATCTGGAATTGGCAGCGATCGTATTTGCGTTTAAGCTTTGGAGACATTATCTCTACGGTGAAAAATATGAAATCTACACAGATCATAAAAGTCTGAAGTATATCTTTACGCAAAAGGAACTGAACATGCGACAACGTCGATGGCTGGAATTGATAAAGGATTACGATGTCACGGTCAGTTATCATCCAGGAAAAACAAATGTTGTAGCAGATGCGCTAAGCAGGATAAAAAGATTGAATCGGTTAATGTCATGCGAGGAATTAACCAAGGAATTCGACAAATTGGAAATCGAGATTCGTATTTCCCATGAATCCGCAGAAACTATCTACGCTATGACTTTCCAACCGGAATTGTTAGAGAAGATTCGTCGCTGTCAAGATGAAGTGATGAGTCAAGATGACGACCTGACAGGAGAAGAGATCACAACTCAGAAAGATAATGAAGGAATTTTACGCTTTGCGTCGAGAATCTGGATCCCTAACGTGGCAGAATTAAAAGAAGAAATAATGCGAGATGCGCACAATTCAAAGTATTCCATTCATCCAGGAAGCACAAAAATGTATTGCGATCTAAAGGAGAACTTTTGGTGGCCGAACATGAAGAAGGAAATAGCTGAATGGGTGAGTAAATGCTACACATGCCAGCGAGTTAAAGCGGAACATCAATGTCCGGGCGGATTATTACAACCGTTAGACATTCCAGAATGGAAATGGGAACATTTAGCGATGGATTTTGTAGTAGGACTACCAAGGACAAAGGCAAATCATGATGCGATATGGGTAATCATTGACAGACTCACCAAGTCAGCACATTTTCTCCCAATCAACGAAAGATTTTCACTCGACAAACTAGTGCACTTGTATCTCAAAGAGATTGTAATGCGGCATGGAGTTCCAATATCTATCGTGTCCGATCGAGATCCTCGTTTCAACTCAAGATTTTGGAGACAATTTCAAGAATGCCTTGGAACTAAATTGAACATGAGTACCGCTTATCATCCGCAAACTGATGGGAAAAGTGAAAGAACTATCCAAACGATTGAAGACATGTTACGAGTTTGCGCGATCGATTTTGAAGGCAGCTGGGATGAACATCTACCTCTGGTGGAATTTTCTTATAATAACAGCTATCACGCCAGCATTGGAATGCCACCGTACGAAGCATTATACGGGAGGAAATGCAGATAACCAGTACATTGGGATGAAGTTGGAGAACGCAAAATTTTGGGTCCAGAATTAATTCAACAGATGAAAGAAAAGATTGAACTCATTCGAAAATGACTCGATGTAGCGCAAAATAAGCAACGCAAATATGCTGATCAATCTAGGAAGGAGATGGACTATCAAGAAGGAGAAAATGTACTACTCAAAATATCGCCATGGAAAGGATTGACCAGATTTGGCAATAAGGGTAAATTGAAACCACGATACGTTGGACCGTTTGAAATTTTGAAGAAAGTGGGAAAAGTTGCGTACAAATTAGTTTTACCGCCTCATATGCAACATATTCACAATGTGTTTAACGTGTCCATGCTTAAGCGATATAATCCTGACTCTAGGCATGTAATAGAGTATGAGCCGATAAAAATCCAACCTGATTTGTCTTTTGTAGAACAGCCGGTAAGAATTTTAGATCGTCGAGAGAAAGTGTTGAGAAATAAGTCAGTATATTTAGTGCGAGTGTTGTGAAGAAATCCTATGGTTGAAGAATCAACCTGGGAACTTGAAAGTGAAATGTTAGAGAAATACCCTCATTTGTTTTCATAGAAGATTCTGAGGACATAATCCTTTTAAGGGGGGAAGGATGTAACGACTGGGAAATTTACGTTTATTTTATATCATAATTATAATAAAATATGTGTATTACTATGTCATTTATGTGTGATTATCTGATAAACCCTAACTGTTATGTGTTACGTGTATTCCATGTCATTTCTGTATTTTAAGGTATTTTTTTTCCAGATATTTTATTATGCATTCATAGGTTTTATTTCAAACGTTTTACAACCCAAATAATGATTTTAAAACCAGTATTTCAAATAAAATAATGGGCCTTATTTTTTATCAAATGGCTTTTACAATCGCATTATTCTGAACATCTAGATATTTTATAAATTTTCTCGTTTTGTGAAAAATAACTTTTCCGGGCCCCATTGGGTGTCAAAAACCCCACAAAAATCATATTTTTATTTTTATAAAATTATAGGACTTTAATTTATATTATTTCTTTGCATTTTTGCATTATTCACAATTTTTGGGAATTTTTGGCATATATATTGTATATATAAAATATTTATAATTTAAATTTTAATACTCAAAAATTATAAAATTAGGGGCCTATTAATTTTAAAAAGTGTAGAATTAGGGCCTTAATTTTAATTAGGAGTATTATTTTTACTACTATAAATAGCCTAATTTTTTCCCCTAAATTATGTATATATCAACAGAAAAGGAAAACAAGAGGGATCGACCCTATGCTCTATGTTTAATTAATCATAATTAACAATTAAAAATCAGAAAATTCTCTAAAATCGGGTCGGGAAGAACAGGTTCGGGTCAGGAATCCAGTCGTGATTTTGATCTGATTACAACACCAAAACAAGTGATTCGAGTATCCAAACTGAAGGTTTTGATCTGTTCTTTCTGTTTCTTGCATCAATTTCACGTTTTATTGCATCGTTTTTGATTTTCGATTTCTAGGGTTTATGTTCGAATTAGGGCTTTTTGATTCCAGGGTTATTTTGATGTTTTGATGATTGAAATAGCTTGGTTATGTGAAACGATACCTAGATAGCAAAGTACGATTTCTAGGGTTTATGTCAAATTTTCAAAACACAACTCGATGATTTCTGTGAATATTTGATTCTTGTAATGATAGGGCTTTGATTGTATATGTTCTTAGCTTTAATTTGCACTATAGAACGTTAAGTTTGGTTTACGGAATCGAAAGATGGATTTTTGGCCGGAGTTCTTAATGGTTTTGATCAGAGAAATTGTTGCAGGGATGTTTCTGGTCGATTTTGGCCTGAAACGGATTGGGGAAGTAATTTTGGATGTTTTGGGATAAAAAACGGAACCAAACGGTGTCCGTTTGGCCAGGAACTGGGACGCCGGAGTCCGGGAAACCCACCGGAATCTGGGGATTTTCCGGTGAGTTCATCCCCGACCCGGAAAATTCTTGGTGACCCGGTTGCAACCCGATTTGTAACTCGGGTTTGATATGATTTTGTCAGAAATGGATTTCTGACATCTGTTTTTGGATTTTAATTTTAATTTTAATTATTATTAATTTTAAAAATCAGATTTATTCATTTTATAAATTGATTAATTAATTATTTAATTAATTGATTTATATTATAAATAATTCTGAAATATTTTCTAAAAATCAGATTTAATTATTTTCTTAATTATTTATTATTTATTAATTATTTAAAAAAATGATTAATTATTTTGTTATTAATCAAATAATTTTCAATAAATCATAATAAATTCATTTTAATTCCAAAAATTATAGAAAAATTATTTTTAATTCTGATTTTTCTTAAATAATAATTTTGAAAATTATTTTTGTGATTTAAAAATTAGTAATAATTAATTATAATGATTAATAAATGGAATTATCAGTATTTAATTGATAATAATTCAACCGTTAGTCCGTTTTGCGTGAAACGAAAGCCTGTTAACTCAGAAAAATGAATCCTTTTCATTAAAAATAATATCAAAGCTTAATTTCTTCTAAACAATAGTTGATTTTGTGACTTGTTTGATTATCAGTCGAGTTACGTGCCGAGACGAGTCCGAAAAAAATTCCGGAAGAATGGGAAACGAGTCAGATAACGATCAGTTGAGTGATCAGCAAGTCGATTTTGGTTTTAAAAATTATTTTAACCATAAAAATGATTATGTGCTTATGTGTATTACGTGGTTAATTGAGTCTTACTTGCTTATATGTAATACATGAGTC
Organism: Apium graveolens; assembly: GCF_009905375.1. Taxonomy (NCBI): domain Eukaryota; kingdom Viridiplantae; phylum Streptophyta; class Magnoliopsida; order Apiales; family Apiaceae; genus Apium; species Apium graveolens. Next base: position 135,396,373 of record NC_133656.1, read on the forward strand.
AGTCATAAGCGCATGGGTAGATGTTAGGAACGGTTTGAAATCGATTCAAATGAAGTACGACGTGACTTAACCAGTCTGTTTTGCCAACAGAAGCTAAGCCAGCTAGGCAAGTTGAGTCGGTAATAGTCCAAGGTGATAGACATAAGTGATTCAATTGCAGTGAGTCGCGCAGAAGGCAAGTTTTTCCCCTATTCTACTTTTAGAACAGTGATACTGATTCAAATGCTTATCACATTTGCATTCTCTTGATTATTATTCTTGATCACTGATATACACTTGCTATTCCTCTATTCATATTTCATTTCGATTCTTGATTTCTCCGTTTCTTTGAATTCTTGATTCATATTCCATTGATAATGCATTGAGATTGATATATTCTGGTATTTGGGATATATCAAAGCATACCGATTGTTCCGGTTGCTAAGCGATGGACTGGATAATGATATTTTTGGGATTGAGTGTGTCTTAATCCTGATGACCGGGATGACTGGTGCCTCGACGTGGGCCGTAGTGCCTGGGTACCCGACTGGATCTATATATTGAGATATGGATCTGCATTATATTCTGACTGATCAGCAGAATATAGATGCGAACTTGTGTCTAGTTTAGTTCATTTGTACTCGCCAATAATGGCCTTCTTTCAATTCTCGTGAGGTTATATCTTTGCAGATATACATGGGATGACGAATTCATTTAAAATACTTTAACACTGTTTATATTTTGTAGACTTGTTGAGCAATTTTTGGCTTACCCCTTTTATTGTTATTCACCTTATTGTTTTCAGTTAAGAAGGAATATGAAACCAATCAGGACTCGAGTGGTAAAGAAGCGGGTCAAGCCTCGGGATCCTCTCATACCCAAGGTGTTGATCCCAATCCAGGAAGAAAGCTTTGAGTTGCCCGAGCAGGTGGAGTGTTGATAGATAGTGTGTGTGTTTGAATAAAAGTTGAACTTAGTTTAAAATGAATTAGATAATGGTTTGTAATAAAGAGAGTTTGTGAGACTTTGAATGTTGGTTTGTAATAAAAGTAGTTAGTGGTTCTTGTTTTCATACTTCAACCTAAAAAGATCCTGGTTAGTGTTAAAGGGGTTTAATTTCATTTCTTTATTAATTGTTAATCAGATTGTACAGGTTTGGTGATTAGCTAGTAACGCCCAGACTTATACCCCGGGTCTGGAGGGCGTTACACATGTGCCTGTGAATTCTCGACCCGTCGGGTATGAATATTCAACTGTTGTTACTACTAACCCCCCTTATGGGATGCCTCTTTACCCCGAGGTTGGAGAAAGCGGACATGCTGGGCGAAGTGAAGCACGAGGGCAATCACCCCCTACAAACGAGGTTTGGCTCCTATCCCCGAGGATCGGGAATTTTCTGGTCCTTACACTGAGAGAGACTCCGAGTATTCGGATGATGAAGTAGCCCCAAGAAGGAGGCGTGCTGGCAAAGAGCCAATGGTTGATGGAAACCAACGCCCTCAAAGCACCCAAGGGGTGAATCCCCAAGAAGTGCAGGAAAGGATCAGGGCTCATGAGGCTGAGATTCAAAGGCTGATGCGTGACTTGGAGGCGCACCAGACCACCAGACCCCAAGCACCTCCTAGAGGGAGAAATCCTCATCCTATCATAGACCTGGATGGTCCAATACAGAGAAGGGCTGTTGTCCCAAGGGCTGATCCAAGCAATCTCCTTCCCCTTGGAGATCCTGATGATCCTACTCCGCCATTCACCGAAGAAATAATGAATGCCCATATCTCAAGGAAATTTAAGATGCCAACTATCAAAGCTTATGATGGCACGGGAGATCCCGCTAATCATGTTAGAACATTCTCTAATGCAATGCTGTTGCAGCCCGTGAATGATGTTATTAAGTGTCAGGCCTTTCCTCAAACCCTGCCGGGTATAGCTCAAAGGTGGTATAGTCGCTTGCCCCCAAACTCTATTGCGTCGTTCAGAGAATTAATCCAGGCTTTTATTAAGCAATTCATCTGCGGGAGAGTTCATGAGAAAAGTTCAGCATCTCTCATGAGCATTGTGCAGGGAACAAAGGAATCCTTGAGAGACTATCTGAATCGTTTCATAAAGGAAGCTTTAAAAGTCCCAGACCTTGATGATAAGGTAGCCATGATAGCACTGCAACAAGGAACTAGGGATGAGTTTTTTAAGATGTCCTTGGCCAAACGTCCCCCTGAAAGCATGTTGCAGCTCCAGGATTTGGCGGGGAAATATATCAAGGTCGAAGAAAGCATGAGGAAGACCGTAGTGAGTAATGAGCCCACTGGAGGCAAGAAGCGGAAAACTGATCTGGAGTATATCGCTAAGGACAAGTATCCTAAAACCGAGCAAAACTCTGATTCAAACCCCAAGAAGGGAGGACCTGGGAAAAAGTTCACTGAATACGCTAAGTTGAATGCTCCTAGAAGCCAGATCCTGATGGAAATCGAAAAAGATCGAGATATTCGTTGGCCAAAGCCCATGAAGGCTTATCCTGCCAAGCTAGATAAGAGCAAGTATTGCAGATTTCACCAAGATGTTGGTCATGACACCGATGAGTGTAGACAGCTGAAAGATGAAATAGAGTTCCTCATTCGAAAAGGAAGATTGAACAGATACACTGGAGAAGCAGGGGATAGGAATAACAATGAAAGAAAGAACTTTGAAGATCGTAGGAGGGACCAAGACGATCAGGGGCAAAATCCACAGCCTAGAGGACCGGTTATAAACACAATTTATGGAGGACCGCGCCCCCGAGGACCTATGATCAACACAATTTTTGGAGGACCAACTGCTGCTGGGTTATCCAAGAACTCCAGGAAAGCATATGCTCGAGAAGTTATGCATATTGTTGGGGAAGCCCCAAAGAGGGCCAGGACAGGAGTAACAATGTCTTTTGATGATGCCGATCTGGAGGGTGTGAAATTTCCCCATGACGACCCGTTGGTTATAACCCCGATTATAGGGAACAGCCCAGTGAGAAGGGTCCTTGTGGATAATGGTGCTTCAGTGGATATCTTACTCCATGACACCTTTCTAAGCATGGGATATAACGACTCCCAATTGATCCCAACCGACATGCCGATATATGGATTTGCGGGAGTAGAATGTCCGGTGGAAGGAATAATCAAGTTGCCAACCACCATAGGTCAGGAACCAAGGCAAACAACACAGATGTTGGACTTTGTGGTGGTAATGCCAGTTCAACTTATAATGCTATCATGGGGAGAACAGGGATACATGCCTTCAAGGCAGTCCCTTCTTCCTACCATTCAATTATGAAGTTTCCCACCCGGAATGAGATTGGAGAAGAGAGAGGAGATCATAAAATGGCTAGAAGCTGTTATGTAGCCTCTTTGAGGGCAGATGGAGTCGGGGGACAGGTTCTTCCTATTGAAGATATAGATATCCGAGAGAATGATGAGAAAAGAAGAAAGCCAGCAGAAGACTTGGTTTCGATTTCTTTAGCCCCTGAGAATCCTGAGAGGATGACTTTCATTGGAGCCACACTTGAGGAGCCCCTTAGAGGGAAGTTGGTGAGGTTTTTGCAAGAAACTAGTGATGTATTTGCATGGTCAGCAGCTAATATGCCAGGTATAGACCCGGAGCTGATTACTCACAAGTTAAACGTGGACCCAAACCGGAAGACAGTGAAACAAAAGAAAAGAAACTTTGCCCCGGAAAGGCAAGAGGCTATAAAACAGGAAGTAGAGAAGCTCTTAGAGGCTGGTTTCATTGAGGAGATTCAATTTATGGAATGGTTAGCAAACCCTGTAATGGTGAAGAAAGCCAATGGAAAGTGGAGGATGTGTATAGACTTCACTGATCTGAATGATGCATGCCCTAAAGACTGTTTTCCGTTGCCAAGAATTGATACTTTGATTGATGCCACTGCTGGGCATGAGATGCTGAGCTTCATGGAAGGATTTAGCGGATACAATCAGATTAAAATGCACAAGGATGACATTCCAAAGGTATCATTCATCACTGACTTTGGTGTTCATTATTATCTTGTTATGGCATTTGGTCTTAAGAATGCAGGAGCCACCTATCAAAGGTTGGTAAATAAAATTTTTAAGGATCTTATTGGTAAGACTATGGAAGTCTATGTTGATGACATGTTAGTCAAGAGTCTAGTAAAGACTGATCATATAACCCATTTGAGGGAAGCTTTTGAGGTCCTGAGGTACCACAAGATGATGTTAAATCCTACAAAGTGTGCTTTCGGAGTAGGATCTGGAAATTTTTTGGGATTGATGGTCTCCAAGAGAGGGATCGAGGCTAACCCCGATAAATAAAGGCAATCCTGGACATGGAACCACCAAAAACTGTCAAGGATGTTCAGAAGCTCACGGGAAGGGTTGCTGCGCTGGGACGATTCATCTCTAAGTCAGGAGACAAGTGCTTGTCATTCTTCAAGTCACTAAAGAACATTAAGGAATTTGTATGGAATGAGGAAAATCAGAAGGCATTCGAAGAATTAAAGAAATATATGGCCCAGGCCCCGTTGTTGGCCAAGCCAGCTTTAAATGAAGTTTTATTCTTGTACTTAGCCGTTTCAGAAAGTGCCTTGAGCGCTGTATTGGTAAAGGAGGAACTGAAAATCCAGAAACCCGTGTACTATGTCAGCAAAATTCTGCATGGTGCTGAGTTAAATTATTCAACTATGGAGAAATTTGCTCTAGCCTTGGTGATGGCTTCAAGAAAGTTACTTCCCTACTTTCAGGCTCATCAAATAGAGGTGCTAACAAATCAGCTCCTGAGAAATATCATTCATAGTCCCAAGGCTAGTGGGAGGTTGATCAAGTGGGCAATAGAGCTGGGAAAGTTTGACATTAAGTACAAGCCACGAACGGTAATAAAAGCCTAGACATTAGATGACTTCATGGTGGAATGTACCATAGCCAACCAAGAAGTCGGGGGGCAGGAAGATACCATACCTCAAGACAAGGAAGTTGATACTGGGAACAAAGAGAAGTATGATAAGGAGAAAGAATATTGGGTTCTCTATTTTGATGGAACATCAAAAATAAACTCAAGTGGAGCAGGATTGGTTTTACAAAGCCTTGATGGGTTCTTGATTGAGTATGTCATTAAATTAAACTTCCCAACCACAAACAATGAGGCAGAATATGAAGCCCTGATAGCTGGCCTCGGCCTAGCAGGTACACTTAGAATCAAGAACTTAAAAGTCTGTGGAGACTCGAAACTGGTCATATCCCAAGTAAAGGGAGAGTTCAAAGCAAGGGACGATACGATGGCTAAGTATATTCGCCTAGTAAGGGCTGTGATGACCCAATTCGATGAATGCCATATTGAACACATTCCGAGGGAGGAAAATGCTAAGGCAGATGCGTTATCAAAGTTTGCTTCATCCGAGATAGAGTAAAGTTCAGGAAGCGTATACTTCCGTGTCTTGAAAACACGAAGCATAGATGTTAAGCTTGTAGCTCCTATAGGCCTGGGGACGTCATGGATAGATCCCATTAAGGCCCATATTCAAACCGGTTGGTTGCCAAACGATGCAATTGAAGCACGGAAGTTAGCTGTTCGGGCACTAAGGTACTCTTTGATAGATGGGATTCTGTACAAAAGATCTTTCGTGGTTCCTTACTTAAGGTGTCTCAGGCCCGATGAGGCACGCTTGGCTCTTGAAGAAGTGCATGAAGGTATTTATGGGCAACACTTGGGGGGCAGGGCCCTGGCTCATAAGATAACCCGTTTAGGCTTCTATTGGCCAGAAATGATGGCTGATGCCAAAGAATATGTAAAGAAGTGTGATCGCTGTCAGAAGCATGCACCTGTTTTTAGACAACCCCCCGAGATGCTGACCTCTATAAACTCGCCCATTCCCTTTGCTATGTGGGGAATGGATATTCTGGGGCCTTTCCCCATGGCCACGACACAAAGGAAGTTCCTGATTGTAGCCATTGATTATTTCACCAAGTGGATTGAAGCCAAACCCTTGGCCAAGATCACAACTAAGCAGGTTGCACAATTCCTATGGGAAAATATTATGTGCCGGTATGGAATTCCCCGTATCCTAGCCACCGAAAATGGAACACAATTCAACAACGAGGAATTTAAGAAGTACTGTGAAGAAAATGAAATTGAGTTATGGTTCACCTCTGTGGCTCACCCGCAAGCCAATGGGAAAGCAGAGGTAGCAAATCAAATAATCCTTGATGGAATGAAGAAGAGGATCGAGAAGTCAAGGAATAACTGGGTGGATGAAATACTCCTCATACTATGGGCCTATAGGACTACCTGTAGGGTCACGACTGGAGCAACTCCTTTCATGTTAGCATATGGTGCAGAAGCAGTTGTTCCTATAGAGATATCACATTCTTCCCCCAGGATTCAAGCCAGAGGAAAATGAAGAAGGGCAGAGGTTAGCCCTGGATCTAATTGATGAAGTACGAGATGAGGCACATGCGAAGATAGTGGAATATCAGAAAAAAGCTTCGTTCTATTACAACCTAAGGGTTAAAGAAAGATTCTTCAAACAAGGAGATTTGGTTTTAAGGAAAGTGGAAGCTTCTGGTGTAGGGCAGAAAGGGAAACTTGCCCCAAATTGGGAAGGGCCGTATAAAGTCAAGAGCGTTCAGGGTAGAGGAACCTACAAGCTGGAGACTATGGATGGTTTTGAAGTCCCGAGAACTTGGCATGCATAAAATCTGAAGGTTTACTATGTGTAAGATAGTTGAAGTACGATTCTCACTTGTCGGTATGACAAGTAGGTTTAAAAGCACCTTGAAGCTTTGCTTGTTTACGGTTTTTCTATATAGAAGATATGTTTATCAGGGTTGAACCCATCTTATGTAATCCAGAATACCAAGTTATAATATAAAATTTTCGACTTAATCTTGGCTTATTAAATTTGATTGCATTGTAAAAAATAAAACCAAGTTATAAACTTGAGTTTGAGAAATAAAGAGAGAAATATGACGATATTTGGGAAAAATACGAAAAGTCAATTACAAAGTTCAGATATTTTCTAAAAAAGAAGAGATACATAAAAAAACTTAGGCCTCGGAAGGCTGGGATTCTTCGGAACCACTATCCGAAGTCTCCTCGGACGTCTCAGTCGTCCCCTCAGAAGTCCCCATAGAGGTTCCATCAGAACTGCCTTCGGACGCTTTGGATGCTGCGGGAGATGCTGGATTCTGAGGCGCAACCCTTGGAGGCTCTTCCACCCTGACCTTCTTTGCAACGGGCTCAGACTCCTCTTCGGAAGAAGTTTCCTCCTCTCCAGAGCTGGACTCGAGCTCTTTCCTCTTTTGGCCTTGGCTCCCCGACGGGCCGTCCTTGATCAAGTCAGCGAGCTTGTCTGTAACACCACCAAGTGCTGAAACTCGTACAGGGCAAGGGAAGGAGGACTGTTCGAAGACTTCGGGAAAATCATCCTGAATGGCCTCCACAGCAGCATCCCAGCCTTCTTTATAGCTAACTGGGTGTAGGAGGGCATCGTGCTCCACCATTAAGTCCTTGAACTCCTGAGTGTCCATCCAGTCATCAAAGGCTTTATCCTTCTGAGCCTTCAGGATAACATTTTCGGCCCGGGCCGTTTCCAGGTCAGAAGTGGAAGAGGCAAGTTGGGCTTCAAGGGCCTCTATTCTTTGGTTGGCCTCCTCCAACTTCTTGTTAGCGTCCTCCAGGCCAACCTTCCAAGCCTTGGCTTGGTGAATCGCCCCTTGAAAATGGGCGTTCGCCTACAAGAAACACAGCAAAAGTATGGGACGAGAAAATCAAAAAGGGCAACTATGAAGGGCAAAGAAAAAAGACGTACCGTCGCCAAAGCCTGGGCTCCGAAAAGCTCATTCCCCTCTAAGTCCTGTTGAAGGACAAAGTCTTGATAGTCCACCGGGGAGATGGAATGCTTAGACCATTCCTTGGCAAGCGCCGTGTTGCCAACAATTGAATCCTTGCCCCGGATTCCCCAAGCAGGCTGAAAATAGGCCCCTGGCCTCTGCTTGGTGCGCAAAACTTGGCTGGGGCCTTCTTCGCCTGGTTCCATTGCTTGGAGTAGGAACTCTGGGAAGCGATCGCCAAGGCGCGGGTCTTTAAAAATCTTTCCAGAACGCTTCATCCTGGTTGTCTCCAGGTCTTTAGGCTTGGTAGCCTCCTCAATTTTCTCAGCCACTGTAGCAAATGAGATAAGTAAGTTGAGGAATCAGTAAAATAGAAAATGAAGGAAATAAAAAAGAGATATATAAGGAAGGAAACTTACTTTTCTTAGGGACGGGAGAGAGGCCGCATTCTACAAGAACGGTCTCCCTGATAAGATCCCAAGAATGGGAAGTCCCATTATCTTGCGTCAGGAGGTTGAAAGCTCTAGCCTCCTCCTCAGACAAAGTTATATCGTTTGGGCTCCCATCAACGGCAAGCCCAAAAGACGATCGAAATAGGGTGCCCCAATCGCCACCCTCCCAAACGACGAACAAAAAATCTTTCTTCCACCCCAAGTTGTTGTCAGGGATGGACTTCCCGTTCATAATATGAGGAATAGTAGGGTGCTGGTTTATAAAAACCCAACCCGGATTCTTATCAGGGCTGTTCTTGAACTGAAAAATCTTTCTGAAGATAGCGACAGAAGTAGGGACATTATGCTTGGCGCATTGTGACAGATAGCACAGAATGAGCCTCTAAGAATTAGGGGGGAGTTGGCAGGGGCTGATGCCCACATCAGCTAGCAAAAGAGGAATGAACGGGTGAAAGGGGAGTCTGATACCTGCCCTTAGAGTATCCCTGTAGACACATAATGCGTCCTTCTTCCACTGGCAGGCCCTATCGGCCGGACCTGCAAGAACCAGCTTGAAAGGTTCCTTGATTTTGAAACAGTTGCTCAACTTTTCCAGCTCTTTAGGATCCCGCAAGGCACTAATATAGTTGTACGCGTCCAGATGCGCATCAGACGGGTACTCGTCCCCTCGGGTGTTGATCATGTCGATCAAGGAAGTGTACCTTAATCGAATAGGGAATTCATTGGACTTTCTAGCCACGTTCATCTTGGCCAAACGAGTCATTTTCTTATCAGCCATCTGAAAAAAGGGCACATAAAGAGATTATTTTAAAAGCGCACACTATGTAAAAATAAGCACAAGAAGTAAAGGGAGGAATTTTACCTGAAGAAATGCCCCTAAAAAGGCTTTGATACTCCGACTTGCTGTTATTGCTCTAAGATTCTTAGCAGGAGAAGAATGAAGAAGAACTTAGAAATGAGAAAGTGAGGAGCAGTAGACTCTCCTCACTCCTTTATATAAGAGGAAAAGTGAAGTTGAAGGGACAAAAGCCCAGCAATGATAGATGCCCAAAGAAAAAATCCCAGAAAAAGGAACATTCCAGA